>NW_025317355.1:0-353647 GCF_018873765.1 Telopea speciosissima | reverse complement strand
CTTGGGATTTTTGAAAAGTGTCCGTATCTCTTATTAGACGTGTGGATGCGATGTTGAGGGTCGTGACCTTCGAATCGATACGTATTTCGACATATGTTCATTTTAGGTTTAAACATGACCGGGTGGGACGTTTTGGGTTATTTGGGGGCATTTTTGCACTTTGTTGGGTTTGGTATTTTCTAAAAAGTGTCCTTATCTCTTATTAGACGTGTGGATACGATGTTGAGGGTCGTGACCTTCGAATTGATACCAATTTCGGCATACATTCATTTTTAATTTAAACCATACTGGGTGAGTCGTTTGGGTTTATTTGGGGGCATTACTGTATTGTTTTGGGCTTGGGATCTTTTGAAAAGTGTCCTTATCTCTTATTAAATGTGTGGATGCGATGTTGGGGGTCGTTACCTTAGATTTGATACCTATTTTGACATATGTTCATTTATGGTTTAAACCAGATCGGGTGGGTCGTTTGGGATTATTTCGGGGCATTTCTCTACTCTTTTGAGTTTGACATTTTACAAAAAGTGTCCTTATCTCTTATTAGACGTGTGGATACGGTGTTGAGGGTCGTGACCTTCGAATCCATACCTATCACGACATATGTTCATTTTTTATTTAAACCGTACCGGGTGGGTCGTTTGGGGTTATTTAGGGGCATTTCTGTACTTTTTAGGTTTGGTATTTTCTAAAAAGTGTCCTTATCTCTTATTAGACGTGTGGATGCGGTGTTGAGGGTAGTGAGCTTCGAATCGATACCTATTTCTACATATGTTCATTTTTTATTTAAATCGTACCGGGTGGGTCGTTTGGGGTTATTTGGGGGCATTTTTGTACTTTTTTGGGTTTGAGATTTTCTAAAAAGTGTCCTTTTCTCTTATTAGATGTGTGGATGCGGTGTTGGGGGTCGTGACCTTCGAATCGATACCTATTTCGACATATGTTCATTTTCGGTTTAAACAAGACAGGGTGGGATGTTTGGGGTTATTTGGTGGCATTTTTGCACTTTGTTGGGTTTGGTATTTTCTCAAAAGTGTCCTTATCTCTTACTAGACGTGTGGATGCGATGTTGAGGGTCGTAACCTTCGAATCGATACGTATTTCGGCATACGTTCATTTTCAATTTAAACCGTACTGGGTGAGCCCTTTGGGGTTACTTGGGGGCATTACTGTACTTTTTTGGGCTTTGGACTTTCTGAAAAGTGTCCTTAACTCTTATTAGACGTGTGCATGCGATGTTGAGGGTCGTTACCTTAGAATTGATACCTATTTTGACATATGTTCATTTACGATTTAAACCAGATCGGGTGGGTCGTTTAGGATTATTTCGGGGCTTTTCTGTACTCTTTTGGGTTTGACATTTTATAAAAAGTGTCCTTATCTCTTATTAGACATGTGGATACGGTGTTGAGGGTTGTGACCTTCGAATCGATAACTATTACGACATATGTTCATTTTTTATTTAAACCGTAATGGGTGGGTCATTTGGGGGCATTTTTGTACTTTTTTGGGTTCGGTATTTTCTAAAAAGTGTCCTTATCTCTTATTAGTCGTGTGGATGCGGTGTCGAGGGTAGTGACCATCGAATCGATACCTATTTCGACATATGTTCATTTTTTATTTGGACCATACCGAGTGGGTCGTTTGGGGTTATTTGGGGGCATTTTTGCACTTTTTTGGGTTTGGTATTTTCTAAATAGTGTCCTTATCTCTTATTAAACGTGTGAATGCGATGTTGACGGTTGTGACCTTCGAATCGATACTTATTTCGACATATGTTCATTTTCGGTTTAAACAAGACCGGGTGGGATGTTTGGGGTTATTTGGGGGCATTTTTGTACTTTGTTGGGTTTTGTTGTGTCTAAAAAGTGTCCTTATCTCTTATTAGACGTGTGGATGCGATGTTGAGGGTCGTGACCTTCGTATCGATACCTATTTTGGCATATGTTCATTTTCGGTTTAAACAAGACCGGGTGGGCGTTTGGGGTTATTTAGGGTCACTTCTATACTTTTTTGGGCAGGGGATTTCCTAAGAAGTGTTCGTACCTATTATTAGACGTGTGGATGCGGTGTTGAGGGTCGTGACCTTCGAATTGAAACCTATTTTGGCGTATGTTCATTTTCAGTTTAAACCGTACTGGGTTGGTCGTTTGGGGTTATTTGGGGGCATTACTGTACTTTTTTGGGCTTAGAATTTTTTGAAAAGTGTCCTTATCTCTTATTAGACGTGTGGATGCGATGTTGAGGGTCGTGACATTCGAATCGATACCTATTTTGACATATGTTGATTTTCGGTTTAAACAAGTCTGGGTGGGACGTTTGGGGTAATTTGGGGGCATTTCTATTCTTTTTTTGGGTTTGGGACTCTCTGAAAAGTGTCCTTATCTCTTATTAGACGTATGGATGCTATGTTGAGGGTCGTGATCTTTGAATCGATACCTATTTCGACATACGTTCATTTTCAGTTTAAACCAGATCGGGTGGGTCCTTTGGAGTTATTTGGGGGCATTTTTGTACTTTTTTTGGTTTAGTATTTGTTAAAAAGTGTCCTTATCTCATATTAGACGTGTGGATACGATGTTGAGTGCAGTGACCTTCGTATCGATACCTATTTCGACATATGTTTGTTTTCGGTTTAATCCAAATCAGGTGGCTCATTTAAGGTTATTTGGGGGAATTTCTATACTTTTTTGTGCTTCGGATTTTCTAAAGTGTGTCCTTATCTCTTATTAGACATAAGGATGCGATGTTGAGGGTCGTGACCTTCGAATCGATACCTATTTCGATATATGTTCATTTTTTATTTAAACAAGTTTGGGTGGGACGTTTGGGGTTATTTGGGAGCATTTTTGTGCTTTGTTGGGTTTGGTGTTTTCTAAAAAGTGTCCTTATCTCTTATTAGACGTGTGGATGCGATGTTGAGGGTCGTGAACTTCGAATCCATACCTATTTTGGCATATGTTCATTTTCGGTTTAAGCAAGACCGGGTGGGTCGTTTGGGGTTATTTGGGGGCATTTCTGTACTTTTTTGGGCATGGGATTTTCTATAAAGGGTTTGTCCCGCTTATTAGACGTGTGGATGCGGTGTTGAGGGTCGTGACCTTCGAATCGATACCTATTTCGACATACGTTCATTTTGAGTTTAAACCGTACTGGGTGGGTCGTTTGGGGTTATTTGGGGGCATTACTGTACTTTTTTGGGCTTGGGATTTTTTGAAAAGTGTCCGTATCTCTTATTAGACGTGTGGATGCGATGTTGAGGGTCGTGACCTTCGAATCGATACCTATTTCGACATATGTTCATTTTAGGTTTAAACATGACCGGGTGGGACGTTTTGGGTTATTTGGGGGCATTTTTGCACTTTGTTGGGTTTGGTATTTTCTAAAAAGTGTCCTTATCTCTTATTAGACGTGTGGATGCGATGTTGAGGGTCGTGACCTTCGAATTGATACCAATTTCGGCATACATTCATTTTTAATTTAAACCATACTGGGTGAGTCGTTTGGGTTTATTTGGGGGCATTACTGTATTGTTTTGGGCTTGGGATCTTTTGAAAAGTGTCCTTATCTCTTATTAAATGTGTGGATGCGATGTTGGGGGTCATTACCTTAGATTTGATACCTATTTTGACATATGTTCATTTATGGTTTAAACCAGATCGGGTGGGTCGTTTGGGGTTATTTCGGGGCATTTCTGTACTCTTTTGGGTTTGATATTTTCTACAAAGTGTCCTTATCTCTTGTTAGACGTGTGGATGTGGTGTTGAGGGTCGTGACCTTTGAATCGATACCTTTTTTTTTTTTGATAGGTAGGTGTGATTGTATTAAGAAAGGGGAAAAAAAACAAAAGAAGGCAGCCCTTGTCCTCCCCCCTTAGACAGGCCTATGAGGGGGAGGAGAGCCCCTAAAACAACCCGAGGACAGGCCCTCGGTTGAAAATCCTAAGACCAGGCCAACAACTCAATGGGACAAGGTCCTTAAAAAAACTTTACAATCTGAATCATTCTTAACCAACTCCACCAAGTCCTGTGGGAAATCAAGTGGATAAAAATTGCTTCCCCATCGCCCGTATCCATGGCTGCAATAGAGTTTGCTGGCTGGTTGAGCTCTCTCCAAACATGTTTGATCTCCTTACATTGTAATTGCTGTAGTAGCGTAGCTATACGGTCCCTCAAGATTTGCATGCTCCAAGGGCAGTCCACAGCCCCATTAAGAATATCTATTGCCAATTTGGAATCGGATCTGATGGAAACTCGAAGTAGGTTCCTTTGAATACAAAAAGTGACCCCCTTTAAAATTACAAAAAGCTCCATGCCTAGAACAGAATTAATATCTCCCTTCCCCGCATATGCCATTATGGCAACACCTGCATCATCACGAATGATTCCACCATAGGAAGCTCTATTAGCTGTTAAGGACCCATCACAGTGAAGGACTGCCATGTGAGTAGGAGGTCTAAACCAAGCACAGGTTTTTTGAGTAATCACCTTCCAATCCACCCTAATCCCCCAATTATCAGCCAAGAACTGATTCCTTGGGTTGTGGACAGCAGAAATGGGAAAGGCAGCACACTTAATGGCCACATCAAGACGAATTGCCTCTATAATCTGATCATGGGTTCTAACCTTGTTCTCAAACAGCCTTCGGTTTCTCTCCCACCAAATGTAATGCACAGTAGCACAAAAAAACCAACTTGGGAACCAAATCCATCCTATCATTTGCACAACCAACACTCAAGAGCCAAGCAAGCACATTCTGGAGATTGGTAGGGCCTCTACCCCCTTGGGAGCAAAAAGAACTAATTTTACCCCAAATGCTAGTGGAAAGAGGGCAATTAAAGAAAAGATGCTCATGACTTTCAGTACCAGCCCAACACAAGATGCAATCCAGCCCAACCTGAATATTCCTTTTAATAAGCTAATCTTTGGTAGGTAGAGCTTCCATAAGGCATCTCCAAGTTGTGCAAGAATGCTTTGGGCAATTCTGAGTAAACCAAACAAATGTATGCCACCCTACTTTAGGAGAGGATCTTCTAACAGTGTCCCAGGCTGACTTAGTAGTAAATAAGCCATTAGGGGAATTCTTCCAAACAATAAGGTCATCCCTGCCTCTCAAAATAGGAACATGTTGCAAATCCCCCCAAGCACTAATAAGATCAAAAGACCCATGAGGAGTAGGATGCTAGGTGCCTTGTCTTATAATATTCGAAACCAGCGCCATACGATGAGAACCCGCATCGTATCTGATACGATCCCCAAAATTTTTGATTAAAACCCCTTGAGGATGCCATGTATCAAGCCATAGCCTTGTAGCATGGCCAGACCCAATAAAGTGGTGAACATGGGGTTCAACCAAATCTCTATACTTGAGAACTTTACGTCAAACCCAAGAGCAATTTTGGGGAATTTTCACGGTCCAAATAGAGTCATTTTTTAAATAATGGGCATAAACCCACCTAACCCACAGGCTGTCCTTTTTGGAAGCAATCCACCAGATTTGCTTAAGGATACCCGCAACATTCATTTCTGAAATTCTGCAGATACCTAAGCCACCCTCATCCTTAGGTTTGCAAATTCTATCCCAAGAAACATAATGTACCTTTCGTTCCAAGGAGGGGCCCGTCCAAAGGAAATTCGAGAACATGGATTCCAGCTTTTGCTTGACACCACCTGGTAATGCAAAGATGCCCGACCAATATATATAGCAGCCCTAAAGAACAGAGGTAAGAAGCTACAACCTTCCTGCAAAGGATAAGAAACGAGCTTTCCAACCTTCAAGTCTTCACCTCACTAGATCCAAGATAGCGGAGCAATCTGCCATAGAAAGTTTAAGAGGTACAAGTGGAACACCAAGGTACCGAATGGGCAGCTTAGTGTCCACAAAATTCATTAATTCCAATAGTTGCAGCCTGGCCGTTTGGGTAAGGCCCCCTAAAATAATAGAGGACTTAGCTCTGTTGTGTCTCAACCCAGAGTAAGTATGAAAATCAAACAGAGCCCCTAAACAAGCCAAAATAGAATCAGGGACAGCCTTCACAAAAATCATCAAATCATTTGCAAAGATCAGGTGTGTAAGATGGGAGCTTTTGCACCTTGGTAGCAGGCTGATCTGTCCCTCAACTTCCAACTTCCGCATTAAGGCCGAAAACCCTTCCATAGCAATTGTGAATAACTAAGGGGAAAGCGGGTCCCCCTGTCTTATCCCCCTCTTGCCCCTAAAATAACCTGTTGGGCTCCCATTGAGAAGGATCGAGAAACTAGGAGTATCAACACAAGCCTTCACCCACCGAATAAACTTGCCTTCGAATCGATACCTAATACGACATATGTTCATTTTTTATTTAAACTGTATCGGGTGGGTCGTTTGGGGTTATTTGGGGGCATTTCTGTACTTTTTGTGTTTGGTATTTTCTAAAAAGTGTCCTTATCTCTTATTAGACGTGTGGATGCGGTGTTGAGGGTAGTGACCTTCGAATCAATACCTATTTCGACCCCTCCCTCGATATAATTTTACGCGGTGATGAACATTATATTCTGTGTGCAAAGACGAGGCTCTTCGGAGCCGGTCCGTGACTGCAACACAACCCTCAAAGAAGTTCTGAGCGTTTCTTTCTTTCTTTGTTCTTCTTCTTCTTCTTCTTCTTAACATTCCTTCTTTTCTAATTTGTGGCAAGGGTTAGGGATCCTTCTTTCTATCAATCAGATATTTGGAAATTGTGGGTATTAGGTTCTATTTCACCAATATCTTGGTTGTATAGATGGTATGTTCACAATGCACCATTCTTAAAGATCAGGGTTCAATTATTGGTAGGAACAATGAATTACTTACCAGAAAGAGGGTATTCTAAAAAGAATACCTATTTCGACATATGTTCATTTTTTATTTAGACCGTACCAAGTGGGTCGTTTGGGGATATTTGGGGGCATTTCTGCACTTTTTTGGGTTTAGTATTTTCTAAAAAGTGTCCTTATCTCTTATTAGACGTGTGGATGCGATGTTGATGGTCGTGACCTTCGAATCGATACCTATTTCGACATATGTTCATTTTTTGTTTAAACAAGATCGGGTGGGATGTTTGGGGTTATTTAGGGGAGTTTTTGTACTTTGTTGGGTTTTGTATTCTCTAAAAAGTGTCCTTATCTCTTATTAGATGTGTGGATGCGATGTTGAGGGTCGTGACCTTCGAATCGATAACTATTTTGGCTTATGTTCATTTTCGGTTTAAACAAGACCGGATGGGTCGTTTGGGGTTATTTAGGGTCACTTCTATACTTTTTTGGGTATGGGATTTTCTAAAAAGTGTTCGTACCATTTATTAGACGTGTGAATGAGGTGTTAAGGGTCGTGACCTTTGAATCGATACCTATTTCGGTATACGATCATTTTCAGTTTAAACCGTACTAGGTGGGTCGTTTGGGGTTATTTGAGGGCATTACTGTACTTTTTTGGGCTTCAAATTTTTTGAAAAGTGTCCTTATCTCTTATTAGACGTGTGGATGCGATGTCGAGGGTCGTGACATTCGAATCGATACCTAATTTGACATATGTTCATTTTCGATTTAAACAAGTCCGGGTGGGACGTTTGGGGTAATTTGGGGGCATTTCTGTACTTTTTTTGGGTTTGGGACTCTCTGAAAAGTGTCCTTATCTGTTATTAGACGTGTGGATGCTATGTTGAGCGTCGTGATCTTTGAATCGATACCTATTTTGGCATACATTCATTTTCAGTTTAAACCAGATTGGGTGGGTCCTTTGGGGTTATTTGGGGGCATTTTTGTACTTTTTTGGGTTTAGTATTTATTAAAAAGTGCCCTTATCTCCTATTAGACGTGTGGATGCGATGTTGAGTGTCGTGACCTTCGATCGATACCTATTTCGACATATGTTTGTTTTCGATTTAATCCAAACGGGTGACTCATTTAAGGTTATTTGGGGAATTTTTGCACTTTTTGGGTTGGATTTTCTAAAATGTGTCCTTTTCTCTTATTAGACGTATGGATGCGATGTTGAGGGTCGTGACCTTTTAATCGATACCTATTTCGACATATGTTCATTTTTAGTTTAAACAAGTCCAGGTGGAACGTTTGGGGTTATTTGGGGACAGTTCTATACTTTTTTGGGTTTGGGATTCTCTAAAAAGTGTCCTTATCTCTTATTAGACGTGTGGATACGATGTTGAGGGTCGTGACCTTCGAATTGATACCTATTCCGGCATACGTTCATTTTCAGTTTAAACCAGATCGGGTGGGTCGTTTGGGGTTATTTTGGGGCATTACTATACTTTTTTGGGCTTGGGATTTTTTGAAAAGTGTCCTTATCTCGTATTAGACGTGTGGATGCGATGTTGGGGGTCGTTACCTTCGAATCAATACCTATTTCGACATATGTTCATTTTTGGTTTAAACTAGACCGGGTATGTCGTTTGGGGTTATCTGGGGGAATTTCAATACTTTTTTGAGAATTAGATTTTCTAAAAAGTGTTCGTACCTCATATTAGACGTGTGGATGCGGTGTTGAGGATAGTGACCTTCGAATCGATACCTATTTTGATATATGTTCATTTTTTATTTAGACCATACCGGTGGGTTGTTTGGGGTTATTTGAGGGCATTTTGCATTTTTGGATTTGGTATTTTCTAAAAAGTATCATTATCTCTTATTAGGCGTGTGGATGCGATGTTGAGGGTTGTGATTTTCTAATCGATACCTATTTCGACATATGTTCATTTTCGGTTTAAACAAGATTGGGTGGGACGTTTGGGGTTATTTGGAGGCATTTTTGAACTTTGTTGGGTTTGGTATTTTCTAAAAAGTGTCCTTATCTTTTATTAGACGTGTGGATGCGATGTTGAGGGTCGTGACCTTCGAATCGATACCTATTTCGGCATATGTTCATTTTTGGATTAAACAAGACCGGGTGAGTTGTTTGGGGTTATTTAGGGGCATTTCTGTACTGTTTTGGGCATGGGATTTTCTAAAAAGTGTTCGTACCTCTAATTAGACGTGTGGATGCGATGTTGAGGGTCGTGACCTTCGCATTGATACCTATTTCGGCATACGTTCATTTTTTATTTAAACCGTACTGGGTGGGTCGTTTGGGGTTATTTGGGGGTATTATTGTACTTTTTTTGGCTTGGGATTTTCTGAAAAGTGTCCTTACCTCTTATTAGACATGTGGATGCGATGTTGAGGGTCGTTACCTTCGAATCGATACCTATTTTGACATATGTTCATTTATGGTTTAAACCAGACCGGGTGGGTCGTTTGGGGTTATTTGGGGGCATTTCTATACTCTTTTGGGTTTGATATTTTCTAAAAAGTGTCCTTATCTCTTATTAGACATGTGGATGCGATGTTGAGGGTCGTGACCTTCGAAACGATACCTATTTCGACATATGTTCATTTTTTAATTAAACCATACCGGGTGCGTCGTTTGGGGTTATTTGGGGGCATTTCTGTACCTTTTTGGGTTTGATATTTATTAAAAAGTGTCCTTATCTCTTATTAGAAGTGTGGATGCGATGTTGAGGGTTGTGACCTTCAATTCGATACCCATTTGGCATATGTTCATTTTCAATTTAAACCATACCGGGTGGGTCGTTTGGGGTTATTTGGGGGCATTACTGTACTTTTTTGGGCCTGGGATTTTCTGAAAAGTGTCCTAATCTCTTATTAGACGTGTGGATGCGATGTTGAGGGCCGTTTCCTTCAAATTGTTACCTATTTCAACATATGTTCATTTTCGGTTTAAACTAGACCGGGTGGGTCGTTTGGGGTTATCTAGGGAAATTTTTGTACTTTTTTAGGAATAGTATTTTCTGAAAAGTGTCCGTACCTCTTATTAGACGTGTGCATGCGGTGTTGAGGGTCGTGACCTTCGAATCAATACCTATTACGACATATGTTCATTTTTTATTTAAACCGTACCGGGTGGGTCGTTCGGGGTTATTTGGGGGCATTTCTATACTGTTTTGGGTGTGGTATTTTCTAAAAAGTGTCCTTATCTCTTATTAGACGTGTGGATGCGGTGTTGAGGGTAGTGACCTTCGAATCGATACCTATTTCGACATATGTTCATTTTTTATTTAAACCATACCGAGTGGGTCGTTTGGGGTTATTTGGGGGTATTTTAGTACATTTTTGGGTTTGGTATTTTCAAAAATGTATCCATATCTCTTATTAGACGTGTGGATGCGATATTGAGAGTCGTGACCTTCGAATCGATACCTATTTCAACATATGTTCATTTTCGGTTTAAACAAGACCGGATTGGACGTTTGGGGTTATTTGGGGGCATTCTTGTAGTTTGTTGGGTTTGGTATTTTCTCAAAATTGTCCTTATCTCTTATTAGACATGTGGATGCGATGTTGAGGGTCGTGACCTTCGAATCGATACCTATTTCGGCATATGTTCATTTTCATTTTAAACAAGACCGGGTGGGATGTGAGGGGTTATTTGGGGACATTTCTATACTTTTTTGGGCATTGGATTTTCTAAAAAGTGTTCGTACCTCTTATTAGACATGTGGATGCGGTGTTGAAGGCCGTGACCTTCGAATCGATACTTATTTCGGCATATGTTCATTTTCAGTTTGAACCGTACTGGGTGGGTCGTTTGGGGTTATTTCGTGGCATTATTGTACTTTTTTGGGCTTGGAATTTTCTAAAAAGTGTCCTTATCTCTTATTAGACATGTGGATGCGAAGTTAATGGTCATTACCTTCGAATCGATACCAATTTCGACATATGTTCTTTTAAGGTTTAAACCAGAGAGGTATCGATTCGAAGAGTCTCCAAGGAAAAAAAGGAGGAGAGAGAAGTTCTGGAGATTTTGAGAGGGGGATTTTTTGTGTTTACTCGTGGGAATGGCCGGCTGGCCATTAGCTCCGGCTAATGGTCTCCCTCCTGATCTCGGTCCGGGAGGGGGTGGAGAGGGAGTTTTTGTTTGTTGGAATGGGGGCGATGCACGTGGAGATGGGAGTAGTGGTAAGGACTCTCCAAGTGGTGGTGCTGCATGTGCTACAACTTCTCCTTTGGAGGCTTCGGTTGTAGTGGGATCCCTTTTGGGGGATGGAGTTCAAGGCTTGGATGGAGCTGCTGTAGGAGACTGTCCACAACCTACTGGTGGGGTTGTGAATGATGCTGGAGGAACGACTAAGAAGGGTCTTGGAGTGCCTTGGTCAGCCTTATTTTCATCTTCTTCTTCGTTGGTTAGTGATGGATTGCAACTCACTTTTGTTGAACCCGTGAAGATTAATGGGGCATTGGCTGCTAAGTGCCCATCTTCCATGATTAAGAATGGTCTGGAAAAATGGAAGAATACCCTTATGGGTCATTTTATTGGGGGCAGGCCCAGCTTCAACTTTGCTTGAGAAATGTTAGTGAAGCAATGGAAGATTTCGGGTCATGTTGATATGAATTTGCTTGACAGTGGGATTTTCATTTTCAGGTTTAATCTTGAAGATGATAAGATTAAAGTTCTTGAAGGGGGGCCATGGTATGTCCAAAGAAGGCCGTTGATTCTTTGTCCTTGGAGCCCGGGAGCGTGCATGGAAAGGGTCAATTTATGTTCCGTACCAGTTTGGGTTTCTTTGCCCAATCTTCCTTTTCACTTTTGGTCGGCTGAAGCTCTTAGTTCGATCGGGAGTGTGATTGGAAAGCCAATTGTCACTGATAAGATGACAAGGTCTATGGAGCGATTGTCCTATGCTCGGATGTGTGTGGAGGTGTCTGCATTTTCTGACCTACCATCCTCTATTCCTATCTATGGAGATGATGGTCTTTCTTTTCACCAAAGGGTGGTCTATGATTGGAAACTACCATCTTGTAAACACTGTAGGGTATTCGGGCATTCAGATGCGACTTGCAATTTTGGTATTCGTAGTTCCAACAAAAATCCAGGTCCGAAAAAAGAATGGAGAGTGAAGGATCAGGCTGCAGGTGTAACTCGACAGGGTTCGACCGGGAATGGTGGTGAAGATTTGGCCGGAGATGAAGGTGGTGCTTCGGCCGTAGCTGGAGGACGAGAGCTGGTGATTTCAAATTCAAATTCAAATTCTATTCCCTTTAATTCTCGCATGAATAAAGGGAAAGAAGTTAGTCAGCCCTTGAGGCAAGGCGCCAGGTTGGGTAAGAAGATATTGAGTATGGGATCTTCTTTTGAAGAAGGAAATAAAGATTCAGAAGTGACCCACTCTAATGCTTTTGCTTTGTTGGAGAATCTAACGGAGGAGGTGAGGTATGACCCACAAGAAATGATGTTGGACCCGGATTCTTGTGCATTACTCTTAGGGAATGAGCTATTTGATGAGGTGGACAAAGAGGAGGGAGAAATTAGTGCTCAACCATTGAAGATTCTTCCATGCTTAGGGGAGGAAAGGGTGGATTTAATTGGGCAGGAAATCTGGAAGGAGGGCAGATTCGGTGGTGAGAATATTGAAGGCAATCCGAATTCATATTCTGTCCAAATGGAGCAGCCGATGGAGACTTCTAATAATCTTGGAAAGGTAAATTTACCTTCTACTAAAGATGGTCTAGAGGAGGAAAGCAGATTTGGTGGGGAGCAGTTGGGAGAGATTCCTTCCAATTTAAATGATCTCCCAAATCCCGATCATAGTAAGAATGAGGGAGCTACTGCCGTGGGAGGGGGAATGACATTTGAAGTGAATGTTACCAATAGATATGATGAGGTGGCATCCAGTAATTCGGTGAAGGTTATTGATCCTAATCTGGTGGTAGATATGAAGGGGGAAGATTTAGAAGGCAACAAGACATTAGATGAAGTTCGGAGTTTGAGGGAAAAAGAGACTTTAACTTCTAAGCCATCAGCCAATATTGAAAGATTGAAAAAGCAAGCTGCGGAGTTGCGGGCCACCCAAGGGTCTTCTGGGAAAGGTATTGGCCAATTAAATACTACTTCTTTTTCTATTTTGGGCCGATCCACAGGGAGGGGGTCTAAATTTCAGGCCCAACGGGTTCTCTTAAACCCGAAAGATTCTTTTGGACCTAAAGGAGATGGACCTAGTAAAGGGGGGGGGTGACACTTCTAACTTTGGTGCCAAATGAAATGCCTATCTTGGAACGTTAGAGGTTTGAATGCCTCTACTAAAAGGCTGGGGATTAAGAAGGTTATAAAGGACCATCAGGTTAAATTGGCTTATATGCTTGAGACTAAAGTTAAGGTGGAAAACTGTGGTGCAATTTTTGACCATTTTATTTCAGATTGGAAATATGTGCATAATGGTGAAGCTGATTCTCCAATTCGGATCTGGTTGGGCTGGGATCCTACAGTGTTTAATGTTGAAGAGATCCAAAAATCCAAGCAGTTTATTCATGTTAAGGTGTCGATTGTTGGAACCTCTTTTACCTTTCTTTGTACTGCTGTGTATGCCTTTAATTCTATGGAAGGCCGAAGGGAATTGTGGAGGGATGTGGGCTCAATTTCTAACTCTATTCTTGATCCTTGGGCAGTCCTTGGGGATTTTAATGTGGTTCGTCACCAGCATGAGAAAATTGGTGGGGACTCTATTCGGCAAGAGGCTGTAGATGAGTTTAACTCTTTTATTGATGACTTTGGGCTAGTTAATCTGAAATGGAAGGGGGAATTTTTGACCTGGAATAATAGACAAGATGGGGATGCTCGGATTTGTTGCAAGTTGGATAGAGTTATGGTGAACTTGGCTTGGATTGATGTGCTCAGGTCTTCAGAAGTTGCCTTTCTTCCTCCGGGTCTCTCTGACCATTCCCCTATGGTGTTGACTATCTTAGATGATGCTAATTTCGGTCCTAAACCTTTTAGATTCTTTGAGGCTTGGATTGGGAGGAATGGGTTTGATGATGCTGTTCTCAAGGGTTGGGAACAGCCGGTTAGCATGACTCTTAATCCCATTCTTCGGTTTGCTGCTCGGCTAAGGAATGTCAAGAAGGAGCTAAGGAAATGGAATAAAGAGTGTGTTGGTGATGTTTTTGCTGCGGTGAAGGCTGCAAGTACTGATTTGAATCAGATTCAATGTAACCTTGGTGCACACCCTGATGACCCAAATTTGGTTTCCTTGGAGACTCAAGCAAAGGTGAAAATTTTTGGAAGCTTTGGGCGTTGAAGAAAAATTTTTAAAAGAGAAATCCAGGGTAAAACACATTCAGCTGGGTGATGGCAACAACAGTTTCTTCCATAAATCTATGATGTGTAGGCAGAAGGGGTGGGCCATTGTTAAGGTTCCTAATCTCATCAAGGAAGAAGCTATCTCCTTTTATAAGAGGTTGTTTGGGGCTGATTCTGATGATAGGGGGTTCTTTCCTAGTTCGGTTCCCTTACAAGGTGGCTTGTCACTAGCTCAGCAGGAAGATCTTATTGGAAATGTGTCTAATAAGGAGATTATGGAAGTGGTGTTTGCTATGAAGAATTCCAAAGCTCCAGGGCCTGATGGGTTTGGGGCTGCCTTTTTCAAACACTTTTGGGATGTTGGTGGTGAAGACTTGACTTTGGCTATAAAGTGGTTCTTCTCTAAGTCTTGCCTTCCCGGCTCGATTAACGCCACTTTCATTAGTTTGATCCCTAAGACAAGTGATGTGTCTTCTTTTGCAGGGTATAGGCCCATAGCCCTTTGTAATCTTTTTTATAAGATTATCACTAAGATCTTATCTAATAGATTGCAGAGAGTTGTTGGGCATGTGGTTAGTGATTCCCAATCTGCCTTTATAAAGGGAAGGTCCATTGTGGATAATATCCTTGTCTGTCATGATGTGGTTAGAGGAATTGAGCAGAAAGGAACAAGTCCTACAGCTGTGTTGAAGATTGATCTCCATAAGGCTTATGACTCTCTCAGTAGGAAGTTTCTGTTTGACATTATGGAAAGAATGGGCTTCCCACAGAAGTTTATTGGTTGGGTGAAGGCTTATGTTGGCTCCCCTTATTTCTCCATTTTGATTAATGGAAGCCCAGCTGGTTATTTCAAAGGGGTAGGGGTATCAGGCAAGGGGATCCCATCTCTCCCTATCTCTTTACTATTGCTATGGAGGGGTTTTCAACCTTAATGAGGAAGTTGGAAGCAGAGGGCAGGATTAGTCTTCTCCCCAGATGCAAGAGCTCCCACCTCTCTCATCTTATTTTTGCAGATGATCTGATGATTTTTGTGAAGGCCTGCCATGATTCTATTTTGGCCTGTCTGGGGGTCCTGGATGATTTTCATACCTTTTCTGGGTTGAAACTCAACAGGGATAAGTCCTCTATTATTGTAGGGGGCCTTACCCAGATTGCAACTTTTGGAATTAACAAATTTTGTGGACACCAAGCTCTCTATCAGGTACCTTGGTGTTCCTCTTATCTCTCGTAAGCTGGGCTTTGCAGACTGCTCTTCTATCGTGGATCGAGTGCGGAGTAGGCTTGATGGCTGGAAGGCCCAATTTCTGTCGTTTGTGGGGCGTGTACAACTATTGAGCTCCGTCCTTCAAGTCTACTATATTTATTGGTCAGGGATCTTTGCTCTTCCAGGTGCTGTCAAGAAGAAGCTGGAGTCCATCTTCTCCAATTTTCTGTGGTTCGGCCCGTCTCTTGAATGAAAGGTACATTATATTTCTTGGGATAATATTTGTAAGCCTAAGACAGAAGGGGGCCTTGGCATAAGGAGAATTACTGATATGAATACTGCTGGTATTCTTAAGCAATTTTGGTGGATTGCCTCTAAGAAGGACATTCTTTGGGTTAGGTGGGTTAATACCCGTTACCTAAAAAATGACTCTATTTGGACTGCTAAAGTCCCACAAAATTGTTCTTGGGTTTGGCAGAAAATTCTCAAGTATAGAGATTTGGTTGAGTCTCATATCCATCATATCATTGGGGATGGCCAATCTACTAGACTTTGGCTTGATAATTGGCATCCCAAAGGAGTTTTGATTAAAAGATTTGGGGACCGTATTCGATATGATGCTGGTTCTCATCGCCTTGCTTTGGTCTCGAATGTTATTAGGAATGGTAATTGGTATTCTCCCCCTCAGGGCTCTTTTGATTTGATTACTGTCTGGAGAGATCTCCCTACTATTCCCCTTGTTAATGGGGGGGGGGGGGGGGAAGGACCTTATTGTTTGGAAGAAAACTCCTAATGGCCTATTCAGTACCAAATCGGCCTGGGATCTGATAAGAAGGAGTGCTGCAAAGGTGGATTGGTTCAAACTTGTTTGGTTCCCTAGGTATCTTCCTAGACATTCTTGTACTACCTGGAGGTGTCTTAAGGGGGGTCTCCCAACCAAGGACCAACTTATCAAAAGAAACATCTTGGTTGGGTAGAATTGTGTTCTTTGTTGGGGGGGGGGATTGGAGAGTCACTCCCACCTGTTCTTTGATTGTCCCTTTTCCAATTCTATTTGGAATAGGGTTAGCTCTCTTTGTTCTCCAAGTGGGAAGGGGCCTTCTGCCCTAACTGATGTGGTTAATTGGCTCTCCTTTGTGGTGTGCACCAATGACAAGTTAGATGTCATTCCTAAGCTGGTTTTTTGTGCTTTAGTTTACCATATTTGGTGGGAAAGAAATCAGCGTCTCTTTAGCAATACTTCCATGACCTTTGATAGAATTTTCCAAGATATAAAGTTCGATGTTGTCACTAAAGGTTCTTACCCCCCTGTTGTGGCTGCCAGTAACTCAAGGAATTAGTTCTTGGTTGAGAAGTGGGGGGTTCAAGTTAATTGGACAATTTCGGTTCCTAAAGCTTGTTCTTGGTTTACTCCTTCAGCCCATATGGTAGCGCTCCATTGTGATGGGTCTTTGAGCGCGGACATAGCTGCATATGGAGGAATTATTCGTCATGCCACTGGAGATCCTATTCTGGCCTATGTGGGTAAAGGGGTGGAGACTTCAGTGCTTAGCATGGAGTTATTAGCTATTCATAGAGGGGTGGCCTTGTGCTTGGAGAGGGATCTTCAAAGTGTTTCGATTAGATCTGATTCAAAGTTGGCAGTGGATATCATTACTGGTGCTATCAGCTGCCCTTGGAGCATGTATGTTTTGAAGTGCCAGGTTAGCTCTCTCCTGACCCAGTTGACTCACCTTGAAGTGAGACATGTTTGGAGGGAACTGAACCAGCCGGCAGATTTTGTTGCCTCCATCGACAGTGGGGATGGGGAAACTATTATTTATCCCCCGGACTTTCCTGAAGACCTGATGAGGCTGATTCACAATGATACTGATAGGAAGACCTACTTTAGGATTCCGTGATTGGGGTGGGTCTTGCCTTTTCTTTGTATTTTCGAGGGGTCTGTCCTCGGGGGGTGTGGGGCCTCTTCCTCTCCCTTAGGTCTGTCTAAGGGGTGGTGATTGGCTGCCTTCTTTTGTATCTTCTTTTTTCGTTCTATACACTCACATATTACCTATAAAAAAAAAGGTTTAAGCCAGACCGGGTTGGTCGTTTGGGGTTATTTGGGGGCATTTCTGTACTCTTTTGGGTTTGATATTTTCTAAAAAGTGTCCTTATCTCTTTTTAGACATGTGGATGCGATGTTGAGGGTCGTGACCTTCGAAATGATACCTATTTCGACATATGTTCATTTTTTATTTAGGTCGTACTTGGTGGGTCGTTTGGGGTTATTTGGGGGCATTTCTGTACTTTTTTAGGTTTGGTATATTCTAAAAAGTGTCCTTATCTCTTATTAGACGTGTGGATGCGATGTTGAGGGTCATGACCTTCGAATCGATACCTATTTCGGTATACGCTCATTTTCAGTTTAAACCAGATCGGGTGGGTCCTTTGGGGTTATTTGGGGGCATTTCTGTACTTTTTTTGGGTTTGGGATTCTCTGAAAAGTGTCGTAATCTCTTGTTAGATGTGTGGACGCGATGTTGAGGACGGGACCTTCGAATCAATACCTATTTCGATATATGTTCATTTTTTGTTTAAACCAGACCGTGTGGGCCGTTTGGGGTTATTTGGGTGCATTTATGTACTTTTTTGGTTTTGGTATTTTCAAAAAAGTGTCCTTGTCTCTTATTAGATGTGTGGATGCAATGTTGAGGGTCGTGACCTTCGAATCGATACCTATTTTGGCATATGTTCATTTTCGGTTTAAACCAGACCGGGTGGGTCGTTTGGGGTTATTTGGGGGCATTACGGTACTTTTTTGGGTTTGGGATTTTTTGAAAAGAGTCCTAATCTCTTATTAGACATGTGGATGCGATGTTGAGGGTCGTTACCTTCGAATCGATACCTATTTCAACATATGTTCATTTTTTATTTAAACTAGATCGGGTGGGTCGTTTGGGGTTATCTGGGGGAATTTTTGTACTTTTTTGGGAATTGGATTTTCTAAAAAGTGTCCGTTCCTCGTATTAGACGTGTGGATGCGGTGTTGAGGGTCGTGACCTTTGAATCAATATCTATTTCGACATATGTTCATTTTTTATTTAAACCGTACCGAGTGGGTCGTTTAGGGTTATTTGGGGGTATTTCTGTACTTTTTTGGGTTTGGTATTTTTAAAAAAATGTCCTTATCACTTATTAGATGTGTGGATCCAATGTTGAGGGTCGTGACCTTTGAATCGATACCTATTTTTACATATGTTCATTTTCGGTTTAAACAAGATTGGGTGGGACGTCCGGGGTTATTTAAGGGAATTTCTGTACTTTTTTGGGTTTGGTATTTTCTAAAAAGTGTCCATATCTCTTATTAGATGTGTGGATGCGATGTTGAGGGTTGTGACTTTTGAATCAATACCTGTTCCGCATATGTTCATTTTCGGATTAAACCGGACTGGGTGGGTCGTTTGGTGTTTTTTGAGGGCATTTCTGTGTGTTTTTCAGTTTGGTATTTTCTAAAAAGTGTCCTTATCTCTTATTAGATGTGTGGATGCTAAAACCAAAAAGAGTATTGATTTTTTTCTTGTGAGGAGAGAGAAGCTTTGGCGATTTGAGAGTGGGATTCTTGGTGCTAGTGTTTGGTGATGGCCGGCAGGCCATTAGCTTCGGCTAATGGTCTTCCACCTTTTCCCAATCCGGGGAGGGGGAAGGTGGGGGTACTGTGGAAGGCTTATGTGATTCAGGTCCGGCAGGGGGTGATTTTGGTGGTGGGGTCTCCTCCTTGGGTTGTGGTGTGGTGGTGGCTGGCTCGGGTTTGGTTCAACATGGCGGGGCTGTGAAGAAGGGAGTATCTTGGGCATCTTTTTTTCAGTCCTCTTCAAGTTCTTTAAATAATGAAGGTCTGGAACTGAGTTTTATTGAGCCAAATTTTATTGAGGGCAACTGTGTTGCTCAATGTTCTTCCGCTATGTTACGGGCAGAATTATCAAAGTGGAAGAACACCCTTCTTGGGTACTTCATTGGTCGCAGACCGAGTTTTTCTTATGTTAAGGAAGTCTTGCTGAAACAATGGTGCATTTCTGGGCATGTGGATATTAATCTCCTTAATAGTGGCTTTTTTGTTTTTCGGTTCAATTTGGAGGAAGATAAGGCCAAAGTTCTTGAAGGGGGGCCATGGACTGTGCAGCGGAGACCCTTAATCCTTCGGCCTTGGAAACCAGGGATGAAGCTTGAAAAGGTGGAATTGAACTCCATCCCTATTTGGGTTACCCTTCCCAACCTCCCCTTTCATTTCTGGAATGTGGAGGCCTTGAGCTCGATTGCCAGTGTCCTGGGAAGGCCGATAGTCACTGATAAGATGACTAAGACTCAAGAGCGGCTATCCTATGCCTGGCTCTGTGTTGAGATAGAAGCTGATTATGAATTCGTGAATCAAGTGGCTGTTTATGATGATGACGGTCTGGTTTTTTACCAAAAAATTACATACAAATGGAGCCCTCCTCGGTGCAACAGTTGCAGGGTTTTTGGGCATTCAAGTGGGTAGTGTGGCGTTAATCTTAACAAGCAAATGCCCTCCAGCCATAAAGTGTGGAGAGTGAAGAGCAACAAGAGTCCTCAGGTGACCGGAGCAGCTAGTGGAGGCGGCACTCAAGCCTTACACGGTGGAGGTGCTGGTAAGCAAGTTCAAAATTCAAATTTCAAAAATACCCCAGGTGGCAAATCTGATGGGATTGTGGACAGTACAAATTTGGAAGCCCAGTCCGTGGGGAATCCTAGCAATATTTGTTCTATGGAGAAGATTGCTGGAATTTCTAAAAAGTTGCCTAATTCTAGCCCAAAGAATTCGGCTGGCAGGGGGAAGAAGATTGTGCACCATAATGCTTTCGTTTTGTTGGAGCATCTAACGGAGGAAATTCCCTATGACCCCACAGAACTGATGTTGGATGCTGACTCATGCAACGTCCTTTTAGGGAAGGAAGTGGAATGTGAGCAAGATATTGGAAATCCCCCACACAAGGAAGGTGAGGAGGAAGGGGAATGTGTGTCTCAATCAGCAGATTTTCTTCAACGCCATGCAAGGAAAGAGAATGATGCAACGACTGGAGGTGATTTAGTGGATATTGAAAACCACACCTTTTTTCGAAATAAGGAAGGGTTTGTGGCAGCTGGGGAGAGAGAGGAGACTATGGCTATGGCAAGAGTTAATGCGGCAGTTCCTTCTATGGAAATTACAGATTGGGGGGGGCCCATTAGGGAATCCTTGTTGCAAATCCTAGATGAGGGTGACAAAGCTAATGGAGCTGCTCTAGGAGAGGAAATTACAGAAGGAGCCCAATCAAATCTGAAAGAGATCTCCACCAAGGGAAAGGAAATTTTGGGCAGCACTATTCTAAGGGGTCCAATTTTAGAAGGTATGCCCTCCATCCCTAACCATGCAATTTCTTTGAATTCAGAAAAGGAAGGGAGAGCTACTAGGGAGATGGGGAAGAGGAGACTGTTGACTTCTTTTAAACCTCAACGTATTGAAGTGCTTCCTAGCCAAAGCTCAAATCAGAAGGAAAGTGATAGTGGTCTGGCTTTTGGGGGTAAGAAGCTAGCTCCCCCTCCCCTCCAACGTTCCTAATGAACTGTCTCTACTGGAATGTGCGTGGCTTGAATGCCCCAGAGAAGAAGAGGTATGTGAAGAGAATCAAATCTGATAATAATTATAAAATGGCTATTCTCCTTGAAACTAAAATCAAAGAAGGGAATGTTGACTCTACTTTCCAAAACCTGAAAAGGGGATGGAGGTTTAGTCACAATTGTAGTCAGGAGTACCATACCCGTCTATGGATTGGCTGGGATGAGGGCTGCCTTAAGGTGGATGTTCTAAAGTCTACCATTCAATTGATACACATGAGGATTTCTATTCTTGGGACTTCATTGTCCTTCCTTTGCACTGCAGTGTATGCTCTTAATCCCCTAGAAGGTCGGATGGAACTTTGGAGGGAGCTAACTGATATTGCTACAGGCGTGGTTGAACCGTGGGCTGTCATGGGAGATTTCAATACAGTTAGACACCAAAATGAGAAGATGGGAGGGGATGCGATCCATCAGGGGGTGGTTGACGAGTTTAATTCTTGCATCTTCAATTCGGGGCTGGCTGACATAAAATGGAGAGGGGAATTTTACACTTGGAATAATAACCAAAGTGGTACTCGCAGAATCTGCTGCAAATTGGACCGAGTCCTTGTTAATAATGCTTGGCTGGACAAGTTGCGTTTCTCGGAAGCTCACTTCCTTTGCCCTGGAATATCTGACCACAGCCCAATTGCTCTCAAAATTCTGGACAATTTCAATTCTGGACCGAAACCGTTCAGGTTTTTTGATGCTTGGACCCATCATAAGGACTATGACGAAGTAGTTAAAAGGGGCTGGCTGAAGGCTGTAAATGTCAACTCTAATCCTATTTTGCGCTTTGCGGCGAAGCTAAAGAATGTGAAATCTGAACTTAAATGCTGGAATAAGGAGAGCATTGGAGATGTCTTCAAAAATGTTAAGGATGCAGAACTCGATCTTGGCCGAATTCAACATCACCTTTCCCTTGATCCCCTTGATGATTCCCTTGCTGTCTTGGAAAAAGAAGCTAAAGGCAAGCTGTGGGCTGCATTACAAATGGAAGAAACGTTTCTTAAAGAGAAATCCAGGGTTAGGTGTCTAGAGTTGGGGGATGGCAACAACAACTTTTTCCACAAGTCCATGCAAAGTAGGCACAGTAGAAATCATATCTTGGAGGTCATGGACCAGACTGGAAATACTTTGACCAACCCTAAGGCTATCAAAGAGGAGGCGGTTCTTTTCTATAAGAAGCTGTTCGGGTCGGACTACACTGATTTGGGCTCCTGCCCCCCCCTCGATTCCCCTCTCGGGGGTGGTCTCTGAATCCCAGAATTTGGAACTTGGCAAGGAGGTTAATGGAGAGGAGATTAGAAGAGTTGTGTTTAGTTTAAAAGACTCTAAAGCCCCAGGGCCTGATGGTTTCGGGGCTGGCTTTTATAAGCACTCTTGGGAGGTCATTGTTGAGGAGCTAACGAATGCTGTCCAATGGTTCTTTGCGAATTCCTTCATGCCCCATTCTATTAATGCTACTTTTATCACTTTGGTGCCGAAGTCTGCGGATGTCTCCACTTTTGCGGGGTTTCGGCCTATTGCTCTATGCAACCTCCTATATAAGATCATCACAAAAATCCTCTCTAATAGGATCCAACATGTTATTGGGAGTGTGGTTAGTCATAATCAGTCGGCATTCATCAAGGGCAGGTCTATTGTTGACAATATCCTTGTCTGCCATGATATTGTGCGTGGCATCGAACAAAAAGCCACTAGTCCTACGGCAGTTTTGAAGGTAGATCTTCACAAGGCCTACGACTCTCTTAGTAGGAAATTTTTGTTTGATGTAATGGGAAGAATGGGGTTCTCCGACAAGTTTATAGGGTGGGTGAAAGCTTGTGTGACCACCCCTATGTTCTCTGTCCTTATTAATGGCAGCCCAGCGGGTTTCTTTGGTGGAGGGAGAGGGATTCGACAAGGTGATCCGTTGTCCCCCTACCTCTTCACCCTTGCAATGGAGGATTTTTCTGGAATTGTGCGAAGGCTTGAGATTGATGGTCAGATTAAGCTGCTATCCCATTGTAAATCGTTCCACCTTTCCCACCTCATTTTTGCGGATGATCTTATGATTTTTGTGAAGGGGAACCGTGATTCGATTTCAGCTAGTTTGGGGGGTCTTGATGAGTTTGCTGCCCTCTCCGGGCTTCAACTTAATAGATCTAAGTCCTCTATTATATTAGGGGGCCTTACCCAAGCTAGCAGTCTGGAACTTTTGGATTTAACGGGTTTTTCGGAAACCAAGCTGCCTATTCGGTACCTTGGAGTTCATCTTGTGTCTGGCAGGTTATCCATGAAAGATTGCAGCCCCATCTTGGATCTGGTTCGTCGAAAATTGGAGGGGTGGAAGGCTAGATTCCTCTCTTATGATGGTCGTCTTCAACTCTTATCTTCAGTTCTGCAAGGTAGCTACATTTATTGGGCAGGGATCTTTGGCCTTCCAGGAAATGTTATCACCAAACTGGAGTCTATGTTCTCTAATTTCCTTTGGTCAGGCCCCTCCCTTGAGAGGAAAACCCATTTTATTTCTTGGGATGCGGTCTGTAACCAAAAATCAGAGGGAGGGTTGGGAATCAAGCGGGTCAAAGAAATGAACATTGCCGGAATTATGAAGCAAATTTGGTGGATTGCCTCCAAGCAAGATCGGCTTTGGGTTAATTGGGTACAACAAAGATACCTCAAGCAAGAGTCTCTTTGGACAGTCAAGGGTCTCAATAACTGCTCTTGGGTCTGGCGTAAAGTCTTGAAGTACAGAGATATAGCCCTTCCCTTCATCAAGACTATTATTGGGGATGGGTCTGCTACAAAGCTTTGGCTTGATAATTGGCACCCGTTTGGAGTTCTTTTGAGCAGATTTGGTAATAGGATTTGCTATGATGCAAGCTCTTATTCCCTTGCTGCCCGTCATGCTTGTGTCAAGGAGATTATCCATGATGGAGATTGGCACCCTGGTCCCTCTACATCTTTCGATCTCATTGATATTTGGAGGGCCCTTCCAGCCATTGAAAATTTTCATGATGAGTTTTCTGATTTGACAGTGTGGACTGGTAACTCTTCAGGTAATTTCTCTTCCAAATCAGCCTGGAATGCTATCCGCACAAGAGCTGCCCGTATTGACTGGAGCGAAGCTGTTTGGTTTGAAGGGAGTATAAAGTCCCATTCCTTTATAGCTTGGAGATGCCTTTCGGATGCCCTCCTCACTAGGGACAACCTCATTCATAGACACATTCCGACTCCTCATCATTGCATGTTTTGTTGGGCTGGAACTGAAAGCAGGAATCATCTCTTCTTCGGGTGCCCTTTTACTACTAATATTTGGAAACATATTTATGACCTTTGTTTCCATGATGGGGCCACTCCTAGCAATGCCATTGATGCAGCCATTTCGGTTAGATATGTTGCAGGTAGAGCAGGGAAATTGGGGCTGGTCATAAAGCTTGCTTTCTGTGCCACAATCAAGCATATTTGGTCGGAGAGAAATTATAGAATTTTTAGAAACAAAATCAGATCTAAGGACCAGATTGTAGGGGCTATAAAGGGGGATGTTATTGGCAGATTATCTTCCATTGACTTGATGGGAGACCCTACTACTGCCAACCATCATATTGCTGCCAAATGGGATCTTCAAGTTTGTTGGACTGCAAGAATTCCAATGGCATGCTCTTGGTTTGCTCCAAATCCGAACATGGTTGCTCTCCATTGTGATGGGTCTCTTTCAGATGACAAGGCAGGCTTTGGGGGTCTCATTCGTGATGATAGTGGGGATCCCTTAGCTCGCTTTGCGGTGATTTTGGGTTCTTAAAGGATGCCTTTTCGGTATTTTTTTCTTTTCCTTCTTAATTTAATATTTCTTACTTATCAAAAAAATATATTTTTGGGTTTGATATTTTCTAAAAAGTGTCCTTATTTGTTATTAGACGTGTGGATGCGATGTTGAGGGTTGTGACCTTCGATTCGATACCTATCCGGTATATGTTCATTTTCGGTTTAAACCAGACCGGGTGGGTCGTTTGGGGTTATTTGGGGGCCTTTCTGTTCTTTTTCGGGCTTGGGATTTTCTTAAAAGTGTCCTTATCTCTTATTAGATGTGTGGATGCGATGTTGAGGGTCGTGACCTTCGAATCGATAGCTATTTTGGTAAATGTTAATTTTCGGTTAAAACAAGACCGGGTGGGTCATTTTGGGTTATTTAGGGGCATTTCTGTACTTTTTTGGGCTTGGGATTTTCTAAAAAGTGTTCGTACCACTTACTAGAGGAGTGGATGCGGTGTTGAGGGTCGTGACCTTCGAATCGATACCAATTTTGACCTATGTTCATTTTTTGTTTAAACCAGACCGGGTGGGTCGTTTGGGGTTATTTGCGGGCATTTCTGTACTTTTTTGGGTTTGGTGTTTGTCAAAAAGTGTCCTTATCACTTATCAGACGTGTGGATGCGATGTTGAGGGTTGTGACCTTCGAGTCGATACCTATTCGGCATATGTTCATTTTCGGTTTAAACCAGACCAGGTGGGTCGTTTGGGGTTATTTGGGAGCCTTTCTATTCTTTTTCGGGCTTGGGATTTTCTTAAAAGTGTCCTTATCTCTTATTAGGCCTGTGGATACAATGTTGAGGGTCATGACCTTCGAATCGATACCTATTTCGGTATATGTTAATTTTTAGTTAAAACAAGACCGGATGAGTCGTTTTGGGTAATTTGGGGGCATTTCTGTACTTTTTTGGGCTTGGGATCTTCTAAAAAGTGTTCGTACCACTTACTAGACGAGTGGATGCGGTGTTGAGGGTCGTGACTTTCGAATCGCTACCAATTTCAACATATGTTCTTTTTTGGTTTAAACGAGACAGGGTGGGTCGTTTGGGGTTATCTGAGGGAACTTCTATACTTTTTTGGCATGGGATTTTCTAAAAAGTGTTCGTACCTCTCATTAGACATGTGGATGCGGTGTTGAGGGTCGTGACCTTTGAATTGAAACCTATTTCGAAATATATTCATTTTTTATTTAAACCGTACCGGGTGGATCGTGTGGGGTTATTTGGGGGCATTTCTGTACTTTTTTGGGTTTGCTATTTTCTAAAAAATGTCAGTATCTCTTATTAGACATGTGGATGCGGTGTTGAGGGTAGTGACCTTCGAATCGATACCTATTTTGACATATGTTCATTTTTTGTTTAAACCATGCCGGGTGGGTCGTTTGGGGTTATTTGGGGGCATTTCTGTACTTTTTTGGGTTTGCTATTTTCTAAAAAGTGTCATTATCTCTTATTAGATATGTAGATGCGGAGTTGAGGGTAGTGACCTTCGAATTGATACCTATTTTGACACATGTTCATTTTTTGTTTAAAACATGCCGGGCGGGTCGTTTGGGGTTATTTGGGGGCACTTCTATACTTTTTTGGGTTTGGAATTTTCTAAAAAGTATCCTTATCTCTTATTAGACGTGTGGGTGCGATGTTGAGGGTCGTGGCCTTCGAATTGATACCTATTTCGACATATATTCATTTTTGGTTTAAATAAGACCGGGTGGGACGTTTGGGGTTATTTGGGGGCATTTTTGCACTTTGTTGGGTTTGGTGTTTTCTAAAAAGTGTACTTATCTCTTATTAGACGTGTGGATACGATGTTGAGGGTTGTGACCTTCGATTCGATACCTATTCGGCTTATGTTCATTTTCTTTTTAAACCAGACCGGGTGGCTCATTTGAGGTTATTTGGGCGCATTTCTGTTCTTTTTTGGGCTTGGGATTTTCTTAAAAGTGTCCTTATCTCTGTATTAGACGTGTGGATGCGCTGTTGAGGGTCGTGACCTTCGAATCGATACCTTTTTTGGCATACGTTTATTTTTAGTTAAAGCCAGATCGGGTGGGTCGTTTGGGGTTATTTTAGGGTATTTCTGTACTTTTTTGGGTTTGTTATTTGTCATAAAGTGTCCTTATCTCTTAGTAGACGTATGGATGCGATGTTGAGGGTCGTGACCTTCGTATCGATACCTATTTCTACATATGTTCGTTTTCAATTTAAACCAGACCGGGTGGCTCATTTAAGGTTATTTGGGGGCATTTCTATAAATTTTTTATGTTTGGATTTTCTAAAAAGTTTCCTTATCTCTTGTCAGACGTGTGGATGTGATGTTGAGGGTCGTGACCTTCGAATCGATACCTATTTTGACATGTGTTCATTTTTTATTTAAACCAGACAGTGTGGGTCGTTTGGGGTTATTTGGGGGCCTTTCTATTCTTTTTTGGGCTTGGGATTTTCTTAAAAGTGTCCTTATCCCTTATTAGATGTGTGGATGCGATGTTGAGGGTCGTGATCTTCAAAACAATACATATTTCGGCATATGTTAATTTTTGGTTTAAACAAGACCGGGTGGGTCATTTGGGGTTAGTTGGGGGCATTTCTGCACTTTTTTTGGCTTGGGATTTTTTAATAAGTGTTCGCACCTCTTATTAGACGTGTGGACGCCATGTTGAGGGTCGTGACCTTCAATCGATACCTATTTCGGCATACGTTCATTTTCAGTTTAAACTAGATCGGGTGGGTCGTTTGGGGTTATTTGGGGGCATTTCTATACTTTTTTGGGTTTGGTATTTTTCAAAAGGTGTCCTTATCTCTTATTAGACGTGTGGATGCGATGTGGAGGGTTGTGACCTTCGATTCGATACCTAGTCGGCATATGTTCATTTTCGATTTAAACTAGACCGGGTGGGTCGTTTGGGGTTATTTGGGAGCCTTTCTGTTCTTTTTCGGGCTTGGGATTTTCTTAAAAGTGTCCTTATCTCTTATTAGACATGTGGATGCGATGTTGAGGGTCATGACCTTCGAATCGATACCTATTTCGGCATACATTCATTTTCAGTTTAAACCAGATCAGGTGGGTCGTTTGGGGTTATTTGGGGGCATTTCTATACTTTTTTGGGTTTGGTATTTGTCAAAAAGTGTCCTTATCTCTTATTAAACGTGTGGATGCGATGTTGAGGGTTGTGACCTTCGATTCGATACCTAGTCGGCATATGTTCATTTTCGATTTAAACCAGACCGGGTGGGTCGTTTCAGGTTATTTGGGAGCCTTTCTATTCTTTCTCGGGCTTGGGATTTTCTTAAAAGTGTCCTTATCTCTTATTGGACGTGTGGGACCTTCGAATCGATACCTATTTTGGTACATGTTAATTTTCGATTAAAACAAGACCATGTGGGTCGTTTGGGGTTTTTTGGGGGCATTTCTGTATTTTTTTGGGCTTTGGATTTTCTAAAAAGTGTTCGTACCACTTACTAGACGGGTGGATGCGGTGTTGAGGGTCGTGACCTTTGAATCGATACCAATTTCGATATATGTTCATTTTTGGTTTAAAACCAGACCGGGTTGGTCGTTTGGGGTTATTTGTGGGCATTTTCGTACTTTTTTTGGCTTCGGATTTTCTGAAAGTGTTCTTATCTCTTATTAGACATATGGATGCGATGTTCAGGGTCGTTACCTTTGAATCGATACCTATTTTGACATATGTTAATTTTTGGTTTAAACCAGACCGGGTGGGTTGTTGGGGTTATTTGGGGGCATTGCTGTACTCTTTTGAGTTTGGTATTTTCTAAAATGTCTCCTTGTCTCTTATTAGACGTGTGGATGCGATGTTGAGGGTCGTGACCTTCGAATCGATACCTATTTTTGGCATATGTTCATTTTTGGTTTAAAGGACCGTGTGGGTCGTTTGGGGTTATTTGGTGAAATTTTGGTGCTTTTTTGGGCTTAGGATTTTCTAAAAAGTGTTCGTATCTCTTATTAGACGTGTGGAGGTGGTGTTGAGGGTCGTGACCTTCGAATCGATACCGATTTTGACATATGTTCATTTTTTTATTCAAACCGTACTGGGTGGGTCGTTTGGGGTTATTTGGGGGCATTTCTTTACATTTTTAGGCTTGGGATTTTCCGAAAAGTGTCCTTATCATATATTAGACGTATGGATGCGATGTTCAAGGTCGTGACCTTCGCATCAAAGGCATATGTTCATTTTTGGTTTAAACCAGACCGGGTGGGTCGTTTGGGGTTATTTGGGGGCATTTCTATATTTTTTTAGGCTTCGGATTTTCTGAAAGTGTTCCTATCTCTTATTAGACATATGGATGCGATGTTCAGGGTCGTTACCTCTGAATCGATACCTATTTTTGACATATATTCATTTTCGGTTTAAACCAAACAGGGTGGGTCGTTTGGGGTTATTTGGGCTCATTTCGGTACTTTTTTGGGCTTGGGATTTTCTAAAAAGTGTCCTTATCTCTTGTTAGATGTGTGGATGCGATGTTGAGGGTCGTTACCTTCGAATCCATACCAATTTTGACATATGTTTATTTTCGATTTAAACCAGACCGGGTGGGCCGTTTGGGGTTATTTGGGGATATTTTTGTACTTTTTTGGGTTTGGCATTTTCTAAAAAGTGTCCTTGTCTCTTATTAGATGTGTGGATGCGTTGTTGAGGGTCGTGACCTTCGAATCGATATCTATTTTGGCATATGTTCATTTTCATTTTAAACCAGACCGGGTGGGTCATCTGGGGTTATTTGGGGGCATTTCTGTACTTTTTTGGGATTGAGATTTAATAAAAAGTGCCCTTATCTCTTATTAGAAGTGTGGATGCAATGTTGAGGGTCGTGACATTCGAATCGATACCTATTTCGACATATGTTTATTTTCAGTTTAAACAAGATCGGCTGGGACGTTTGGGGTTATTTTGGGGCATTTTTGTACTTTTTTTGGGTTTGGTATTTTCTAAAAAGTGTCCTTGTCTCATATTAGATGTGTGGATGCGATGTTGAGGGTCGTGACCTTCGAATCGATACCTATTTCGGCATATGTTCATTTTCGTTTTAAACCAGACCGGGTGGGTCGTCCAGGGTTATTTCAGGGCATTTCTGTAGTTTTTTGGGTTTGGGATTTAATAAGAACTGTCCTTATCTCTTATTAGAAGTGCGGATGCAATGTTGAGGGTCGTGACCTTCGAATCGATACCTATTTTGGCATATGTTTATTTTCGGTTTAAACCGGACCGGGTGGGTCGTTTGGGTTTCTTTGGGGGTATTTCTATACATTTTTGGGCTTGGGATTTTTTGAAAAGTGTCCTTATCTCTTGTTACACGTGTGGATACGGTGTTGAGGGCCGTTACCTTCGAATACATACCTATTTTGACATATGTTCATTTTTTGTTCAAACCAGACCGGGTTGGTCATTTGGGGTTACTTGGGGGCATTTCTGCACTTTCTTGGGTTTGGTATTTTCTAAAATGTGTCATTATCTCTTATTAGACGTGTGGATGCGATGTTGAGGGTCGTGACCTTCGAATCGATACCGATTTCGGCATATGTTCATTTTCGGTTTAAACAAGATCGGGTGAGTCGTTTGGGGTTATTTGGGGGCATTTCTGTACTTTTTTGAGCTTGGGATTTTCAAAAATGTGTTCGTACCTCTTATTAGACGTGTGGATGCGGTGTTGAGGGTCGTGAGCTTCGAATCGATACCTATTTCGATATATATTCTTTTTTTATTAAACTAGATCGGGTGGGTTGTTTGGGGTTATTTGGGGGCATTTCTCTACTTTTTTAGGCTTGGGATTTTCTGAAAATTGTCCTTATCTCTTATTAGACGTATGGATGTGATGTTCAGGGTCGTGACCTTCGTATCGATATCTATTACGGCATTTGTTCATTTTCGGTTTAAACCAGACTAGGTGGGTCGTTTGGGGTTATTTGGAGGAATTTCTGTACTTTTTTGAGCTTGGGATTGTCTAAAATGTGTCCATATCTCTTATTAGACGTGTGGATGCGATGTTGAGGGTCGTGGCCTTCGAATCGATACCTATTTCGACATATGTTTATTTTCGGTTTAAACTAGACCGGATGGGTCGTTTGGGGTAATTTGGGGGCAATTCTGTACTTTTTTGGATTTGGCATTTTCTAAAAAGTGTCCTTATCTCTTATTAGACGTGTGGATACGATGTTGTAGGTTGTGACCTCCGAATCGATACCTATTTCGGCATATGTTCATTTTCGGTTTAAACTAGGCCGGATGGGTCGTTTGGGGTTATTTGGAGGCATTTCTGTACTTTTTTGGGTTTGGTATTAGTTAAAAAGTATCCTTATCTCTTATTAGATGCGTGGATGCGATGTTGAAGGTCGTGACCTTCGTATCGATACCTATTTCGAAATATGTTCATTTTCGGTTTAAACTAGATCGGGTGGCTCATTTAAAGTTATTTGGGGGCATTTCTGTACTTTTTTGGGCTTCAAATTTTAAAAAAGGTGTCCTTATCTCCTGTTAGACATGTGGATGCGGTGTTGAGGATCGTGACCTTCGAATCGATACCAATTTTGACATATATTCATTTTCAATTTAAACCAGACCGTGTGGGTAGTTTGGGGTTATTTGGGGGCATTTCTGTACTTTTTTGGTTTTGGATATTTCAAAAATGTGTCCTTGTCTCTTATTAGACGTGTGGATGCGATGTTGAGGGTCGTGGCGTTCGAATCGATACCTATTTTGGCATATGTTCATTTTCAATTTAAATAAGACCGGGTGGGTCGTTTGTGGTTATCTGGGGGAATTTTTGTACTTTTTTGGGCTTGGGATTTTCTAAAAAGTGTTCGTACCTCTTATTAGTCATGTGGATGCGGTGTTGTGGGTCGTGACCTTCAAATCGATACCTATTTTGACATATGTTCAGTTGTTTATTTAAACCGTACTGGGTGGGTCGTTTGAGGTTATTTGGGGGCATTTCTATACATTTTTAGGCTTGGGATTTTCCGAAAAGTGTTCTTAACGCATATTAGACGTATGGATGCGATGTTCAAGGTCGTGACCTTCGAATCCATGACATATGTTCATTTTTGGTTTAAACTAGACCGGGTGGGACGTTTGGGGTTATTTGGGGGCATTTCTGTATTTTTTTGGGCTTGGGATTTTTTGAAAAGTGTCCTTATCTCTTGTTAGATGTGTGGATGCAATGTTGAGGATCGTTAGCTTCGAATCCATACCTATTTCGACATATGTTCATTTTCAGTTTAACCAAGACTGGGTGGGTCGTCTGGGGTTATTTGGGGGTATTTTTGTACTTTTTTGGGTTTAAGATTTAATAAAAAGTGTCATTATCTCTTATTAGAATTGTGGATACAATGTTGAGGGTCCTGACCTTCGAATCGATACCTATTTTGGCATATGTTTATTTTTGGTTTAAACCAGACTAGGTGGGTCGTTTGGGGTTATTTGGGGTCATTTCTGTACTTTTTTGGACTTGGGATTTTCTGAAAAAGTGTCCTTATCTCTTTTTACACATGTGGATGCGATGTTGAGGGTCGTTACCTTCGAATCCATACCTATTTTGACATATGTTCATTTTCGGTTTAAACCAGACCGGGTTGGTCATTTGGGGTTATTTGGGGGCATTTCTGCGCTTTCTTGGGTTTTGTATTTTCTAAAATGTGTCATTATCTCTTATTAGACGTGTGGATGCGATATTGAGGGTCGTGACCTTCGAATCGATATCGAATTTGGCATACGTTCATTTTCGATTTAAACAAGATCGGGTGAATCGTTTGGGGTTATTTGGGGGCATTTCTGTACTTTTTTGAGCTTGGGATTTTCTTAAATGTGTTCGTACCTTTTATTAGACATGTGGATGTGGTGTTGAGGGTCGTGAGCTTCGAATCGATACCTTTTTTGACATATATTCATTTTTTCATTAAACTAGATCGGGTGAGTCGTTTGGGGTTATTTTGGGGCATTTCTATAATTTTTTAGGCTTGGGATTTTCTAAAATGTGTCCTTATCTCTTATTAGAGGTATGGATGTGATGTTCAGGGTCGTGACCTTCGTATCGCTATGTATTACGGCATTTGTTCATTTTCGGTTTAAACCAGACTAGGGGGGTCGTTTAGGGTAGTTTGGGGGCATTTCTGTACTTTTTTGGATTTGGCATTTTCTTAAAAGTGTCCTTATCTCTTATTAGACGTGTGGATGTGTTGTTGTGGGTGGTGACCTCCGAATCAATACCTATTTCGGCATATGTTCATTTTCGGTTTAAACTAGACCGGATGGGTCGTTTGGGGTTATTTGGGGGCATTTTTGTACTTTTTTGGGCTTCAAATTTTCTAAAAAATGTCTATATCTGTTGTTAGATGTGTGGATACGGTGTTGGGGGTCATGACCTTCGAATCGATACCTATTTTGACATATGTCCATTCTTGGTTTAAACCAGACCAGGTGGGTCGTTTGGGCTTATTTGGGGCCATTTCTGCACTTTTTTGGGTTTGGTATTTTCTAAAAAATGTCCTTATCACTTATCATACGTGTGGATGCGATGTTGAGGATCGTTACCTATTTCGGCATTTGTTCATTTTCAGTTTTAACTTGACCGGGTGGGTCGTTTGGGGTTATTTGGGGAAATTTCTATACTTTATTGGGTTTGGTATTTTCTAAAAAGTGTCCTTATCTCTTATTAGACGTGTGGATGCGATGTTGAGGGTCGTGACCTTCGAATCGATACCTATTTCGGCATATGTTCATTTTCGATTTAAACCACACCGGGTGGGTCATTTGGGGTTATTTGAGGGCAATCCTCTACTTTTTTGGGCTTGGGGTTTTCTAAAAAGTGTCCGTACCTCTTATTAGACGTGTGGATGCGGTGTTGCGGGTCGTGACCTTCGAATTGATACCTATTTCGGCATATGTTCATTTTTTATTTAAACCATACCGGGTGGGTCGTTTGGGGTTATATGGGGGCATTTCTGTACTTTTTTGGATTTGGTATTTTCTAAAAAGTGTCATTATCTCTTATTAGACATGTGGATGCGATGTTGAGGGTCGTGACCTTCGAATCGATACCTATTTTGACATATGTTCATTTTCGGTTTAAACAAGACCGGATGGGATGTTTGGGGTTATTTTGGGGCATTTCTGTACTTTTTTGGGTTTGGTATTTTCTAAAAAGGTTTTTTTTTTTTTTTTTTTTTTTTTTTTTTTTTTTTTTTTTTTTTTAAATAAGTAAGATTTGTATTACTAAGAAAAGAAAAATGTACAAAGAAAGGCATCCTTTAAGAACCCAAAAACGGGGAAAAGGACCCTAAGCAAGATAGGACAGGCCCTATCAAACAGCAGGGAGAAAGAAAACCCCTAAGGCTACATCCTATAATAGGTTACTAGCTCCTTATCTTTCTTTATGAGAATGGTCAGCTCCAGAGGGAAAGACTCAGGCTCCCAATAGGTTCCAGAGGGGTCAGTAGGGAGGGAAGCCATGAAATCTGCGGGCTGGTTCTGTTCTCTCCAAACATGAACTAATTCTTTAGACCTCAGCAGCCTAAACTTAGAGAGGATCTTACTTTTCAAAATAAGGATTTGCCAGGGCCCAGTGATCTGCCCATTCAAAATGTCGACGGCCAGCTTCGAATCCGACCTAACAGAAACATCATACAAGCCCTTCTCGATACAAAGGGAAATTCCTTTGTATTTTCTAAAAAGGGTCCTTATCTCTTATTAGAGATATTAGACGTGTGGGTGCGATGTTGAGGGTTGTGACATTTGATTTGATACCTATTCGGCATATGTTCATTTTTAGTTTAAACCAAATCGGGTGGGTCTTTTGGGGTTATTTAGGGGCCTTTCTGATCTTTTTGGGGCTTGGGATTTTCTTAAAAGTTATCTCTTATTAGACGTGTGGATGCAATGTTGAATGCTGTGACCTTCGAATCAATACCTATTTCGGTATATGTTAATTTTCGGTTTAAACAAGCTCGGGTGGGTCGTTTGGGGTTATTTTGGGGCATTTCTGTACTTTTTTGGGCATGGGATTTTCTAAAAATTGTTCGTACCTCTTATTGGACGAGTGGATGCGGTGTTGAGGGTCGTGACCTACGAATCGATACCAATTTTGACATATTTTCATTTTTGGTTTAAACCAGACCGGGTAGGTCGTTTGGGGTTATTTGGGGGCATTTCTATACTTTATCTCTTATTAGAAGTATGGATGCCTTATCTCTTATTAGAGATATTAGACGTGTGTGGGGGATGTTTTTCTTGCAGTAAAGGAGGCTGAGGCTGATTTGTTTCAGATCCAGAGGCAGCTTAGTGAGCACCCTGATGAACCGAATTTGGTGCTGATGGAGAAACAGGCTAAAAAGAAACTTTGGGAGGCTTTGGCTCAAGAGAAATTTTTGAAAGAAAAGTCAAGGGTGAAACACATTCAGTTGGGGGATGGTAATAATAGCTTTTTCTACAAATCATGATTTGTAGGCAAGCTAGGAAGCACATCATGGAAATTCAAGGGGAGAACGGAGATATTGTGAAGAATCCTAACCAGATTAAGGAAGAAGCTATTTCTTATTATAAGAAATTATTTGGGACTGATTCGGTTGATAATGGTTTCTTTCCTAGCTCTATTCCTTTGCAACATGGTTTGTCTCAAGCTCATCAGAAAGCCTTACTAGGAGAATCTCTAATAAGGAGATTATGGAGGTTGTGTTTGCTTTTAAGAATTCAAAGGCTCCAGGACCAGATGGTTTTGGAGCAGCCTTTACAAGCATTCATGGGAGATTGTGGGAGAAGATTTGACTGGGCAGAAAAGTGGTTTTTCATGAAGTCTTACCTTCCTAGTTCTGGTTAATGCTACTTTTATCCGCCTTATCCCTAAGACAGAGATGTAACCTCATTTGCGGGATATAGGCCTATAGCCCTTTGCAATCTCTTTTACAAAATCATTACCAAAGTGTTATCCAATAGGCTGCAAGGAGTGATTGGGCAGGTGGTCGTTGATCGATCCGCTTTCATCAAGGGCAGTCTATAGTAGAGAATATTTTGGTTTGCCATGATGTGGTTCGAGGGATTGAGCAGAAAGGCACTAGCCCCACAATTGTTTTGAAGATCGATCTCCATAAAGCTTATGATTCTCTCAGAGGAGGTTTTTGTTTGAGATTATGGAGAGAATGGGTTTCCCTCAGCAGTTCATTGGTTGGGTGAAGGTTTGTGTGGACTCCCCTTCTTTCTCCATTTTACTGAATGGGAGTCCGGCAGGATATTTTAAAGGAGGAAGGGGTATTCGGCAGGGGGATCCAATATCTCCTTACCTATTCACTATTGCTATGGAGGGCTTCTCGGCTATGATGAGGAAATTGGAGGTTGAAAATAGGATCACTCTTCTCCCTAGGTGCAAGAGGTCCCATCTCTCTCACCTTATTTTTGCTGATGATTTGATGATATTCGTGAAAGCCACCACGGACTCTATTTCGCTGCTGGGGTCCTGGGTGATTTTCATACCTACTCTGGGTTGAAACTCAACAGGACTAAGTCCTCTATTATTTTAGGGGGCCTAACCCACACGGCCAGACTGCAACTTTTGGAATTAACGAATTTTGTGGATACCAAATTACCTATTCGGTATTTAGGTGTTCCGCTTGTCTCTCGGAAATTAACTTTTGCTGATTGCACCTCTATTCTGGATCGTGTTAGGAGCAGACTTGATGGATGGAAGGCTCGGCTCTTATCTTTTGCGGGAGGCTTCATGTTGATCTCGATCCTTCGGGGTGTTATATCTATTGGTCGGACTCTTTGGTTTGCCTGGTGCTCTCAAGACAAAGCTGGAGTCTATGTTCTCGAATTTTCTATGGGCTGGCCCATCTCTTCATCGTAAGGTACATTACATTTCTTGGGATAGAATTTGTAAGCCTAAGGCTGAAGGGGGCCTTGGAATTAGGAGGATTTCGATATGAATTCTCAGCGGTATCCTTAAGCAAATCTGGTGGATTGCTTCTAGGAAGGACAGCCTTTGGGTTAGATGGGTGTACACCCGATACCTTAGAAATGATTCTATTTGGACTGTTAAGACTTCCCAAAATTGCTCTTGGGTGTGGAGAAAGATTCTTAAGTATAGGGACTTGGCTGAACCCCATATCTATCATATTATTGGGAATGGCCACTCTACTAGACTATGGTTGGATTATTGGCACCCCAAAGGGGTTTTGATTAAAAGGTTTGGTGATCGGATTCGATATGATGTTGGTTCCACCAGGCTTGCCTTGGTTTCGATCTTATTAGGAATGGCCAATGGCTTTCCCCCCCGGGCTCTTTTGATCGATTCTTGTTTTTAGAGACCTCCCTAGTATTCCCATTGTTAATGGAAGGGCAGATCTTGTTGTTTGGAAAGGTACGGCTAATGGCACTTTTTCTACAAAGTCGGCTTGGGAGAAAGTGAGGAGTAGATCTATAATGGTAGCTTGGCACAAGCTTGTTTGGTTTCCTGGTTTTTTGCCTAGGCATTCCTGTACTGCTTGGAGATGCCTGATGTCAGGGCTCCCCACAAAAGACCAGCTTCAAAGAAGGAATATAAATATTGGGCAGAATTGTATTCTTTGTTGGGGAAATTCAGAATGCCATAGCCATTTATTCTTTGAGTGTCCTTTTTCCAGAAACATTTGGGATAGAGTTAGTTCTATGCTTTTCCTTGGTGGTAAAGGCCCGGCTAGCCTCCTCGATGTGGTTAACTAGCTTGTTCAGGTAGTGTGTGTTAATGATAATTTGGATGTTATCCCTAAGATGGCTTTTTGTGCGTCAATCTATCATGTTTGGTGGGAGAGAAATCAGCGTCTCTTCAGTAATCAAGCAAGGTCTTATGATGCTATTATCCAAGCTATTAAGTTTGATGTTGTGACTAAGGGCTCTCAAAGCCCTATTTCGGTTGCCTATTCACCTAGGAATCAATTCTTGGTCGATATGTGGGGTTTACAGGTGAGATGGGCTGCTGTTATTCCCAAAGCTTGTGTCCTGGCCCATACCTCCAGCAGATTTGTTTACTTTGCATTGCGATGGTTCCTTGAGGGGAGATAGAGCTGCTTACGGGGGCCTTATTCGCAATACCTTGGGGGACCCGGTTTTGGCTTATGTCGGCAAAGGTGTGGAGGCCTCGGTTCTTCATATGGAGTTACTAGCCATTTACAGGGGGGTTACTCTGTGCTTACAGAGAGAGCTTCGCCATATGTCCATCAGATCTGATTCGAAGTTGGCTATCGAGATTCTTACAGGTGTTTCCAGCTGCCCTTGGAGTGTATATACCTTGAAGTTCCAGATTTTGTCTAGCCTAAACCAGTTGGCTCGTTATGAGATAAGGCATGTTTGGAGGGAGTTGAATCAGCCGGCGGATTTTATTGCTTCTATTGATCTTAGTGATGGGGAGACTATTTTATATCCTTCGGGTTTTGTTGAGGATCTTAACCGGTTGATTTATGATGATGTCTCCGGTAAGGTCCAGTTTAGACCTCCTTGATTGGGTCGGGTGTCTTTCTCTTGTATTACCGAGGGGCATGTCCTCGGGGGGTGTGGGGCCCTTCCTCCCTGTTAAAGTTGTCTAAGGGTTGGAAGTAGGCTGCCTTCTTTTGTTTTCTTTCTTTTTCTTTTATACACATACATCTTACTTATCGAAAAAAGAAGAAGTATGGATGCGATGTTCAGAGTCGTGACCTTTGAATCGATACCTATTTTGACGTATGTTCATTTCTTATTCAAACCAGACTGGGTGGGTTATTTGGGGTTATCTGGGGGCATTTTTGTACTTTTTTGGGTTTGATATTTTCTAAAAAGTGTCCTTGTCTATTATTAGACGTGTGGATGCGATGTTGAGGGTCGTGACCTTTGAATCGATACCTATTACGGCATATGTTCATTTTCGGTTTAAACCAGACCTGGTGGGTCGTTTAGGGTTATTTTGGGGCATTTCTGTACTTTTTTGGATTTGGCATTTTCTAAAAAGTGTCCTTATCTCTTATTAGACGTGTAGATGCGATGTTGTGGGTCGTGACCTCCGTATCGATACCTATTTCAACATATGCTCATTTTTATTTGGGGGCCTTTCTGTACTTTTCTGGGCTTGGGATTTTCTAAAAAGTGTCTGTATCTTTTGTGAGATGTGTGGATGCGGTGTTGAGGGTCATCACATTCGAATCGATACCAATTTCGACATATGTTCATTTTTTGTTTAAACCAGAGCGGGTGGGTCGTTTGGGCTTATTTGGGGGCAATTCTGTACTTTTTTAGGTTTGGTATGTTCTAATAAGTGTCCTTATCTCTTATTAAACATGTGGATGCGATTTTAAGGATCGTTACCTTTGAATCGTCACCTATTTCGACATATGTTCATTTTTTGTTTAAACCAGACCGGGTGGGTCGTTTGGTCTTATTTGGGGGGCAATTCTATATTTTTTTGGGTTTGGTATGTTCTAAAAGGTGTCCTTATCTCTTATTAGACGTGTGGATGCAATGTTGAGGGTCGTGACCTTCAAATCGATGCCTATTTTGACATATGTTCATTTTTAGTTTAAACCAGACCGGGTGGGTCGTTTGGGGTTATTTGGGGGCATTTCTATACTTTTTTGGGCTTGGGATTTTCTAAAAAGTGTTCGTACCTCTTATTAGACGTGTGGATGCGATGTTGAAGGTCATGACCTTCAAATCGATACCTATTTCGACATATGTTTATTTTCAGTTTGAACAAGACCGGGTGGGACGTTTGGGGTTATTTGGGGGTATTTCTATACTTTTTTTGGGTTTGGGATTTTTTGAAATGTGTCCTTATCTCTTATTACACGTGTGGATGCGATGTTGAGGGTCGTGACCTACAAATCGATACCTTTTTTGGCATACGTTCATTTTTGGTTTAAACCAGATCGGGTGGGTCGTTTGGGGTTATTTGGGGGAATTACTGTACTTTTTTGGGATTGGGATTTTCTGAAAAGTGTCCTTATCTCTTATAAGAATTGTGGATGCGATGTTCAGGGTCGTTACCTTCGAATCGATACCTATTTCGATATGTGTTCATTTTCGGTTTAAACCAGACTGGGTGGGTCGGTTGGGGTTATTTAGGGGCATTTCTATACTCTTTTGAGTTTCCTATTTTCTAAAAACTGTCCTTGTCGCTTATTAGACGTGTGGATCCGATGTTGAGGGTCGTGACCTTCGAATCGATACCTATTTCGGCATATGTTCATTTTCGATTTAAACAAGACCGGGTGGATCGTTTGGGGTTATCTGGGGGAATTTTTGTACTTTTTTGGGCTTGGGATTTTCTAAAATGTGTTCGTAACTCTTATTAGTTGTGTGGATGTGGTGTTGTGGGTCGTGACCTTCGAATCGATACCTATTTTGACATATGTTCAGTTTTTTATTTAAACCGTACCGGGTGGGTCGTTTGGGGTTATTTGGGAGCATTTCTACACATTTTTATTCTTCGGATTTTCTGAAAAGTGTCCTTATCGCATATTAGACGTATGGATGCAATGTTCAAGGTTGTGACCTTCGAATCAATGCCTATTTCGACATATGTTCATTTTCAATTTAAACCAGATCGGGTGGGTCGTTTGGGGTTATTTGGGGGCATTTTTGTACTTTCTTGGGCTTGGGATTTTCTTAAAAGTGTCCTTATCTCTGGTTATACGTGTGGATGCAATGTTGAGGATCGTTACCTTGGAATCCATACCTATTTTGCCATATGTTCATTTTCGGGTTAAACCAGACCGGGTGGCTCGTTTGGGGTTATTTGGGGGCTTTTCTATACTTTTTTGGGTTTGGTATTTTCTAAAAAGTGTCTTTGTCTCTTATTAGACGTGTAGATGTGATGTTGAGGGTCGTGACCTTCGAATCGATATCTATTTGGGCATATGTTGTTCATTTTCGATTTAAACTAGACCGGGTGGGTTGTTTGGGATTATTTGGGGGCATTTCTGTAGTTTTTTGGGTTTGGTATTTTCTAAAAAGTGTCCTTATCTCTTATTCGATGTGTGGATACGATGTTGAGGGTTGTGACCTTCGATTCGATACCTATTCGGCATATGTTCATTTTCGGTTTAAACCAGACTGGGTGGGTCGTTTGGGGTTATTTGGGGGCCTTTCTGAACTTTTTTGGGCTTGGGATTTTCTAAAACGTGTCCTTAACTCTTATTAGACGTGTGGATGCGATGGTGAGGGTCGTGACCTTTGAATCGATACCTATTTTGACATATGTTCACTTTTAGTTTAAACCAGACCGGGTGGATCGTTGGGGGTTATTTGGGGGCATTTCTATACCTTTTTGGGCTTGGAATTTTCTAAAAAGTGCCCGTACCTCTTATTAGATGTGTGGATGCGATGTTGAGGGTCATGACCTTCAAATCGATACCTATTTCGACATATGTTCATTTTCAGTTTGAACAAGACCGGGTGGGACGTTTGGGGTTATTTGGGGGCATTTCTATACATTTTTTGGGTTTGGGATTTTTTGAAATGTGTCCTTATCTCTTATTAGACGTGTGGATGCGATGTTGAGGGTCGTGACCTTCAAATCGATACCTATTTCGGCATACGTTCATTCTCGGTTTAAACCAGATCGGGTGGGTCGTTTGGGGTTATTTTGGGGCATTTCTATACTTTTTTGGGTTTGGTATTAGTTAAAAATGTCCTTATCTCTGGTTAGACGTGTGGATGCGGTGTTGAAGATCGTGACCTTCGAATCGATACGTATTTTGACATATATTCATTTTCGGTTTAAACCAGACTATGTGGGTCGTTTGGGGTTATTTGGGGGCATTTATTTACTTTTTTTGTTTTGGAATTTTCAAAAAAGTGTCACTGTCTCTTATTAGACGTGTGGATGCGTTGTTGAGGGTCGTGACCTTCGAATCGACACCTATTTTGGCATATGTTCATCTTTGGTTTAAACCAGACCGGGTGGGTCGTTTGGGGTTATTTGGGGGAATTACTGTACTTTTTTGGGATTGGGATTTTCTGAAAAGTGTCCTTATCTCTTATAAGAAGTGTGGATGCGATGTTCAGGGTCGTTACCTTCGAATCGATACCTATTTCGATATATGTTCATTTTTGGTTCAAACCAGACCGGGTGGGTCGATTGGGGTTATTTAGGGGCATTTCTATACTCTTTTGAGTTTCCTATTTTCTAAAAACTGTCCTTGTCGCTTATTAGACGTGTGGATGAGATGTTGAGGGTCGTGACCTTCGAATCGATACCTATTTCGGCATATGTTCATTTTCGATTTAAACAAGACCGGGTGGATCGTTTGGGGTTATTTGAGGGAATTTTTGTACTTTTTTGGGCTTGGGATTTTCTAAAATGTGTTCGTAACTCTTATTAGTCGTGTGGATGTGGTGTTGTGGGTCGTGACCTTCGAATCGATACCTATTTCGACATATGTTCAGTTTTTTATTTAAACCGTACCGGGTGGGTCGTTTGGGGTTATTTGGGAGCATTTCTATACATTTTTATTCTTGGGATTTTCTGAAAAGTGTCCTTACCGCATATTAGACGTGTGGATGCAATGTTCAAGGTCGTGACCTTCGAATCGATGCCTATTTCGACATATGTTCATTTTCGGTTTAAACCAGATCGGGTGGGTCGTTTGGGGTTATTTGGGGGCATTTTTGTACTTTTTTGGGCTTGGGATTTTCTTAAAAGTGTCTTTATCTCTTGTTATACGTGTGGATGCAATGTTGAGGATCGTTACCTTCGAATCCATACCTATTTTGCCATATGTTCATTGTCGGTTTAAACCAGATCGGGTGGCTCGTTTGGGGTTATTTGGGGGCTTTTCTATACTTTTTTGGGTTTGGTATTTTCTAAAAAGTGTCCTTGTCTCTTATTAGATGTGTAGATGCGATGTTGAGGGTCGTGACCTTCGAATCGATACCTATTTGGGCATATGTTGTTCATTTTCGATTTAAACTAGACCGGGTGGGTTGTTTGGGATTATTTGGGGGCATTTCTGTAGTTTTTTGGGTTTGGTATTTTCTAAAAAGTGTCCTTATCTCTTATTCGATGTGTGGATACGATGTTGAGGGTTGTGACCTTCGATTCGATACCTATTCGGCATATGCTCATTTTCGGTTTAAACTAGACTGGGTGGGTCGTTTGGGGTTATTTGGGGGTCTTTCTGTACTTTTTTGGGCTAGGGATTTCCTAAAACGTGTCCTTAACTCTTATTAGACGTGTGGATGCGATGTTGAAGGTCGTGTGACCTTTGAATCGATACCTATTTTGGCATTTGTTAATTTTCGATTTAAACAAGACTGGGTGGATCGTTTGGGGTTATTTGGGGGCAGTTCTATACTTTTTTGAGCTTGGGATTTTTTTAAAATTGTTCGTACCTCTTACTAGACATGTGGATGCGGTGTTGAGGGTCGTGACCTTTGAATCGATACCTATTTTGACATATATACATTTTTTCTTTAAACCAGAATGGGTGGGTTGTTTGGGGTTATTTGTGGGCAATTCTGTACTTTTTTAGGCTTGGGATTTTCTTAAATGTGTCCTTATCAATTACTAGACGTATGGATGCGATGTTCAGGGTCGGGACCTTTGAAGTGATACCTATTTCGACATGTGTTCATTTTCGGTTTAAACCAGACCGGGTGGGTCGATTGGGGATATCTGGGGGCATTTTTGTACTTGGTATTTTCTAAAAAAAGTCCTTATCTATTATTAGACATGTGAATGCGATGTTGAGGATCCTGACCTTCGAATCGTTACCTATTTCGGCATATGTTCATTTTCAGTTTTAACCTGACCGAGTGGGTCGTTTGGGGTTATTTGGAGGCATTTCTGTACTTTATTGGGTTTGGTATTTTCTTAAAAGTGTCCTTATCTCTTATTAGATGTGTGGATGCGATGTTGAGGATCGTGACTATTGAATTGATATCGATTTCGTTGTATGTTGATTTTCGGTTTAAACCACACCGGGTGGGTCGTTTGGGGTTATTTGGGGGCATTTCACCACTTTTTTGAGGTTTGGATTTTCTAAAAAGTATTCGTACCTCTTATTAGACGTGTGGATGCGGTGTTGAGGGTCGTGACCTTCGAAACGATACCTTTGTTTTTTTCGATAGGTAAGTTGTGTGTATAAAGAAGAAGAAAAGAAAGATATAAAAGAAGGCAGCCTTCTCCCACCCCTTAGACAGACCTAAGGAGGAGGAAGAGGCCCCACACCCCCGAGGACAAACCCCTCGTAACTATAAGGAAAAGCCACCCAACCCAATCACGGAGGCCTAAACTGGACCTTACCAGAAGCATCATCAAGGATCAGCCGCATCAGGTCATCATGAAACTCAGGAGGTTACAAAATAGCTTCCCCATCCCCACAATTAATGGAAGCAATAAAATCTGCCGGCTGGTTCAATTCCCTCCAAACATGCCTCACTTCATAGTGGGTCAACTGGTTTAGACTAGAGATGATCTTGTTCTTCAAAACATATACATTCCAAGGGCAACTGAACACACCAGTGAGAATCTCCACTGCCAACTTCGAATCAGATCTAATAGAAACATGTTGAAGATTCCTCTCTAAACACAATGCCACCCCCCTATGAATGGCTAACAACTCCATGCTAAGAACTGAAGCCTCCACACCTTTACCAACATAAGCCAGGATCGGATCTCCTGTGGTATTACGAACAAGACCACCATAAGAAGCTCTATCTCCACTCAAGGACGCATCACAATGGAGCGTGACCAAGTGAGTAGGGGGTTTCGGCCAAGAACAAGCTTTGGGGGCCGAGACTGCCCACCGCACTTGGATCCCCCAAATATCAACCAAGAACTGATTTCTAGGGGTATGGGCAGCCAAAATTGGACAATGAGAACCTTTAGTGACCACATCAAAGTTGATATCTTGAAGGATTTTATCATAAGACCTTGATTGATAACTAAAGAAGCGTTGATTTCTCTCCCACCAAACATGATAAACCGTAGCACAGAAAGCCAACTTGGGGATACCATCTAACTTGTCATTAGCACAAACCACATGAGAGAGCCAATTAACCACATCAAAAAAGCCAGCAGGTCCTTTACCACTTTGAGAGCACTTAGAACTAACCCTATCCCAAATGGTCTTAGAAAAGGGACAGTCAAAAAATAGATGGGCATGACTCTCCAAACCCCCCCCCCCCAACACAGGACGCAATTCTGCCCAACTCCAATATTCCTTCTAATAAGTTGGTCCTTTGTTGGGAGCCCACCCATAAGACATCTCCAGGTAGTACAGGAATGCCTAGGTAAAAAACCAGGAAACCAAATAAGGCTATGCCAAACCACCTTAGTAGCACTGCTTCTCACAAGTTCCCAAGCAGACTTAGTATTAAGAGGCCATTAGGGGTTTCCTTCCAAACAATAAGATCCTCCTCCCCATTCACAATGGGAATACTAGGGAGATAGATCCCTAGAAATAGTAATCAGATCAAAAGAGCCCTGGGGGGCAAATGCCATAGACCACCTCTAATAAAGTCCGAAACCAAGGCAAGTCGGGTAGAACTAGCATCATACCGAACCCGATCCCCAAACCTTTTAATCAAAACCCCTTTAGGATGCCAATTATCCAACCAAAGTCTAGTAGATTGGCCATTCCCAATAATATGATGGATGTGAGGCTTAACCAAATTTCTAAACTTGAGAACTTTCTGCCAAACCCAAGAGCAGTTTTGGGGAATCTTAACAGTCCAAATAGAGTCATTTTTTAGATAGCGGGTGTAAACCCACCTAACCCAAAGGCTGTCCTTTTTAGAGGCAATCCATCAAATTTGCTTAAGAATACCTGCCGTATTCATATTTGAAATTCTTCTAATACCAAGGCCCCCTTCAGCCGTAGGTTTGCAAATCCTCTCCCAATAAATATAATGTACCTTACGTTCAAGAGACGGGCCAAACCAAAGGAAATTGGAGAAGATGGACTCTAGCTTTCTCTTGAGAGCACTAGGCAGTCCAAAAATCCCTGACCAATAAATGTAGTAGCCTTGAAGAACAGAGCTCAAGAGTTGTAACCGCCCGATAAAAGATAAAAGATGCGCTTTCCAACCATCAAGCCTATTCCGCACCCGATCCAAAATAGAGGAGCAATCTGCAAAAGCCAGCTTCCGAGAGATAAGTGGAACACCTAGGTACTGGATAGGTTACTTGGTATCCACAAAATTCGTTAATTCCAAAAGTTGCAGTCTGGCCGTGTGGATAAGGCCCCCTAAAATAATAGAGGACTTAGCCTTGTTGAGCTTCAACCCAGAGTAGGTATGAAACTCATCCAAGGCCCCCAGGCAGGCCGAAATAGAGTCCGTAGTAGCCTTCACAAAGATCATCAAATCATCTGCAAAGATAAGGTGAGAGAGGTGGGAGCTCTTACATCTGGGGAGAAGACTCTCAACCTCCAACTTCCTCATCAAGGCTGAAAACCCCTCCATTGCAATAGTGAAAATATAGGGAGAAATGGGGTCCCCTTGCCGAATTCCCCTTCCCCCTTTGAAATAGCCAGCTGGACTCCCATTTAATAAAATGGAAAAACAGGGAGTGTTGCCACAAGCCTTCACCCAACCAATGAACTTCTGAGGGAAACCCATTCTTTCCATCATCTCAAAGAAGAATTTCCTACTAAGGGAGTCATAAGCTTTATGAAGGTCAATCTTTAAAACTACTTCAGGACTAGTGCCTTTTTGCTCAATCCCTCGGACCACATCATGACAGACAAGGATGTTGTCCATAATAGACCTTCCCTTGATAAATGCAGACTGGGAATCACTCACCACCTGCCCAACCACTCCTTGTAATCTAATAGATAAGATTTTTGTGATGATCTTATAAAAAAGATTGCAAAGGGCTATGGGCCTATAACCAGCAAAGGAAGAGACATTCCCCATCTTAGGAATAAGACTAATAAAAGTAGCATTAATCGAACTAGGGAGGCAAGACTTACTGAAGAACCATTTCACTGCTAGAGTCAAATCTTCACCAACCACATCCCAAGAATGTTTGAATAAAGCAGCCCCAAACCCATCCGGTCCTAGAGCTTTGTAATTTTTCATAGCAAACACAGCCTCCATAATCTCCTTATTGGACACCCTACCAATAAGACTTCCCTGTTGAGAGAGGGACAGGCCATTCTGCAAGGGGACCGAGTTGGGAAAACAACCACCATCCACCGAATCAGATCCAAACAACTTCTTGTAGAAAGAGACAGCTTCATCTTTGATCTGGCTAGGATCCTTAACAATTTCACCTCCTTCCCCTTTAATCTCGAGAATATGCTTCCTATTCTGCCTACAAATCATGGACTTGTGAAAGAAACTATTATAATCGTCCCCCAGCTGAATATGTTTCACCCTAGACTTCTCCTTCAAGAACTTTTCTTCAATGACCAAGGCTTCCCATAACTTCACCTTAGCTTGAGTCTCCAAAAGAACCAGATTCGGGTCATCAGGGTGGTCCCTAAGATTGCATTGAGTTTGGTACAACTCAGCCTGTGCAGCCTTTACCGTAACAAAAACATCTCCAATGCACTCTTTATTCCACTTTTTCAGCTCTTTTTTAACATTCCTTAACCGAGCAGCAAACCTAAGGATGGGATTGAGGAGCAAGCTAACAGGCTGCTCCTAGCCCTTCCAAACCATATCATCAAACCCAGCTTTACCAATCCAAGCTTCAAAAAACCTGAAAGGTTTAGGGCCGAAATTAACCTCATCTAACACAGCCACCACTACAGGAGAGTGGTTAGAGAGACCAGGAGGGTGAAAAATAGCCTCTGAAGTTCTGAAAACATCCATCCAAGCCAAGTTTACCATCACCCTGTCTAGCTTACAGCAAATTCTAGCATCACCACTTTGCCTGTTATTCCAAGTCATAGCTTCCCCTTTCCACTTCAAGTTAATCAGCCCAAAGTCTTCAATAAAAGTGTTGAAATCATCAATAGCCTCAAACCGAATCGGGTCCCCACCAATTTTCTCATTATGATTCCGAATAACATTGAAATCCCCTAAGATAGCCCATGGAGTAGCAATAGCACTAGCAAGACTTCCCACATCCTCCCACAAATCCTTCCGGCCTGCCACAGTATTGAGAGCATACACTACAGTGCAAAGGAAAGAGCCAGCAGTTCCCATAATCGACACCTTGGCATGAATAAACTGCTTAGTTTTTTGAATTTCTTCAACATTAAAAAAACTCGGATCCGAGCCCAACCAAATCCGAATAGTATTATCAATCTCACCATTGTGCACATACTTCCAATCTGGAATAAAATTATCAAAAATAGCACCACAATTATCCACCTTAACCTTTGTTTCCAGTAGACAAACCAATTTAGCCTGATGATCTTTGCCCACCTTCTTAATCCCCAGCCGTTTAGTTGAGGCATTCATGCCTCTGACATTCCAGACTAAGCACTTCATTTAGACTGATGGTTAGAACCGTCAACTCCCCCCTTACTAGGTCCATCTCCCTTGGCCTCACCGGGCTCTTTCGGGTTTAAGGGAACCCATTGGGCCTGGAACTTAGGCCCCTTCCCCGTGGCTCGGCCCAAAATAGAAAAAGAACCAGAATTCGAATGACCCATACCTTTTCCAAATTGCCCTTGGGTTGACCGAATCTCCGCAGCTTGCTTCTTTAGTCTTTCAAAGTTGGTTGAGCCACGGGGAGGGGGCGATTCCTTCCTTCCTTTTGAATAGAGGTTGGCTGATTTGGGAACAAGAGCTGACTGAGAATCATCTTTAACCCCCTCTCCTATGACATCTCCATCAATTTTTCCTTCCTCATCAAGAATTTTCAGGAGAGATTCCCTAATAGCGCCACCCCAATCAGCATTGCTTTCCAAATTTGTAGTAGCTGTAATATTACCCTCCATGTGAGACCCACTTATCCTCTCTCCACTCTCATCAATACCTTCTTTAGTGGCCAACACATGAGCTTGAATAGGAGAATCACCAGCTGTAATAAACATGTTAATAGAATTTTCTGGATTCTCCAAATCTTCACCATCCGTAACAGCTGTACTACCATTCCTTCCGTGGGTCTGGATCGAATATGCTACATTAGGCATAATTTCACCTACCTCCTCAGCTTCCTTGTTTGTAAAGTCCCTAGAATTGTGCCCATCATTTAGATCTTTACCCAATAAGATATTGCATGAATCAGCATCAAGCATAAGCTCCGTAGGATCATATGAAACCTCCTCCGTAAGATCTTCTAACAATGCAAAAGCATTAGAGTATACAATCTCCTTCCCTTTCCCAGCCAGATTCTTAGGGATAACATTAGGAATGTTTTTTGAAAATCTGTCTCTTCTCCACAGATATGGCAGTTTTGGAAATCTCCATGGATTTTGCTCCTCTGTAATTAGGGGAAAGCACAATCCCAACACCTTTGTTTCTCAAAATAGCACCACAATTTGAATTTTGAAAATTATCCCCATCACCACCATGGCTGGCCTGAGATCCACCACCAGCATGTGCTCCGGTCACTTGAGAATGGCCATCATTCTTCACCCTCCATTCTTTCCGGTTGGTCCCCTTTTGGGAGCCTTGGATAACACCACATTGAGAATTTGAATGACCAAAAGTCATGCAGCTGCTGCAGCGGGGAGGACACCATTCATAATTAACTTTTTGATAAAATACCAGACCTTCATCATCATGGACTGCCACCTGATCTAGAAGATCGTGGCTGGCTTCAATTTCAACACACAGCCGAGCATAGGAAAGCCTTTCCTTCGTCTTAGTCATCTTGTCAGTGGCAATTGGCTTACCAAGAACACTAGCTATCGAACTTAGAGCATCCACGTCCCAGAAATGAAAGGGGAGATTAGGGAGGGAAACCCAAACTAGAATAGAGGACAGAACTACCTTCTCGAGCTTCATACCAGGTTTCCATGGTCTAAGGATTAGAGGCCTATAAAGCACATTCCAAGGACCACCTTCTAACACCTTGGCTTTATCTTCCTCCAAATTAAAACAAAAAACAAAGAAGCCACTCTCCAAGAGGTTTACATCAACATGCTCGAAAAGTTGCCATTGTTTCAGCAAATCTTCTTTAACATAGGTAAAACTTGGTCTACGACCAATAAAATGACCAAGGAGGGTATTCTTCCACTTAGATAATTCTGCCCGGAGCACAGCCGATGAGCATTGAGCAACACAGATGCCATCCATGCGTGCTGGTTCAATAAAACTCAGTTCCAACCCTTCATGGCTCAGGTTTCTTGAAGAAGACTGAAGAAAAGAAGCCCAGGACACTTCTTTCTTCAAACCATTCGTACTAGCACCTGAAGCAATGCTTGCACCACCACCCCCGAAGAGGAACCCCCCAACTCCAAACCAGTAGCCGCCCCAGCCTCCACAACATCACAGTCCCTAGCCTGCCTTGAACCTCCATCAAAAGCATCAACATTCCCTGCCTCCCCTTCTCCAGGATTGGGAGGAGGAGGAAGACCATTAGCCAAAGCCAATGGCCTGCCGGCCATCACCAAGAACCAACACCTAGAACCCAACTCTCAAAATCACCAGAGCTTCTCTCTCCTCACCCGGTCTCGATCTCTTCTTTCTTCCAATACCTATTTCGACATATGTTCATTTTCGGTCCGAACCAGACCGGGTGGTCATTTGGGGTTATTTGGGGGCATTTCTATACTTTTCTGGGCTTGGGATTTTCTAAAAAGTGTCCTTAAATCTTATTAGAAGTGTGGATGCGATGTTGAGGGTCGTGACCTTCGAATCGATACCTATTTCAACATTTGTTCATTTTTGATTTAAATAAGACCGGATGGTCGTTTGGGGTGATTCGGGGGCATTTCTGTACTTTCTTGGTTTTTTTATTTTCTAAAAAGTGTCCTCATCTCTTATTAGATGTGTGGATAAGATGTTGTGGGTCGTTGCCTTCGTATCGATACCTATTTCAGCATATGTTCATTTTCGGTTTAAACCAGACTGAGTGGGTCGTTTTGGGTTATTTGGGGGCATTTCGGTACTTTTTTGGGTTTGGGATTCTCTAAAAAGTGTCCTTATCTCTTGTTAGACATGTGGATACGATGTTGAGGGTCGTGACCTTCGAATCTATACTTTTTTGGGCTTGGGATTTTCTAAAGAGTGTCATTATCTCTTATTAGACGTGTGGAAGCGATGTTGAGGGTGGTGACCTTCGTATCGATACCTATTTCAAAATATGTTCATTTTCGGTTTAAATAAAATCGAGTGGGTCGTTTGGGGAGATTCAGGGGCATTTCTGTATTTTTTTTGGGCCTCGTATTTTCTAAAAAGTGTTCCTATCTCTTATTAGACGTGTGGATGCGATGTTGTGGGTTGTGACCATCATATTGATACCTATTTTAGCATATGTTCATTTTTTATTTAAACCAGACCGGGTGGCTCGTTTGGGGTTATTTGGGGGGCGTTTCTGTACTTTTCCGGGCTTGGAATTTTCTAAAAAGTGTCCTTATCTCTTATTAGACTTGTAGATGCGATGTTGAGGGTCGTGACCTTCGAATCGATACCTATTTTGACATATGTTCATTTTTGAGTTCAACCAGATGAGGAGGGTCGTTTGGGGTTATTTGGGGACATTTCTGTACTTTTTTTGGGTTTGGGATTTTCTAAAAAGTGTCCTTATCTCTTATTAGATGTGTGGATGTGATGTTGAGGGTCGTGACCTTCGAATCAATACCTATTTTGGCCTATGTTCATTTTCTATTTAAAGCAGGCCGGGTGGGTCGTTCGGGGTTATTTGGGGGCATTTCTATACTTTTTTGGGTTTGGGATTCTTGAAAAAGTGTTCTTCTCTATTGTTAGACATGTGGATGCGATGTTGCGGATCGTGACCTTCGAATCGATACCTATTTCGACATATGTTCATTTTCGGTTCGAACCAGACTGGGTGGGTCGTTTGGGGTTATTTGGGGGCATTTCTGTACTTTTTTGGGGTTGGAATTTTCAAAAAAGTGTCCTTATCTCTTATTAGACGTGTGGATGCAATGTTGAGGGTCGTGACCTTCGAATCGATACCTATTTTAACATATGTTCATTTTCAATTTGAATAAGACCGGGTGTGTCCTTTGGAGTGATTCAAGGGCATTTCTGTACTTTTTTGGGTTTGGGATTTTCTAAAAAGTGTCCTTATCTCTTATTAGACGTGCGGATGCGCTGTTGTGGGTCGTGACCTTCGAATCGATACCTATTTCAGCATATGTTCATTTTCGATTTAAACCTGACCGAGTGGGTCATTTGGGGTTATTTGGGGGCTTTTTGAACTTTTCTAGGGTTGGAATTCTCTAAAAAGTGTCCTCATCTCTTATTAGGCGTATAGATGCGATGTTGAAGGTCGAATCGATACCTATTTTGACATATGTTCATTTTCAGGTTAAACCAGACCAGGTGGGTCGTTTGGGGTTATTTGGGGACATTTCTGTACTTTTTTAGGGTTTGGTATTTTCTAAAAAGTGTCCTTATCTTTTATTAGATGTGTGGATGCGATGTTGTGGGTCTTGACCTTCGAATCGATACCTATTTTTGCATATGTTTATTTTCGGATTAAACCAGACCGGCTGGGTCGTTTGGGGTTATTTGGGTGCATTTCTGCTCTTTTTTGGGGTTGGTATTTTCTAGAAAGTGTCCTCATCTCTCATTAGACATGTGGATGTGATGTTGAGGGTCGTGACCTTCGAATCGATATCTATTTTGACATATGTTCATTTTCGGTTTAAAGCATGCCGGGTGGGTCGTTCGGGGGTTCTTTGGTGGCATTTTTTTATTTTTTTGGGTTTGGGATTCTCTAAAAAGTGTCCTTATATCTTATTAGAAATGTGGATGCGTTGTTTCTGTTCATGACCTTCAAATTGATAACTATTTTGACATATGTTTATTTTCGGTCCGAACCAAACGGGGTGGGTCATTTTCGGTTATTTGGGGGTATTTCTATACTTTTTTGGGCTTGGGATTTTCTAAAAAGTGTCCTTATCTCTTATTAGACGTGTGGATACGATGTTGAGGGTCGTGACCTTCGAATCGATACTTATTTCAACATAAGTTCATTTTTAGTTTAAATAAGACCGGGTGGGTCGTTTGGGGTGATTCAGGGACATTTCTGTACTTTTTTTGGATTTTGTATTTTTTTTAAAGTGTCCTCATTTCTTATTAGACGTGTGGATGCGATGTTATGGGTCGTGACCTTCGTATAGATACCTATTTCAGCATATGTTCATTTTCGGTTTAAACCTGACCGGGTGGATCATTTGGGGTTATTTGGACGCTTTTCTATACTTTTTTTGGTTTGGGATTTCTAAAAAGTGTCCTTGTCCCTTATTAGACGTGTGGATGCGATGTTGAGGGTCGTGACCTTCGAATCGATACCTATTTTTGCATATGTTCATTTTCTTTTTAAAGCAGGTCGGGTGTGTCGTTCGGGGTTATTTGGGGGCATTTCTATACTTTTTTGGGTTTGTGATTCTCAAAAAAGTGTTCTTCTCTGTTATTAGACATGTGGATGCTATGTTGCGGGTCGTGACCTTTGAATCGATACCTATTTTGACATATGTTAATTTTTTGTTCGAACCAGACTGGGTGGGTCTTTTGGGGTTATTTGGGGGTATTTCTGTACTTCTTTGGGCTTGGGATTTTCTAAAAGGTGTCCTTAAATCTTATTAGAAATGTGGATGCGATGTTGAGCGTCGTGACCTTCGAATCGATACCTATTTCAACATTTGTTCATTTTCGATTTAAATAAGACCGGATGGTCGTTTGAGGTGATTCGGGGGCATTTCTGTACTTTCTTGGTTTTTTTATTTTCTAAAAGTGTCCTCATCTCTTATTAAATGTGTGGATAAGATGTTGTGGGTCGTGGCCTTCTTATCGATGCCTATTTCAGCATATGTTCATTTTCGATTTAAACCAGACTGGGTGGGTCGTTTTGGGTTATTTGGGGGCATTTCGGTACTTTTTTGGGTTTGGGATTCTCTAAAAAGTGTCCTTATCTCTTGTTAGGCATGTGGATACAATGTTGAGGGTCGTGACCTTCGAATCGATACCTTTATTTTTTTTTTTTCCATAGATAACTTGTGTGTATAAAAAAGTAAAAAAGAAAGATACAAAAGAAGGCAGCCAACTTCCACCCCTTAGACAGACCTAAGGAGGAGGAAGAGGCCCCACACCCACGAGGACAAACCCCTCGTAACTACAAGGAAAAGCCACCCAAGCCAATCACGGAGGCCTAAACTAGATCTTACCAGAAGCAATAAGATCTGCCGGTTGGTTCAATTCCCTCCAAACATTCCTCACTTCATAGCTAGTCAACTGGTTCAGACTAGAGATGATCTGGTTCTTCAAAACATATAAATTCCAAGGGCAACTGAACACACCTATGAGAATCTCCACTGCCAACTTCGAATCGCTAACTATTTTGGCATATGTTCATTTTCGGTTTAAAGCAGGCCGGGTGGGTCGTCTGGGGTTATTTGGGGGCATTTTTGTACTTATTTTGGCTTGGGATTTTCTAAAAAGTGTACTTATCTCTTATTAGGTGTGTGGATGCGATGTTAAGGGTCGTGACTTCGAATCGATACCTATTTCAAAATATGTTCATTTTCAGTTTAATGAAGATCGGGTGTGTCGTTTAGGGTTATTTGCGAGCATTTCTGTACTTTTTTGGGCTTGGAATTTTCTAAAAAGTGTCCTTATATCTTATTAGACGTGTAGATGCGAAGTTGAGGGTCGTGACCTTCGAATTGATACCTATTTCTACATATGTTCATTTTCAAGTCAAACCAGACCGGGTGGGTCATTTGGGGATGTTTGGGGACACTGTACTTTTTTGGGTTTGGTATTTTCTAAAAAGTTTCCTTCTCCCTAATTAGATGTGTGGATGTGATGTTGAGGGTCGTGACCTTCGAATCGATACCTATTTCAACATATGTTTATTTTCGGTTTAAATAAGACTGGGTGGGACGTTTGGGGTGATTCAGGGCATTTCTGTACTTTTTTAAGTTTGGGATTCTCTAAAAAGTGTCCTTATTTGTTATTAGACATGTGGATGCGATGTTGAGGGTCGTGACCTTCGAATCGATACCTATTTTGGCATATGTTCATTTTCGATTTAAAGCAGGCCTGGTGGGTCGTTTAGGGTTATTTGGGGCCTTTTATGTACTTTTTTGGGTTTGAGATTATCTAAAAAGTGTCCTTCTCTCTTATAAGACATGTGGATGCGATGTTGCAGGTCGTGACCTACGAATCGAAACCTATTTCGGCATATGTTCATTTTCGGTTTGAAGCAGGCCAGGTGGGTCGATCGGGGTTATTTGGGGGCATTTCTATACTTTTTTGGGTTTTGGATTCTCTAAAAAGTGACCTTATCTGTTATTAGACATGTGGATGCGACGTTGCGGGTCGTGACTTTCGAATCGATACCTATTTCGACATATGTTCATTTTCGATCTGAACCAGACCGAGTGGGTCGTTTGGGGTTATTTGGTGGCATCTCTATACTTTTTTGGGCTTGGGATTTTCTAAAAAGTGTCCATATCTCTTATTAGATGTGTGGAAGCGATGTTGAGGGTGGTGACCTTCGAATCGATACCTATTTCAAAATATGTTCATTTTCGGTATAAATAAAACCGAGTGGGTCGTTTGAGGAGATTCAGGGGCATTTCTGTATTTTTTTGGGCGTCGTATTTTCTAAAAAGTGTCCCTATCTCTTATTAGACGTGTGAATGCGATGTTGTGCGCTGTGACCATCGTATCGATACCTATTTTAGCATATGTTCATTTTTTATTTAAACCAGATTGGGTGGGTCGTTTGGGGTTATTTGGGGGCGTTTCTGTACTTTTCCGGGCTTGGAATTTTCTAAAAAGTGTCCTTATCTCTTCTTAGACTTGTAGATGCAATGTTGAGGGTCGTGACCTTCGAATCGATACCTATTTTGACATATGTTCATTTTTTAGTTCAACCAGATGAGGTGGGTCGTTTGGGGTAATTTGGGGACATTTCTGTACTTTTTTTGGGTTTGGTATTTTCTAAAAAGTGTCCTTATCTCTTATTAGATGTGTGGATGTGATGTTGAGGGTCGTGACCTTCGAATCAATACCTATTTTGGCCTATGTTCATTTTCTATTTAAAGCAGGCCGGGTGGGTCATTCGGGGTTATTTGGGGGCATTTCTGTACTTTTTTTGGGTTTGGGATTCTTGAAAAAGTGTTCTTCTCTGTTTTTAGACATGTGGATGCGATGTTGCGGATCGTGACCTTCGAATCGATACCTATTTCGACATATGTTCATTTTCGGTCCGAACCAGACTGGGTGGGTCGTTTGGGGTTATTTGGGGTCATTTCTGTACTTTTTTGGGGTTGGAATTTTCAAAAAAGTGTCCTTATCTCTTATTAGACGTGTGGATGCAATGTTGAGGGTCGTGACCTTCGAATCGATACCTATTTTAACATATGTTCATTTTCGATTTGAATACGACCGGGTGTGTCCTTTGGGGTGATTCAAGGGCATTTCTGTACTTTTTTGGGTTTGGTATTTTCTAAAAAGTGTCCTTGTCTCTTATTAGACGTGCGGATGCGCTGTTGTGGGTCGTGACCTTCGAATCGATACCTATTTCAGCATATGTTCATTTTCGATTTAAACCAGGCTGAGTGGGTCATTTGGGGTTATTTGGGGGCATTTTTGAACTTTTTTGCGGTTGGAATTCGCTAAAAAGTGTCCTCATCTCTTATTAGAAGTGTAGATGCGATGTTGAAGGTCGTGACCTTCGAATCGATACCTATTTTGACATATGTTCATTTTCAGGTTAAACCAGACCAGGTGAGTCGTTTGGGGTTATTTGGGGACATTTCTGTACTTTTTTAAGGTTTGGTATTTTCTAAAAACTGTCCTTATCTCTTATTAGATGTGTGGATGCGATGTTGTGGGTCGTGACCTTCGAATCGATACCTATTTTTGCATATGTTTATTTTCGATTTAAACCAGACCGGCTGGGTCGTTTGGGGTTATTTGGGGGCATTTCTGCACTTTTTTGGGGATGGTATTTTCTAAAAAGTGTCCTCATCTCTCATTAGACATGTGGATGTGATGTTGAGGGTCGTGACCTTCGAATCGATACCTATTTTGACATATGTTCATTTTCGGTTTAAAGCACGCCGGGTGGGTCGTTTGGGGGTTCTTTGGGGGCATTTCTGTATTTTTTTGGGTTTGGGATTTTCTAAAAAGTGTCCTTATATCTTATTAGACATGTGGATGCGTTGTTGCGGTTCATGACCTTCAAATTGATAACTATTTTGACATATGTTCGTTTTCGGTCCGAACCAGACGGAGTGGGTCATTTTCGGTTATTTGGGGGCATTTTCTGTACTTTTTGGGGCTTGGGATTTTCTAAAAAGTGTCCTTATCTCTTATTAGACGTGTGGATACGATTTTGAGGGTCGTGACCTTCGAATCGATACTTATTTCAACATATGTTCATTTTTAGTTTAAATAAGACCGGGTGGGTCATTTGGGGTGATTCAGGGACATTTCTGTACTTTTTTGGGTTTTGTATTTTTTTAAAGTGTCATTATTTCTTATTAGACGTGTGGATGCGATGTTGTGGGTCGTGACCTTCGTATAGAAACCTATTTCAGCATATGTTCATTTTCGGTCTAAACCTGACCGGGTGGATCATTTGGGGTTATTTGGACGCATTTCTGTACTTTTTTTGGTTTGGGATTTCTAAAAAGTGTCCTTATCCCTTATTAGACGTGTGGATGCGATGTTGAGGGTCGTGACCTTCGAATCGATACCTATTTTGGCATATGTTCATTTTCTTTTTAAAGCAGGTCGGGTGGGTCGTTCGGGGTTATTTGGGGGCATTTCTATACTTTTTGGGTTTGGGATTCTCGAAAAAGTGTTCTTCACCGTTATTAGACATGTGGATGCGATGTTGTGGGTCGTGACCTTCGAATCGATACCTATTTTGACATATGTTAATTTTTCATTCGAACCAGACTGTGTGGGTCATTTGGGGTTATTTGGGGGCATTTCTGTACTTTTTTGGGCTTGGGATTTTCTAAAAGGTGTCCTTAAATCTTATTAGAAGTGTGGATGCGATGTTGAGGGTCGTGACCTTCGAATCGATACCTATTTCAACATTTGTTCATTTTCGATTTAAATAAGACCGGATGGTCGTTTGGGGTGATTCGGGGGCATTTCTGTACTTTCTTGGTTTTTTTATTTTCTAAAAGGTGTCCTCATCTCTTATTAAATGTTTGGATAAGATGTTGTGGGTCGTGGCCTTCGTATCGATACCTATTTCAGCATATGTTCATTTTCGGTTTAAACCAGACTGGGTGGGTCGTTTTGGGTTATTTGGGGGCATTTCGGTACTTTTTTGGGTTTGGGATTCTCTAAAAAGTGTCCTTATCTCTTGTTAGGCATGTGGATACGATGTTGAGGGTCGTGACCTTCGAATCGATACCTTTATTTTTTTTTTTTTTGTGTAGATAAGTTGTGTGCATAAAAAAGTAAAAAAGAAAGATACAAAAGAAGGCAGCCAACTTCCACCCCTTAGACAGACCTAAGGAGGAGGAAGAGGCCCCACACCCATGAGGACAAACCCCTCGTAACTACAAGGAAAAGCCACCCAAGCCAATCATGGAGGCCTAAACTAGGCCTTATCAAAAGCAATGAGATCTGCCGGTTGGTTCAATTCCCTCCAAACATTCCTCACTTCATAGCTAGTCAACTGGTTCAGACTAGAGATGATCTGGTTCTTCAAAACATATACATTCCAAGGGCAACTGAACACACCTATGAGAATCTCCACTGCCAACTTCAAATCGCTAACTATTTTGGCATATGTTCATTTTCGGTTTAAAGCAGGCAGGGTGGGTCGTCTGGGGTTATTTGGGGGCATTTTTGTACTTATTTGGGCTTAAGATTTTCTAAAAAGTGTACTTATCTCTTATTAGGCGTGTGGATGCGATGTTGAGGGTCGTGACTTCGAATCGATACCTATTTCAAAATATGTTCATTTTCGGTTTAATGAAGACCGGGTGTGTCGTTTAGGGTTATTTGCGGGCATTTCTGTACTTTTTTGGGCTTGGAATTTTCTAAAAAGTGTCCTTATATCTTATTAGTCGTGTAGATGCGAAGTTGAGGGTCGTGGCCTTCGAATTGATACCTATTTCTACATATGTTCATTTTCAAGTCAAACCAGACCGGGTGGGTCATTTGGGGATGTTTGGGGACATTTCTGTACTTTTTTGGGTTTGGTATTTTCTAAAAAGTTTCCTTCTCCCTAACTAGATGTGTGGATGTGATGTTGAGGGTCGTGACCTTCGAATCGATACCTATTTCAACATATGTTCATTTTCGGTTTAAATAAGACCAGGTGGGTCATTTGGGGTGATTCAGGGCATTTCTGTACTTTTTTAGGTTTGGGATTCTCTAAAAAGTGTCCTTATCTGTTATTAGACATGTGGATGCGATGTTGAGGGTCGTGACCTTCGAATCGATACCTATTTTGGCATATGTTCATTTTCGATTTAAAACAGGCCTGGTGGGTCGTTTGGGGTTATTTGGGGGCTTTTATGTACTTTTTTGGGTTTGAGATTATCGAAAAAGTGTCCTTCTCTCTTATAAGACATGTGGATGCGATGTTGCGGGTCGTGACCTACGAATCGAAACCTATTTCGGCATATATTCGTCTTCTGTTTAAACCAGACCAGCTAGGTCGTTTGGGGTTATTTGGGGGTATTTCCATATTTTTTTGGGTTTGGTATTTTCTAAAAAGTGTCCTTATCTCTTATTAGGCGTGTGGATGCGATGTTGAGGGTCGTGACCTTCGAATCGATACCTATTTTGAAATATGTTCATTTTCGGTTTGAAGCAGGCCAGGTGGGTCGCTCGGGGTTATTTGGTGGCATTTCTATACTTTTTTGGGTTTGGGATTCTCTAAAAAGTGACCTTATCTCTTATTAGACATGTGGATGCGACGTTGCGGGTCTTGACTTTCGAATCGATAACTATTTCGACATATGTTCATTTTCGATCTGAACCAGACCGAGTGGGTCGTTTGGGGTTATTTGGGGGTATCTCTATACTTTTTTGGGCTTGGGATTTTCTAAAAAGTGTCCTTATCTCTTATTAGACGTGTGGAAGCGATGTTGAGGGTGGTGACCTTCGAATCGATACCTATTTCAAAATATATTCATTTTTGGTTTAAATAAAACCGAGTGGGTCGTTTGGGGAGATTCAGGGGCATTTCTGTATTTTTTTGGACCTCGTATTTTCTAAAAAGTGTCCCTATCTCTTATTAGACGTGTGGATGCGAGGTTGTGGGCTGTGACCATCGTATCGATACCTATTTTAGCATATGTTCATTTTTTATTTAAACCAGATCGGGTGGGTCGTTTGGGGTTATTTGGGGACGTTTCTGGGCTTGGAATTTTCTAAAAAGTGTCCTTATCTCTTATTAGATGTGTAGATGCGATGTTGAGGGTCGTGACCTTCGAATCGATAGCTATTTTGACATATGTTCATTTTCAAGTTCAACCAGATGAGGTGGGTCGTTTGGGGTTATTTGGGGACATTTCTGTACTTTTTTCGGGATTGGTATTTTCTAAAAAGTGTCCTTATCTCTTATTAGATATGTGGATGTGATGTTGAGGGTCGTGACCTTCGAATAAATACCTATTTTGGCCTATGTTCATTTTCTGTTGAAAGCAGGCCGGGTGGGTCGTTCGGGATTATTTGGTGGCATTTCTATACTTTTTTGGGTTTGGGATTCTTGAAAAAGTGTTCTTCTCTGTTATTAGACATGTGGATGCGATGTTCCGGATCGTGACCTTCGAAGCAATACCTATTTCGACATATGTTCATTTTCGGTCCGAACCAGACTGGGTGGGTCGTTTGGTGTTATTTGGGGGCATTTCTGTACTTTTTTGGGGTTGGAATTTTTAAAAAAGTGTCCTTATCTCTTATTAGACGTGTGGATGCAATGTTGAGGGTTGTGACCTTCGAATCGATACCTATTTTAACATATGTTCATTTTCGATTTAAATAAGACCGGGTGTGTCCTTTGGGGTGATTCAGGGGCATTTCTGTACTTTTTTGGGTTTGGTATTTTCCAAAAAGTGTCCTTATCTCTTATTAGACGTTCGGATGCGCTGTTGTGGGTCCCCCGTGACCTTCGAATCGATACCTATTTTAGCATATGTTCATTTTCGGTTTAAACCAGACCGAGTGGGTCATTTGGAGTTATTTGGGGGCGTTTTTGAACTTTTCTGGGGTTGGAATTTTCAAAAAGTGTCCTTATCTCTTATTAGACGTGTAGATGCGATGTTGATGGTCATGACCTTCGAATCGATACCTATTTTGGCATATGTTTATTTTCGGTTTAAACCAGACCGGCTGGGCCGTTTGGGGTTATTTGGGGGCATTTCTGCACTTTTTTGGGGTTGGTATTTTCTAAAAAATGTCCTTATCTCTCATTAGACGTGTGGATGTGATGTTGTGGGTCGTGACCTTCGAATCGATACCTATTTTGACATATATTCATTTTCGGTTTGAAGCATGCCGGGTGGGTTGTTTGGGGGCATTTCTGTATTTTTTTTGGGATTGGGATTCTCTAAAAAGTGTCCTTATCTCTTATTAGACATGTGGATGCGTTGTTGCGGTTCATGACCTTCAAATTGATAACTATTTTGACATATGTTCATTTTCGGTCCGAACCATACGGGGTGGGTCATTTGCGGTTATTTGATGGCAGTTCTGTACTTTTTTGGGCTTGGGATTTTCTAAAAAGTGTCCTTATCTCTTATTAGTCGTGTGGATAGAATGTTGAGGGTCGGGACCTTCGAATCGATACTAATTTCAACATATGTTCATTTTCAGTTTAAATAAGACCGGGTAGGTCGTTTGAGATGATTCAGGGGCATTTTTGTACTTTTTTGGGTTTCGTATTTTTTAAAAGTGTCCTGGTTTCTTATTAGACGTGTTGATGCGATTTTGTGGGTCATGACCTTCGTATAGATACCTATTTCAGCATATGTTCATGTTCGGTTTAAACATGACCGATTGGGTCATTTGGGGTTATTTGGATGCATTTCTATACTTTTTTTGGTTTGGGATTCTCTAAAAAGTGTCCTTATCTCTTATTAGTCGTCTGGATGTGATGTTGAGGGTCGTGACCATCGAATCGATACCTATTTTGACATATGTTTATTTTCGCTCTGAAGCATGCCAGGTGGGTTGTTTGGGGTTGTTTGGGGGCATTTTTGTACTTTTTTGGGTTTGGGATTCTCTAAAAAGTGTCCTTATCTCTTATTAGATATGTGCATCCATTGTTGCGGTTCATGACCTTCAAATTGATAACTATTTTGACATATGTTCATTTTCGGTCCGAACCAGATGGGGTGGGTCATTTGGGGTTATTTGGGGGCATTTATGTACTTTTTTGGGCTTGGGATTTTCTAAAATGTGTCCTTATCTCTTATTAGACGTGTGGATACGATGTTGAGGATCGTGATCTTCGAATCGATACTTATTTCAACAAATTTTCATTTTCAGTTTAAATAAGACCGGGTGGGTTGTTTGGGGTGATTCAGGGGCATTTCTGTACTTTTTTGGGTTTGAAATTTTTCTAAAAAGTGTCTTTATCTCGTATTAAACATGTGGATGCGATGTTTAGGGTCATGACCTTCGAATCGATACCTATTTTGACATATGTTCATTTTTGGGTTAAACCTGACCAGGTGGGTCGTTTGGGGTTATTTGGGGACATTTTTGTATTTTTTTAGGTATGATATTTCTAAAAAGGTTCCTTATCTCTTATTAGACGTGTGGATTCAATATTGAGGGTCGTGACCATCGAATCGATACCTATTTTGGCATATGTTCATTTTCGGTTTAAAACCAGAACGGCTAGGTCGTTTGGGGTAATTTGGGGGCATTTCTGTACTTTTTGGGTTGGGTATTTTCTAAAAAGTGTCCTTATCTCTCATTAGACGTGTGGATACGATGTTGAGGGTAGTGACCTTCGAATCGATACCTATTTCGACATAAGTTCATTTTTGATTTAAACCAAACCGAGTGGGTCGTTTGCAGCTATTTCGGGGCATTTCGATAATTTTTGGGGCTTGGGATTTTCCAAAAAGTGTCCTTTTCTCTTATTGGACGTGTGGATGCGATGTTTGTGGGTTGTGACCTTCGAATCGATACCTATTTTGACATATGTTCAGTTTCGGTTTTAACCAGACCGGGTGGGTCGTTTGTAGTTATTTGAGGGCATTTCTGTACTTTTTTGGATTTGGTATTTTCTAAAAATTGTCCTTATCTCTTATTAGACGTGTGGATACGATGTTGTGGGTCGTGACCTTCGAATCGATACCTATTTCGGCATATGTTTCTTTTCGGTTTAAACCAGATTGGGTGGGTTGATTGGGGTTATTTGGGGGCATTTCTGTATTTTTTTTGGGTTTGGGATTCTCTAAAAAGTGTCCCTCTTATTAGACATGTGGATGCGATGTTGAGGTCGTGACCTTGGAATCGATGCCTATTTCGGCATATGTTCATTTTCGGTTTAAACCTGACCAGGTGGGTCATTTGGGGTTATTTGGGGGCATTTCTGTACTTCTTTGGAGTTGGTATGTTCTAAAAAGTGTGCTTATCTCTTATTAGATGTGTGGATGCGATGTTAAGGGTCGTGACCTTCGAATCGATACCTATTTTGGCATTTGTTCATTTTCGGTTTAAAGCAGGCCGGGTGGGTCGTTTGGGGTTATTTGGGGGAATTTCTATACTTTTTTGGGTTCTGAATTCTCTAAAAAGTGTCCATATCTCTTAATAGACTTGTGGATGCGATGTTGGGGGTCGTGACCTTCGAATCGATACCTATTTCGGCATATGTTCATTTTCGATTTAAACCAGACCGAGTGGGTCGTTTGGGGTTATTTCGGGGCATTTCTGAATTTTTTTGGGCTTGGGATTCTAAAAAAAGTGTCGTTTTCTACTATTAGACGTGTGCATACGATGTTGTGGGTTGTGACCTTCGAATCGACACCTATTTCTATATGTTTATTTTCTATTTAAACCAGACCGGTGGATCGTTTAGGGTTATTTGGGGGCATTTCTGTACTTTTTTTGGGTTTGGTATTTGCTAAAAAGTGCCCTTATCTCTTAATAGACGTGTGGATGCGATGTTGATGGTCGTGACCTTCGAATCGATACCTATTTTGACATATGTTCATTTTCAGTTTAAACAAGATCGGGTGGGTTGTTTGGGTTTATTTGGGGGCATTTTTGTACTTTTTTACGCTTGGGATTTTCTAAAAAGTGTCTTTATCTCTTATTAGATGTGTGGATGGGATGTTGAGGGTCGTGATCTTCGAATCGATACCTATTTCGACATATGTTCATTTTCGGGTTAAACCAGACCAGGTGGGTCGTTCGGGGTTATTTGGGGACATTTCTATACTTTTTTTGGTATAGTATTTTGTAAAAGGTTCCTTATCTCTTATTAGACGTGTGGATGCTATGTGGAGGGTCGTAACCTTCGAATCGATACCTATTTTGGCATATGTTCATTTTTGGTTTAAACCAGACCTACTAGGTCGTTTGGGGTTATTTGGGGGCATTTCTGTACTTTTTAGGGTTTGGTGTTTTCTAAAAAGTGTCATTATCTCTTATTAGACGTGTGGATGCGATGTTGAGGGTCGTGACCTTCGAATCGATACCTATTTTGGCATATGTTCATTTTCGATTTAAACCAGACCGAGTGGGTCGTTTGGGGTTATTTGGGGGCATTTCTATAATTTTTTGGGCTTGGGATTATCTAAAAAGTGTCCTTATCTCTTATTAGATGTGTGGATGCGATGTTGAGGGTCGTGACCTTCGAATCGATACTTGTTTTGACATATGTTCATTTTTGGTTTAAACCAGACCGGGTGGATCGTTTGGGGCTATTTGAAGGCATTTCTGTACTTTTTTGGGTTTGGTATTTTCTAAAAATTATCCTTATCTCCTATCAGACGTGTTGAAGCGATATTGTGGGTCGTGACCTTCGAATCGATACCTATTTCGGCGAATGTTCATTTTTGGTTTAAACCTGATCGGGTGGGTCATTTGGGGTTATTTGGGGGCATTTCTGTACTTTTTTGGTTTAGTATTTTTTAAAAAGTGTCATTATCTCTTATTAGACATGTGGATGCAATGTTGAGGGTCGTGACCTTCGAATCTATACCAATTTTGGTATATGTTCATTCATTATCGGTTTAAAGCAGGTCGGGTGGGTTGTTTGGGGTTATTTGGGGGCATTTCTGTACTTTTTTGGGTTTGGGATTCTCGAAAAAGTGTCCTTATCTCTTATTAGGCAAGTGGATACGAGGTCGTGACCTTCGAATCGATACCTATTTTGACATATGTTCATTTTCTGTCTGAACCAGACCGGGTGGGTCGGTTGGGTTTATTTGGGGGCATTTCTGTACATTTTTTGTCTCAGGATTTTTTAAAAAGTGTCCTTATCTCTTATTAGACTTGTGGATGCGATGTTGACGGTCGTGACCTTCAAATCGATACCGATTTCAACATATGTTCATTTACGGTTAAAATAAGACCGGGTGGGTCGTTTGGGGTGATTTCGGGGCATTTCTGTACTTTTTTGTGTTTGATATTTTTTAAAAAGTGTCTTTATCTCTTATTAGGCGTGTGGATGCGATGTTGTGGGTCGTGACCTTCAAATCAGTAGCTAGTTCGGCATATGTTCATTTTCGATTTAAACCAGACTAGGTGGGTCGTTTGGGGTTATTTGGGGGCATTTCTGTACTTTTTTAAGTTTGGGATTCTCTAAAAAGTGTCGTTTTCTCCTATTAGACGTGTGGATACGATGTTTTCGGTCGTGACCTTCGAATCGATACCTATTTTGACAAATGTTCAGTTTCGGTTTTAACCAGATCGGGTGGGTTGTTAGGGGTTATTAGGGGGCATTTCTATACTTTTTTGGGCTTGGAATTTTCTAAAAAGTGTCCTTATATCTTATTAGAAGTGTAGATGCGAAGTTAAGGGCCGTGGACTTCGAATCGATACCTATTTTGACATATGTTCATTTTTGGGTTAAACAATATTGGGTGGGTCGTTAGGTGTTATTTGGGGACATTTCTGTACTTTTTTGGGTTTGGTATTTTCTAAAAAGTGTCCTTATCTCTAATAAGACGTGTGGATGCGATGTTGTGAGTCGTGACCTTCGTATCGATACCTATTTTGACATATGTTCAGTTTCGGTTTAAACCAAACCGGGTAGGTCGTTTGGGGTTATTTGGGGGCATTTCTATACTTTTTTGGGTCTGGTGTTTTCTAAAAATTGTCCTTATCTCCTGTTAAACGTGTGGATGCGATGTTGAGGGTCGTGACCTTCGGATCGATACGTCTTTCAAATTTGGGGGGGGGGGGGGGGGGGGGGGGGGGGGGGGTTGGGGGGTTTTTGGCATATGTTCATTTTCGGTTTAAACCAGAACGGGTAAGTCGTTTGGTGTTATTTGGGGGCATTTCTGTACTTTTTTGGGTTTGGGATTCTCTAAAAAGTGTCGTTATCTATTATTAGACGTGTGCATGCGATGTTGTGGGTCGTGACCTTCGAATCGATACCTATTTTGGCATATGTTCATTTTCGATTTAAACCTGACCGGGTAGGTGGTTTGGGGTTATTTGGGGGCATTTCTGTAATTTTTTGGGCTTGGGATTTTCTAAAACGTTTTCATATCCCTTATTAGACGTGTAGATGCGATGTTGAGGGTCGTGACCTTCGAATCGATACCTATTTCAGCATATGTTCATTTTCGATTTAAACCAAAATGGGTGGGTCGTTTGGGGTTATTTGGGGGCATTTCTGTACTTTCTTGGGTTTGGTATTTTCTAAAAAGTGTCCTTATCTTTTATTAGACGTGTGGATGCGATGTTGAATGTCGTGACCTTCGAATCGATACCTATTTTGACATAAGTTCATTTTCGGTTTAAACCAGACCGAGTGGGTCGTTTGCGATTATTTGGGCGAATTTCTGTACTTTTTTGGGCTTTGGATTTTCTAAAAAGTGTCCTTATCTCTTATTAGATGTGTTGATGCGATGTTTAAGGATGTGACTTTCGAATCGATACTTATTTCGACATATGTTCATTTTTGGTTTAAAACAGACTAGGTGGGACATTTGGGGTTATTTGGGGGCATTTCTGTACTATTTAGGGTTTGGTATTTTCTAAAAAGTGTCCTTCTCTCTTATTAGACATGTGGATGCGATGTTGAGGGTCGTGACCTTAGAATTGATACCTATTTCGATATTTGTTCATTTTTTGTTTAAACCAGACCGAGTGGGTCGTTTTGGGTTATTTGGGAGAATTTCTGTACTTTTTTGGTCTTTGGATTGTCTAAAAAGTGTCCTTATCTCTTAGTAGCATGTGGATGCGATGTTGAGGGTCGTGACCTTCGAATCGATACCTATTTCGATATATTTTCATTTTTTATTTAAACCAGACCGGGTGGCTGGTTTGGGTTTATTTGGGGGCATTTTTGTACTTTTTTGGGCTCGGGATTTTTTGAAAAGTGTCCTTATCTCTTATTAGACGTGTGGATGCGATGTTGAGGGTTGTGACCTTCGAATCGATACCGATTTCAACATATGTTCATTTACGGTTTAAATAAGATCGGGTGGGTCATTTGGGGTGATTTGGGGGCATTTCTGTACTTTTTTGGGTTTGGTATTTTCTAAAAAGTGTCCTTATCTCTTATTAGGCGTGTGGATGCGATGTTGGGGGTCGTGACCTTCAAATTGATAGCTATTTTGGCATATGTTCATTTTCGGTTTAAACCAGACTAGGTGGGTCGTTTTGGGTTATTTGGGGGCATTTATGTACTTTTTTAAGTTTGGGATCTCTAAAAAGTGTCGTTTTCTCCTATTAGACGTGTGGATACGATGTTGTGGGTCGTGACCTTCGAATCGATACCTATTTCGACAAATGTTCAGTTTCGGTTTCAACTAGACCGGGTGGGTTGTTTGGGGTTATTTGGGGGCATTTTTGTACTTTTTTGGGCTTGGAATTTTTTAAAAAGTGTCCTTACATCTTATTAGATGTGTTGATACGAAGTTGAGGGTCGTGACATTTGAATCGATACCAATTTTGACATATGTTCATTTTCGGGTTAAACCAGATCGGGTGGGTCGTTAGGTGTTATTTGGGGACATTTCTGTACTTTTTTGGGTTTGGGATTGGGAAGAAGTGTGGTTATCTCTTATTAGACATGTGGATGTGATGATGAGGGTCGTGACCTTCAAATCGATACCTATTTTGGCATACGTTCATTTTCGATTTAAAGTAGGCCTGGTGGCTCGTTTGGGGTTATTTGGGGGCATTTCTGTACTTTTTTGGGTTTGGGATTCTCTAAAAAGTGTCCTTATCTCTTATTAGACATGTGGATGCGAGGTCGTGACCTTTGAATCGATACCTATTCCGTCAGATGTTCATTTTCGGTCCGAACCAGACCGGGTGGAAAGTTTGGGTTTATTTGGGGGCAATTCTGTACTTTTTTGGGATCAGGATTTTTAAAAAAGTGTCCTTATCTCTTATTAGACTTGTGGATACGATGTTGAGGGTCGTGACCTTCGAATCGATGCCGATTTCAACATATGTTCATTTTTGGTTTAAATAAGACCGGGTGGGGCGTTTGGGGTGATTTGATGGCATTTATGTACTTTTTTGGGTTTGGTATTTTCTAAGAAGTGTCCTTATCTCTTATTAGACATGTGGATACGATGTTGAGGGTCTTGACTTTCGAATCGATACCTATTTCGACATAACTTCATTTTCGATTTGAACCAGACCGAGTGGGTCGTTTGGGGTTATATGGGGGCATTTTTGTACTTTTTGGGGCTTGGGATTTTCTAAAAAGTGTCATTATCTCTAATAAGACATGTGGATGCGATGTTGTGAGTCGTGACCTTCGAATCGATACCTATTTCGACATATATTCAGTTTCGGTGTAAACCAGACCGGGTAGGTCGTTTGGGGTTATTTGGGGGCATTTCTATAATTTTTGGGTTTGGGATTCTCTAAAAAGTGTCTTTATCTCTTATAAGACATGTGGATTCGAGGTCGTGACCTTCAAATCGATACCTATTTCGACATATGTTCATTTTCGATCCGAACCAGACCGGGTGGGTCGTTCGGGTTTATTTGGGCGCATTTCTGTACTTTTTTGGGATCAGGATTTTCAAAAAAGTGTCCTTATCTCTTATTAGACATGTGGATGCGATGTTGAGGGCTGTGAACTTCGAATCGATACTGATTTCAACATATGTTCATTTTTTGTTTTATTAAGACCGGGTGGGTCGTTTGGGGTGATTTCGGGGCATTTCTGTAATTTTTTGGGTTTGGTATTTTTGAAAAATTGTCCTTATCTCTTATTAGACGTGTGGATACGATGTTGTGGGTCGTGACCTTCGAATTGATACCTATTTCGACGTATGTTTAGTTTCAATTTTAACCTGACCGGGTGGGTTGTTTGGGGTTATTTGGGGGCATTTCTGTACTTTTTTGGGTTTTGTATTTTCTAAAAATTGTCCTCATCTCTTATTAGAAGTGTGGATGGGATGTTGTGGGTCGTGACCTTCGAATCGATAGCTATTTTGGCATATGTTCATTTTCGATTTAAAGAAGACCGGGTGGGTCATTTGGGGTTATTTGGGGGCATTTCTATACTTTTTTGGGTTTGGGATTCACTAAGAAGTGTGGTTATCTCTTATTAGACATGTGAATATGATGTTGAGGGTCGTGACCTTCAAATCGATACCTATTTCGACATATGTTCATTTTCAGTTTTAACAAGATCGGGTGGGTTGTTTGGGGTTATTTGGGGGCATTTCTCTAATTTTTTGCGGTTCGGATTTTCTAAAAAGTGTCTTTATCTCTTATTAGATGTGTGGATGCGATGTTGAGGGTCGTGACCTTCGAATCGATACCTATTTCAGCATAAGTTCATTTTCGGTTTAAACCGGGATGAGTGGGTCGTTTGGGATTATTTTGGGGCTTTTATGTACTTTTTTAGGTTTGGTATTTTCTAAAAAGTGTCCTTATCTCTTATTAGACATGTGCAAGCGATGTTGAGGGTCGTGACCTACGAATAGAAACCTATTTCGGCATATGTTCATTTTTTTATTTAAAGTAGACCGGGTGGGTGATTTAGGGTTATTTGGGGGCATTTCATTACTTTTATGGGTCTTGTATTTTCTAAAAAGTGTCATTATCCCTCATTAGAAATGTGGATGCGATGTTGAGGGTCGTGACCTTCGAATCGATACCTATTTCGGCATATGTTCTTTTTTTGTTTAAACAAGACCGCTAGGTCAGTTGGGGTTATTTGGTGGCCTATCTGTACTTTTTTGGGTTTTGTATTTTTTAAAAAATGTCCTTATCTTTTATTGGATGTGTGGATACGATGTTGAGGGTCATGAACTTCGAATCGATACCTATTTCGACCTAAGTTCATTTTTGGCTTTACTAGACCGAGTGGGTCGTTTGGGGTTATTTGGGGGTATTTCTGTACTTTTTTGGGCTTGGGATTTTCAAAAAAGTATCCTTATCTCTTATTAGACGTGTGGATGCGATGTTGAGGGTCGTGACCTTCGAATCGATACCTATTTCTGCATATGTTCATTTTCGATTTAAACCAAAATGGGTGGGTCGTTTGGGGTTATTAATGGGCATTTCTATACTTTTTTGGGTTTGGTATTTTCTAAAAAGTGTCCTTACCTCTTATTAGACGTGTGGATACGATGTTGAGGGTCGTAACCTTCGAATCGATACCTATTTTGCCATAAGTTCATTTTCAGTTTAAACCAGACCGAGTGGGTCGTTTGTGATTATTTTGGTGAATTTCTGTACTTTTTTGGGCTTGGGATTTTCTAAAAAGTGTCCTTATCTCTTATTAGACGTGTTGATGCGATGTTCAGGGACGTGGCTTTCGAATCGATACTTATTTTGACATATGTTCATTTTTTATTTAAAGCAGACTAGGTGAGATGTTTGGGGATGTTTGGGGTTATTTGGGGGCATTTCTGTACTATTTAGGGTTTGATATTCTCTAAAAAGTGTCATTATCTCTTATTAGACATGTGGATGAGATGTTCAGGGTCGTGACCTTAGAATTGATACCTATTTCAACATATGTTCATTTTCGGTTTAAACCAGACCGAGTGGGTCGTTTGGGGTTATTTGGGGGCATTTCGGTACTTTTTTGGGCTTTGGATTTTCTAAAAAGTGTCCTTATCTCTTAGTAGCATGTGGATACGATGTTGAGGGTCATGACCTTCGATTCGATACCTATTTTGATATATTTTCATTTTTGGTTTAAACCAGATCGAGTGGGTCGTTTAGGGTTATTTGGGGGCATTTCTAAATTTTTTTGGGCTTCGGATTGTCTAAGAAGTGTCGTACCTGTCTTTTATTAGACATGTGGATGCGATGTTGGGGGTCGTGACCTGCGAATCGATATCGACATATGTTAATTTTTGGTTTAAAGCAGACCGGGTGGGTCGTTTGGGGTTATTTGGGGGCATTTTTGTACTTTTTTTGGTTTTTGATTCTCTAAAAGGTTTCCTTATCTATTATCAGACGTTTGGATGCGATGTTGGGGATCGTGACCTTCGAATCGATACCTATTTTGGCACATGTTCATTTTCAGTTTAAACAAGACCGGGTGGGTCGTTTGGGGTTATTTAGGGGCATTTCTGAATTTTTTTGGGTTTGGTATTTTCTAAAAAGTGTCCTTATCTTTTATTAGACATGTGGATGCGATGTTGAGGGTCGTGACCTACGAATCGATACCTATTTCGGCATATGTTCTTTTTTCGATTTAAACCAGACCGAGTGGGTCATTTAGGGTTATTTGGGGCCATTTCTGTGCTTTTATGGGTTTGGTATTTTCTAAACAATGTCCTTATCTCTTATTAGACATGTGGATGCGATGTTGTGGGTCGTGACCTGTGGATCGATACGTATTTCAGCATATGTTCATTTTCGATTTAAACCAAAATGGGTGGGTCGTTTGGGGTTATTTGGGGGCATTTCTGTACTTTTTTGGGTTTGGTATTTTTTAAAAATTGTCCTTACCTCTTATTAGACATGTAGATGCGATGTTGAGGGTCGTGACCTTCGAATCGATACCTATTTCGACATAAGTTTATTTTCGGTTTAAACCATACCGAGTGGGTTGTTCGTGATTATTTGGGTGAATTTCTGTACTTTTTTGGGCTTGGGATTTTCTAAAAAGTGTCCTTATCTTTTATGAGACATGTTGATGCGATGTTGAGGGACGTGACTTTCGAATCGATACTTATTTTGACATTTGTTCATTTTCGGTTTAAAGCAGACAAGGTGGGACGTTTGGGGTTATTTTGGGGCATTTCTGTACTATTTAGGGTTTGGTATTTTCTAAAAATTGTCCTTATCTCTTATTAGACATGTGGATGCGATGCTGAGGGTCGTGACCTTCGAATCGATACCTATTTTGACATATGTTCATTTTTTTGTTTAAACCAGACTGGGTGGGTCGTTTGGGGTTATTTGGTGGCATTTCTTTACTTATTTGGGCTTTGGATTTTTTAGGAAGGGTCCCTATCTCTGATTAGACGTGTGGATATGATGCTGGGGGTGGTGACTTCGGATCGATGCCAATTTCCACATATGTTAATTTTTTATTTAAAGCAGACCGGGTGGGTCGTTTGGGGTTATTTTGGGGCATTTTGTACTTTTTTGGATTTGAGATTCTCTAAAAAGTGTCCTTATCTATTTTTAGACGTATGGATGCGATGTTGAGGATCGTGACCTTTTTTTTTTTTTTTTGTTTTGATAAGTTGGATCGTGACCTTCGAATCGATACCTATTTCAGCATATGTTCATTTTGGGTTTAAACAAGACCGGGTGGGTCGTTTGGGGTTATTTTGGGGCATTTCTGAATTTTTTTGGGTTTAGTATTTTCTAAAAAGTGTCCTTATCTCTTATTAGATGTATGGATGCGATGTTGAGGGTCGTGACCTATGAATCGATAATTATTTCGGTATATGTTCATTTTTTATTTAAACCAGACCCAGTGGGTCATTTAGGGTTATTTGGGGCCATTTTTGTGCTTTAGGGGTTTGGTATTTTCTAAAAAGTGTCCTTATCTCTTATTAGACATGTGGATGCGATGTTGAGGGTTGTGACCTTTGAATCGATTCTTATTTCGGCATATGTTCATTTTTGGGTTAAACTAGATCGGGTGGGTCGTTTGGGGTTATTTGTGGGCATTTCTGTACTTTTTTGGGCTTGGGATTCTATAAAAAGTGTCATTATCTCTTATTAGTCGTGTGGATGCGAGGTTGAGGGTCATGACCTTCGAATCGATACCTATTTTGACATATGTTCATTTTCAGTTTAAACCAGAACGGGTGGGTCGTTTGGGGTTATTTGGGGGCATTTCTGAATTTTTTTGGGTTTGGTATTTTCTAAAAAGTGTTCTTATCTCGTATTCGACGTGTGGATGCGATGTTGAGGGTCATGACCTACAAATCGATACCAATTTCGGTATATGTTCATTTTCGGTTTAAACCAGACCGAGTGGGTCATTTAGGGTTATTTGGGGCCATTTCTGTACTTTTTAGGGTTTGGTCTTTTCTAAAAAAGTGCCCGTATCTTTTATTAGACGTGTGGATGCGTTGTTGAAGGTCGTGACTTTCGAATCTATAACTATTTTACCATATGTTTATTTTTGGTTTAAACCACACCAGGTGGGACGTTTCGGGTTGTTTGGGGGCATATCTGTACATTTTAGGGTTTGGTATTTTTTAAAAAGTGTCCTTATTGCTTATTAATCATGTGGATGTGATGTTGAGGGTTGTGACTTTCGAATCGATACCTATTTCGACAAATGCTCATTTTTTATTTAAACCAAATCGGGTGGGTCATTTGGGGTTATTTGGGGGCATTTCTGTACTTATTTGGGCTTCGGATTTTTTAAGAATGGTCCCTATCAATGATTAGACATGTGGATATGATGCTGGGGGTGGTGACTTCGAATCAATACCAATTTTGACATATGTTAATTTTTTGTTTAAAGCAGACCGGGTGGGTAGTTTGGGGTTATTTTGGGGCATTTCTGTACTGTTTTTTGGTTTGGGATTCTCTAAAAAGTGTCCTTATCTATTATTAGACGTATGGATGCGATGTTGAGGATCGTGACCTACGAATCGATACCTATTTTGGCATATGTCCTTATCTATTATTAGACGTATGGATGCGATGTTGAGGATCGTGACCTACGAATCGATACCTATTTTGGCATATGTTTATTTTCGATTTAATCCAGACCCAGTGGGTCATTTAGGGTTATTTGGGGCCATTTCTGTGCTTTTATGGGTTTGGTATTTTCTAAAAAATGTCATTATCTCTTATTAGACATGTGGATGCGATTTTGAGGGTTTTGACCTTCGAATCGATTCCTATTTCAGCATATGTTCATTTTCGTTTTTAAATTAGATCGGGTGGGTCGTTTGGGGTTATTTGTGGGCATTTTTGTACTTTTTTGGGCTTGGGATTCTCTAAAAAATGTCATTATCTCTTATTAGTCGTGTGGATGCGATGTTAAGGGTCATGACCTTCGAATAGATACTTATTTCGCCATCTGTTCATTTTCGATTTAAACCAGACCGGGTGGGTCGTTTGGGGTTATTTGGGGGCATTTTTTAATTTTTTTGGGTTTGGTATTTTCTAAAAAGTGTCCTTATCTCTTATTCGATGTGTGGATGCGATGTTGAGGGTCGTGACCTATGAATCGATACCTATTTCGGCATATGTTCATTTTCGGTTTAAATAAGACCAGGTGGGACGTTTGGGGTTATTTGGGGGCATTTCTATACTTTTTTGGGTATGGTATTTTCTAAAAAAGTGCTCTTATCTTTTATTAGACGTGTGGATGCGTTGTTGAAGGTTGTGACCTTCGAATCGATACCTATTTCGACATAATTCTTTTTCTATTTAAACCAGACCAAGTGGGTCGTTGGCGGTTATTTGGGGGAATTTCTGTACTTTTTTGGGCTTGGAAATTTCTAAAAAGTGTCCTTATCTCCTATTAGACGTGTTGATGCGCTGTTGAGGGTCGTGACTTTCGAATCGATAACTATTTCGACATATGTTCATGTTCGTTTTAAGTCAGACCAGGTGGGACGTTTGGGGTTATTTGGGGGCATTTCTATACATTTTAGGGTTTGGTAATTTCTAAAGAGTGTCCCTATCTCTTATTAGACATGTGGATTCGATGTTGAGGGTTGTGACCTTCGAATTGATAACTATTTCGACATATGTTTATTTTTAGTTTAAACCAGACCGAGTGGGTCGTTTGGGGTTATTTGGGATCACTTCTGTACTTTTTTGGGCTTGGGATTTTCTAAAAGTGTCCTTATCTCATATAAGATGTGAGGATGCGAGGTTGAGGGTCGTGACTTTCGAATCGATACCTATTTCGACATATGTTCATTTTCGGTTTAAACCAGACCGGGTGGGTCATTTGGGGTTATTTGGGGGCATTTCTTTACTTATTTGGGCTTTGGATTTTCTAAGAAGTGTCCTTATCTCTAATTAGACGTGTGGATACGATGCTGGGGGTCGTGACTTCGAATTCATACCTATTTTGACATATGTTAATTTTCGGTTTAAAGCAAACCGGGTGGGTCGTTTGTGGTTATTTTGGGGCATTTTTGTACTTTTTTGGGTTTCAGATTCTCTAAAAAGAGTCCCTATCTATTGTTAGACGTGTGGACGCGATGTTGAGGATCGTGACATTGGAATCAGTACCTATTTCGGCACATGTTCATTTTGGGTTTAAACAAGACCGAGTGGGTCGTTTGGGGTTATTTAGGGGCATTTCTGAATTTTTTTGGGTTTTGTATTTTCTAAAAAGTATCCTTATCTCTTATTAGACTTGTGGATGCGATGTTGAGGGTCGTGACCTACAAATCGTTACCTATTTCGGCATATGTTCATTTTCGATTTAAACCAGACCGAGAGGGTCATTTAGGGTAATTTGGAGCCATTTCTATACTTTTTAGGGTATGGTATTTTCTTAAAAAGTGCCCTTATCTTTTATTAGACGTGTGGATGCGTTGTTGAGGGTCGTGACCTTCAAATTGATACCTTTTTTTTTTTTCGATAAGTAAGATGTATGTGTATAAAAGAAAAAGAAAGAAAACAAAAGAAGGCAGCCTACTTCCAACCCTTAGACAACTCTAAGAGGGAGGAAGGGCCCCACACCCCCCGAGGACATGCCCCTCCGTAATACATGAGAAAGACACCCGACCCAATCAAGGAGGTCTAAACTGGACCTTACCGGAGACATCATCATAAATCAACCGGTTAAGATCCTCAACAAAACCCGAAGGATATAAAATAGTCTCCCCATCACTAAGATCAATAGAAGCAATAAAATCCCCGGCTGATTCAACTCCCTCCAAACATGCCTTATCTCATAACGAGCCAACTGGTTTAGGCTAGACAAAATCTGGAACTTCAAGGTATATACACTCCAAGGGCAGCTGGAAACACCTGTAAGAATCTCGATAGCCACCTTCGAATCAGATCTTATGGACATATGGCGAAGCTCTCTCTGTAAGCACAGAGTAACCCCCCTGTAAATGGCTAGTAACTCCATATGAAGAACCGAGGCCTCCACACCTTTGCCGACATAAGCCAAAACCGGGTCCCCCAAGGTATTGCGAATAAGGCCCCCGTAAGCAGCTCTATCTCCCCTCAAGGAACCATCGCAATGCAAAGTAAACAAATCTGCTGGAGGTATGGGCCAGACACAAGCTTTGGGAATAACAGCAGCCCATCTCACCTGTAAACCCCACATATCGACCAAGAATTGATTCCTAGGTGAATAGGCAACCGAAATAGGGCTTTGAGAGCCCTTAGTCACAACATCAAACTTAATAGCTTGGATAATAGCATCATAAGACCTTGCTTGATTACTGAAGAGACGCTGATTTCTCTCCCACCAAACATGATAGATTGACGCACAAAAAGCCATCTTAGGGATAACATCCAAATTATCATTAACACACACTACCTGAACAAGCCAGTTAACCACATCGAGGAGGCTAGCCGGGCCTTTACCGCCAAGGAAAAGCATAGAACTAACTCTATCCCAAATGTTTCTAGAAAAAGGACACTCAAAGAATAAATGGCTATGGCATTCTGAATTTCCCCAACAAAGAATACAATTCTGCCCAATATTTATATTCCTTCTTTGAAGCTGGTCTTTTGTGGGGAGCCCTGACATCAGGCATCTCCAAGCAGTACAGGAATGCCTAGGCAAAAAACCAGGAAACCAAACAAGCTTGTGCCAAGCTACCATTATAGATCTACTCCTCACTTTCTCCCAAGCCGACTTTGTAGAAAAAGTGCCATTAGCCGTACCTTTCCAAACAACAAGATCTGCCCTTCCATTAACAATGGGAATACTAGGGAGGTCTCTAAAAACAGTAATCAGATCAAAAGAGCCCTGAGGGGGGGAAAGCCATTGGCCATTCCTAATAAGATCAGAAACCAAGGCAAGCCTGGTGGAACCAACATCATATCGAATCCGATCACCAAACCTTTTAATCAAAACCCCTTTGGGGTGCCAATAATCCAACCATAGTCTAGTAGAGTGGCCATTCCCAATAATATGATAGATATGGGGTTCAGCCAAGTCCCTATACTTAAGAATCTTTCTCCACACCCAAGAGCAATTTTGGGAAGTCTTAACAGTCCAAATAGAATCATTTCTAAGGTATCGGGTGTACACCCATCTAACCCAAAGGCTGTCCTTCCTCGAAGCAATCCACCAAATTTGCTTAAGGATACCCGCATAATTCATATCAGAAATCCTCCTAATTCCAAGGCCCCCTTCAGCCTTAGGCTTACAAATTCTATCCCAAGAAATGTAATGTACCTTATGATGAAGAGATGGGCCAGCCCATAGAAAATTCGAGAACATAGACTCCAACTTTGTCTTGAGAGCACCAGGTAAACCAAAGAGTCCTGACCAATAGATATAACACCCCTGAAGGACTGAGATCAACAGCTGAAGCCTCCCTGCAAAAGATAAGAGCCGAGCCTTCCATCCATCAAGTCTGCTCCTAACACGATCCAGAATAGAGGTGCAATCAGCAAAAGTTAATTTTCGAGAGACAAGCGGAACACCTAAATACCGAATAGGTAATTTGGTATCCACAAAATTCGTTAATTCCAAAAGTTGCGATCGGCCGTGTGGGTTAGGCCCCTAAAATAATAGAGGACTTAGTCCTGTTGAGTTTCAACCGAGTAGGTATGAAAATCACCCAGGACCCCCAGGCAGGCCGAAATAGAGTCTGTGGTGGCTTTCACGAATATCATCAAATCATCAGCAAAAATAAGGTGAGAGAGATGGGACCTCTTGCACCTGGGGAGAAGAGTGATCCTATTTTCAACCTCCAATTTCCTCATCATAGCCGAGAAGCCTTCCATAGCAATAGTGAATAGGTAAGGAGATATTGGATCCCCCTGCCGAATACCCCTTCCTCCTTTAAAATATCCTGCCGGACTCCCATTCAGTAAAATGGAGAAAGAAGGGGAGTCCACACAAACCTTCACCCAACCAATGAACTGCTGAGGGAAACCCATTCTCTCCATAATCTCAAACAAAAACCTCCTACTGAGAGAATCATAAGCTTTATGGAGATCGATCTTCAAAACAGCTGTGGGGCTAGTGCCTTTCTGCTCAATCCCTCGAACCACATCATGGCAAACCAAAATATTCTCTACTATAGACCTGCCCTTGATGAAAGTAGATTGACAGTCACTGACCACCTGCCCAATCACTCCTTGCAGCCTATTGGATAACACTTTGGTAATGATTTTGTAAAAGAGATTGCAAAGGGCTATAGGCCTATATCCCGCAAATGAGGTTACATCTCCTGTCTTAGGGATAAGGCAGATAAAAGTAGCATTAACCGAACTAGGAAGGTAAGACTTCATGAAAAACCACTTTACAGCCAGAGTCAAATCTTCTCCCACAATCTCCCATGAATGCTTGTAAAAGGCTGCTCCAAAACCATCTGGTCCTGGAGCCTTAGAATTCTTAAAAGCAAACACAACCTCCATAATCTCCTTATTAGAGATTCTCCTAGTAAGGCTTTCCTGATGAGCTTGAGACAAACCATGTTGCAAAGGAATAGAGCTAGGAAAGAAACCACTGTCAACCGAATCAGTCCCAAATAATTTCTTATAATAAGAAATAGCTTCTTCCTTAATCTGGTTAGGATTCTTCACAATATCTCCATTCTCCCCTTGAATTTCCATGATGTGCTTCCTATGCTGCCTACAAATCACAGATTTGTAGAAAAAGCTATTATTACCATCCCCCAACTGAATGTGTTTCACCCTTGACTTTTCTTTCAAAAATTTCTCTTCAGTAGCCAAAGCCTCCCAAAGTTTCTTTTTAGCCTGTTTCTCCATCAGCACCAAATTCGGTTCATCAGGGTGCTCACTAAGCTGCCTCTGGATCTGAAACAAATCAGCCTCAGCCTCCTTTACTGCAAGAAAAACATCCCCCACACACTCCTTATTCCAGCTCCTCAACCCTTTTTTGACATTCCTCAATCTGGCCGCAAACTTAAGAATGGGATTAAGAGCCAAATTCACAGGCTGCTCCCACCCCTGCCGAACCACCTCATCATAGCCATCTCTACCAATCCAAGCCTCAAAAAATCTGAAAGGTTTTGGGCCAAAATCTGCTTTATCCACCACAGCCACCACCATTGGAGAATGATCAGAAAGCCCAGGAGGGTAAAAGATTGCATCAGAGGATCTAAACACATCCATCCAAGCTAAATTGACCAGAACCCTATCAAGCTTGCAACAAATTCTTGCATCTCCCACTTGTCTATTATTCCAGGTCAAAGCCTCCCCTTTCCATTTCAAGTCTAGAAGCCCAGCACCATCTATAAACGAATTAAAATCATCCATAGCTTCAATCCGAACAGGGTCCCCTCCAATTTTTTCATTGTTACTTCGAATCACATTAAAATCCCCTAGTACAGCCCAAGGGTTAATAATGGCACTAGCAATAGCCCCAACATCCTCCCACAATTCCTTCCTAGCCACCACAGAATTAAGAGCATAAACAACAGTACAAAAGAAAAACACCGAGGTACCCACAATTGACACCTTAGCATGTATGAACTGTTTGGATTTTTGCACCAAAACCACATCATAAAAATTCGGGTCCCAACCTAGCCAGATCCGAATAGAGTTATCAAGATCTCCATTATGCAAATACTTCCAACCCGTCAAAAAACTACCAAAAATAGAAGCACAATTATCCAACTTAACCTTGGTTTCGAAAAGCCCTACCAGTTTAACCTCATGGTCTTTACACACCTTCTTTATCTCCATTCTTTTAGTAGAGGCATTCATGCCTCTAACATTCCAAGCTAAGCACTTCATTTAGTAGGAAGGGTAGAACTATCATCTCCCCCTTTACTAGGTCCCACACCTTTGGCAACATTTGTCTCTTTCGGGTTTATAAGAACCCGTTGGGCTTGGAACTTGGACCCCCTCCCCGTGGGTCGACCCAGCAAAGAATAAGAATTTAAATTCGGTTGGGACATACCTTTCCCCAGTTGCCCTTGAGCTGCACGAATCTCAGCAGATTGCTTTCTAAGTTTATCAAAATTAGTGAGAGATTTCATAGGGGCTGACTCCTTCTCATTTGATAGAATAGAATCCTCCAATAAGTTATCTCCTTCCATATGGGCCGCACCATTCCTTTGAATTTGAATTGGAGTTTGTCTCATTGAATGATTAGGCGCCACCTCAGCAGAATCTGTTGCTTCTCTAATATCTTCCACGGATTTTGCCTTAGCCAGCTCCACACTAACATGTTTACCATTATAGATTGGATTCTCCCCACAAAACTCTCCAATGACTCCATCTTTCTCCTTAGGAATAATTGCTAATGGATTGGGTTGAATATCCTCCTCAAAATCTGCTCCCTCAAGTAATTCATTCCCTAATAAAATAGCACATGATTCCGAATCCAGCATTAAATCTTCAGGATCATAATGCACCTCCCCCGTAAGATCTTCCAAAATGGCAAAAGGATTAGATTGAGACAGCTCCCTGATCTTCGGATGATTCCCTGCAGATTTGAAACTCCCATTCCCTTTATTCTTGATAGAAATTAAGGAAACCGAATCCAATCCCTTTGTATTTGCACCAGCTCCACTATCCGGCTGTTCATCTCCTACTTCATCATTATGAACCTGCTGCCCGTCTCCATTGCCGCCACCCATGGCACCTCCATTATTTCCGGCAACACCTTTCACTCGCCATTCCTTCTTTGACCGTGACTTATTCATATTTGAGTCTTGTTTGCCAAACAAACAATTATCTAAGAGATGGCCAAAAACTCTACAATGCTTACAAAGAGGGGGCTTCCAATCATAAACAACTTTTTGATAAAAAACAAGACCGTCATCTCCATAGACTGGAACAGAAGAGGGAAGATCCCTATCTGCAGAAACTTCCACACATAATCGGGCATAAGATAGCCTCTCCATAGACCGGGTCATTTTATCAGTGACAATAGGCTTCCCAATCACACTCCCAATCGAACTCAACGCATCAGCAGACCAGTAATGAAACGGAAGATTTGGAAGGGACACCCAAACCGGTACTGAGCATAAATCAACTCTTTCCAAGCACACCTTAAGACTCCAAGGGCACAAAATCAATGGTCTCCTCTGCACATACCATGGCCCCCCCTTCAAGAACTTTAACTTTATCATCTTCAAGACTGAAACGAAAAATAAAAAAACCACTTTCTAATAAATTAACATCCACATGGCCTGAAATTCTCCATTGTTTTAACAGCATATCACGAGCAAAGGTGAAGCTAGGTCTGCCCCCGATAAAATGACCCATAAGGGTGTTCTTCCACTTCTCAAGACCTTTCTTAATCATCGAATCCGGGCATTTCGCAGCCAAAGCACCATCAATCTCTTCAGGTTCAATATAAGACAGTTTCAGCCCATCTCCATACATCGAAGGAGAAGAAGAGGAAAAGAGGGCTGACCATGGAACACCAACATTCTTCCTTGTCTTCTCATATGCACCAATTGAAGAACCTTCCTGCTGCTGTAAAAGAACTCCAGAACCAGCACCCTCCTCCAACGGATCATCCAAAACAAGAATATTTTCCCCCACAGCCGAAGGACCTCCAACATGCAGCAGCCTACCACCATTGCCTTCACCTTGCACCACCGAATCATCCAAGCCCAAAACATCAGCACCACCTACAGAACCACCAAGAACAGGCCACTCACCACCCCCCAAATCACCAAGGGCACCCGCTCCAACACCACCCTCACCCGAACCACTCACATTCCCCCCACCTTCCCTCCCTCTCGGACTGAGAAGAGGGGGAAGACCATTAGCCGGAGCTAATGGCTTGCCGGCCATCACGAAGAGAAACCGAATCGATACCTTGCTAATCGATACCTTCGAATTGATACCTATTTTGACGTAAGTTCAATTTTGATTTAAACCAGATCGAGTGGGTCGTTTGCGGTTATTTGGGAGAATTTTTGGACTTTTTTGGGCTTGGGATTTTCTAAAAGGTGTCCTTATCTCTTATTAGATGTGTTGAAGCGATGTTGAGGGTCGTGTCTTTCGAATCGACAACTATTTCGGCATATGTTCATTTTCGGTTTAAACCAGACCAGGTGGGACGTTTGGGGTTATTTGGGGGCACTTCTATACTTTTTTGGGCTTGAGGTTTTCTAAAAAGTGTCCTTATCTCGTATTAGACGTGAGGATGCGATGTTGAGGGTCGTGACCTTCGAATCGATACCTATTTCGACATAAGTTCATTTTTGATTTAAACCAGACCGGGTGGGTCGTTAGCCATTATTTGGGGACATTTTTGTACTTTTTTGGGCTTAGGAATTTCTAAAAAGTGTCCTTATCTCGTATTAGACGTGTTGATGCGATGTTGAGGGTCGTGACTTTCGAATCGATAACTATTTTGACATATGTTCATTTTTTATTTAAATCAAACCAGGTGGGACGTTTGGGGTTATTTGGGGGCATTTCTGTACATTTTAGGGTTTGGTATTTTCTAAAAAGTGTGCTTATCTCTTATTAGACATATGGATGCGATGTTGAGGGTTGTGACCTTCGAATTGATACCTATTTCGACATATGTTTATTTTCAGTTTAAACCAGATCGAGTGGGTCGTTTGGGGTTATTTGGGGTCACTTCTGTAATTTTTTGGGCTTGGGATTTTCTAAAAAGTGTCCTTATCTCTTATAAGACGTGAGGATGCGATGTTGAGGGTCCTGACTTTCGAATCGATACCTATTTCAACATATGTTCATTTTTGGTTTAAAGCAGACCGGGTGGGTCGTTTGGGGTTATTTGGGGGCATTTCTTTATTTATTTCGGCTTCGAAGAAGTGTCCTTATCTCTGATTAGAAGTGTGGATACGATGCTCAGGGTTGTGACTTCGAATCGATACCTATTTTGACATATGTTAATTTTCGGTTTAAAGCAAACCCGTTGGGTTGTTTGTGGTTATTTTGGGGCATTTCTGTACCTTTTTGGGTTTGGGATTCTCTAAAAAGTGTCATTATCTCTTTGTAGACTTGTGGATGCAGTGTTGAGGGTCGTGACCTACGAATCGATACCGATTTTGGCATATGTTCATTTTCGATTTAAACCAGACCGAGAAGGTCATTTAGGGTTATTTGGGGCCATTTCTGTAGTTTTCAGGGTTTGGTATTTTCTTAAAAAGTGCCCTTATCTTTTTATTAGAAGTGTGGATGTGTTGTTGAGGGTCGTGACCTTCGAATCGATACTTATTTCGACATAAGTTCATTTTTGATTTAAACCAGATCGGGTGGGTCGTGACCGAGTGGGTCATTTGCGGTCATTTGGGAGAATTTTTGGACTTTTTTGGGCTTGGGATTTTCTAAAAAGTGTCCGTATCTCTTATTAGATGTGTTGATGCGATGTTGAGGGTCGTGACTTTCGAATCGATAACTATTTCGACATATGTTCATTTTCGGTTTAAACCAGATCGGGTGGGTCGTTTGGGGTTATTTGAGGGCATTTCTTTACTTATTTGGGCTTCGGATTTTCTAAGAAGGGTCACTATCTTTGATTAGTCATTTGGATACAATGCTGGGGGCCGCGAGTTCGAATCGATACCTATTTCGATATATGTTAATTTTTTATTTAAAGCAGACCAGGTGGGTCATTTGGGGTTATTTTGGGGGCATTTCTGTACTTTTTTGGGTTTCGGATTCTCTGAAAAGTGCCCTTAAAAATTATTAGACGTGCGGATGCGATGTTAAGGATCGTGACCTTCGAATCGATACCTATTTCGGCATATGTTCATTTTGGGTTTAAACAAGACCGTGTGGGTCGTTTGGGGTTATTTAGGGGCATTTCTTAATTTTTTTCGGCTTGGTATTTTCTAAAAATTGTCCTTATCTCTTATTAGACGTGTGGATGCGATGTTGAGGGCGCCCTAAGAATCGATAACTATTTTGGCATATGTTCATTTTTTAGTTAAACCAGACCCAGTGGGTCATTTAGGGTTAGTTGGGGCCATTTCTGTGCTTTATGGGTTTAGTATTTTCTAAAAAGTGTCCTTATCTCTTATTAGACGTGGATGCAATGTTGAGGTATGTGACCTTTGAATCGATTCCTATTTTGGCATATGTTCATTTTCGGATTAAACTAGATCGGGTGGGTCGTGTGGGGTTATTTGTGGGCATTTCTGTACTTTTTTGGCCGTGGGATTCTCTAAAAAGTGTCATTATCTCTTATTAGACGTGTGGATGCGATATTGAGGGTCATGACCTTTGAATCGATACCTATTTCGACATCTGTTCAATTTCGATTTAAACCAGACCGGGTGGGTCGTTTGGGGTTATTTGGGGGCATTTCGGAATTTTTTTTGGTTTGGTATTTTTTAAAAAAGTGCCCTTATCTTTTATTAGACGTGTGGATGCGTTGTTGAGGGTCCTGACCTTCGAATCTATACCTATTTCGACATAATTCATTTTCGGTTTATACCATACCGAGTGTGTCGTTTGCCGCTATTTGGGGGAATTTCTGTACTTTTTTGGGCTTGGGATTTTTTAAGAAGTGTCCTTATCTCTTAGTAGACGTGTTGATGGGATGTTGAGGGTCGTGACTTTCGAATCGATAACTATTTCGACATATGTCCATTTTCGAGGAGAAAAATTCGGTTTGAGGAAAGAGAAGCTCTGGCGATTTTGAGAGTGAGGGTCTAGGTGGTTGCTCTTGGTGATGGCCGGCAGGCCATTAGCTCCAGCTAATGGTCTTCCCCCTCTTCTCAGTCCGAGAGGGAGGGATGTTAGGGGGAGTGTGAGTGGTTCGGGTGAGGGTGGTGATGGAGCGGCTGCCCTTGGTGGTTTGGAGGGTGGTGAGTGGCCTATTCTTGGTGGTTCTGTAGGTGGTGCTGATGTTTTGGGCTTGGATGTTTCGGTGGTGCAAGGTGAAGGCAATGGTGGTAGGCTGCTGCATGTTGGAGGCCCTTCGGCTGCGGGGAAAATACTCTTGTTTTGGATGATCCGTTGGAGGAGGGTGCTGGTTCTGGAGTTCTTTTACAACAGCAGGAAGGTTCTTCAAGTGGTCCATATGAGAAGACAAGGAAGAATGTTGGTGTTCCATGGTCAGCCCTCTTTTCCTCTTCTTCTCCTTCGATGAATGGAGATGGGCTGAAACTGTCTTATACTGAACCTGAAGAGATTGATGGTGCTTTGGTTGCGAAATGCCCGGATTCAATGATTAAGAAAGGTCTTGAGAAGTGGAAGAACACCCTTATGGGGCATTTTATCGGGGCAGACCTAGCTTCACCTTTGCTCGTGATATACTGTTAAAACAATGGAGAATTGCAGGCCATGTGGATGTTAATTTATTAGAAAGTGGTTTTTTTATTTTTCGTTTCAGTCTTGAAGATGATAAAGTTAAAGTTCTTGAAGGGGGCCATGGTATGTGCAGAGGAGACCATTGATTTTGCGTCCTTGAGTCCGAAGGTGTGCTTGGAAAGAGTTGATTTATGCTCGATCGGTTTGGGTGTCCCTTCCAAATCTTCCGTTTCATTACCAGTCCGCTGATGCGTTGAGTTCGATTGGGAGTGTGATTGGGAAGCCTATTGTCACCGATAAAATGACCCGGGCTATGGAGAGGCTATCTTATGCCCGATTATGTGTGGAAGTTTCTGCAGATAGGGATCTTCCCTCTCGTCCAGCTATGGAGATGACAGTCTTGTTTTTTATCAAAAAGTTGTTTATGATTGGAAGCCCCCTCTTTGTAAGCATTGTAGAGTGTTTGGCCATCTCTTAGATAATTGTTTGTTTGGCAAACAAGACTCAAAGATGAATAAGTCACGGTCTAAGAAGGAATGGCGAGTGAAAGGTGTGGCCGGAAATAATGGAGGTGCCATGGGTGGCGGCAATGGAGACAGGCAGCAGGTTCATAATGATGAAGTAGGAGATGAACAGCCGGATAGGGAGCTGGTGCAAATACAAAGGGATTGGATTCGGTTTCCTTATTTTCTATCAAGAATAAAGGGAATGGGAGTTTCAAATCTGCAGGGAATCATCCGAAGATCAGGGGAGCTGTCTCAATCTAATCCTTTTGCCATTTTGGAAGATCTTACGGAGGAGGTGCATTATGATCCTGAAGATTTAATGCTGGATTCGAATCATGTGCTATTTTATTAGGGAATGAATTACTTGAGGGAGCAGATTTTGAGGAGGATATTCAACCCAATCCGTTAGCAATTATTCCTAAGGAGAAAGATGGAGTCATTGGAGAGTTTTGTGGGGAGAATCCAATCTATAATGGTAACCATGTTAGTGTGGAGCTGGCTAAGGCAAAATCCGTGGAAGATATTAGAGAAGCAACGATTCTGCTGAGGTGGCGCCTAAGCATTCAATGAGACAGACTCCAATTCAAAATCAAAGGAATGGTGCGGCCCATATGGAAGGAGATAACTTATTGGAGGATTCTATTCTATCAAATGAGAAGGAGTCAGCCCCTATGAAATCTCTCACTAATTTTGATAAACTTAGAAAGCAATCCGAGATTCGTGCAGCTCAAGGGCAACTGGGAAAGGTATGTCCCAACCGAATTTAAATTCTTATTCTTTGCTTGGGTGGACCCACGGGAGGGGGTCCAAGTTCCAAGCCCAACGGGTTCTTATAAACCCGAAAGAGACAAATGTTGCCAAAGGTGTGGGACCTAGTAAAGGGGGAGATGATGGTTCTACCCTTCCTACTAAATGAAGTGTTTAGCTTGGAATGTTAGAGGCATGAATGCCTCTACTAAAAGAATGGAGATAAAGAAGGTGTGTAAAGACCATGAGGTTAAACTGGTAGGGCTTTTCAAACCAAGGTTAAGTTGGATAATTGTGCTTCTATTTTTGATAGTTTTTTGACGGGTTGGAAGTATTTGCATAATGGAGATCTTGATAACTCTATTCGGATCTGGCTAGGTTGGGACCCAAATTTTTATGACGTGGTTTTGATGCAAAAATCCAAACAGTTCATACATGCTAAGGTGTCAATTGTGGGTACCTCGGTGTTTTTCTTTTGTACTGTTGTTTATGCTCTTAATTCTGTGGTGGCTAGGAAGGAATTGTGGGAGGATGTTGGGGCTATTGCTAGTGACATTATTAACCCTTGGGCTGTACTAGGGGATTTTAATGTGATTCAAGTAACAATGAAAAATTGAGGGGACCCTGTTCGGATTGAAGCTATGGATGATTTTAATTCGTTTATAGATGGTGCTGGGCTTATAGACTTGAAATGGAAAGGGGGCTTTGACCTGGAATAATAGACAAGTGGGAGATGCAAGAATTTGTTGCAAGCTTGATAGGGTTCTGGTCAATTTAGCTTGGATGGATGTGTTTAGATCCTCCGATGCAATCTTTTACCCTCCTGGGCTTTCGATCATTCTCCAATGGTGGTGGTGTGGTGGATAAAGCAGATTTTGGCCCAAAACCTTTCAGATTTTTTGAGGCTTGGATTGGTAGAGATGGCTATGATGAGGTGGTTCGGCAAGGGTGGGAGCAGCTGTGAATTTGGCTCTTAATCCCATTCTTAAGTTTGCGGCAGATTGAGGAATGTCAAAAAGGGTTGAGGAGCTGGAATAAGGAGTGCGTGGGGGATGTTTTTCTTGCAAAGAAAGGAGGGAGGCTGATTTGTTTCAGATCCGAGGCAGCTTAGTGAGCACCCCGATGAACCGAATTTGGTGCTGATGGAGAAACAAAGCTAAAAGAAACTTTGGGAGGCTTTGGCTACTGAAGAGAAATTTTTGAAAGAAAAGTCAAGGGTGAAACACATTCAGTTGGGGGATGGTAATAATAGCTTTTTCTACAAATCTGTGATTTGTAGGCAGCATAGGAAGCACATCATGGAAATTCAAGGGAGAATGGAGATATTGTGAAGAATCCTAACCAGATTAAGGAAGAAGCTATTTCTTATTATAAGAAATTATTTGGGACTGATTCGGTTGACGTGGTTTCTTTCCTAGCTCTATTCCTTTGCAACATGGTTTGTCTCAAGCTCATCAGAAAGCCTTACTAGGAGAATCTCTATTAAGGAGATTATGGAGGTTGTGTTTGCTTTTAAGAATTCTAAGGCTCCAGGACCGATGGTTTTGGAGCAGCCTTTACAAGCACTCATGGGAGATTGTGGGAGAAGATTTGACTCGGCTGTAAAGTGGTTTTTCATGAAGTCTTACCTTCCTAGTTCGGTTAATGCTACTTTTATCTGCCTTATCCCTAAGACAGAGATGTAACCTCATTTAGGATATAGGCCTATAGCCCTTTGCAATCTCTTTTACAAAATCATTACTAAAGTGTTATCCAATAGGCTGCAAGGAGTGATTGGGCAGGTGGTCGTGATGTCGACCGCTTTCATCAAGGGCAGGTCTATAGTAGAGAATATTTTGGTTTGCCATGATGTGGTTCGAGGGATTGAGCAGAAAGGCACTAGCCCCACAATGTTTTGAAGATCGATCTCCATAAAGCTTATGATTCTCTCAAGAGGAGGTTTTTGTTTGAGATTATGGAGAGAATGGGTTTCCCTAGCTTCATTGGTTGGGTGAAGGTTTGTGTGGACTCCCTTCTTTCTCCATTTTATGAATGGGAGTCCGCAGGATATTTTAAAGGAGGAAGGGGTATTCGGCGGGGGATCCAATATCTCCTTACCTATTCACTATTGCTATGGAGGGCTTCGGCTATGATGAGGAAATTGGAGGTTGAAAATAGGATCACTCTTCTCCCAGGTGCAAGAGGTCCCATCTCTCTCACCTTATTTTTGCGATGATTTGATGATATTCGTGAAAGCCACCACAGAATCTATTTCGCTGCCGGGGTCCTGGGTGATTTTCATACCTACTCGGTTGAAACTCAACAGACTAAGTCCTCTATTATTTTAGGGGCCTAACCCACACGACCAGATCGTAACTTTTGGAATTAACGAATTTTGTGGATACCAAATTACCTATTCGGTATTTAGGTGTTCCGCTTGTCTCTCGGAAATTAACTTTTGCATTGCACCTCTATTCGGATCGTGTTAGGAGCAGACTTGATGGATGGAAGGGTCGGCTCTTATCTTTTGCGGGAGGCTTCAATTGTTGATCGCATCTTCAGGGGTGTTATATCTATTGGTCGACTCTTTGGTTTGCCTGGTGCTCTCAAGACAAAGCTGGAGTCTATGTTCTCGAATTTTCTATGGGCTGGCCCATCTCTTCATCGTAAGGTACATTACATTTCTTGGGATAGAATTTGTAAGCCTAAGGCTGAAGGGGGCCTTGGAATTAGGAGGATTTCGATATGAATTCGGGGTATCCTTAAGCAAATCTGTGGATTGCTTCTAGGAAGGACAGCCTTTGGGTTAGATGGGTGTACACCCGATACCTTAGAAATGATTCTATTTGGACTCTAAGACTCCCCAAAATTGCTCTTGGGTGTGGAGAAAGATTCTTAAGTATAGGGACTTGGCTGAACCCCATATCTATCATATTATTGGGAATGGCCACTCTACTAGACTGTGGTTGATTATTGGCACCCCAAAGGGGTTTTGATTAAAAGGTTTGGTGATCGGATTCGATATGATGTTGGATCCACCAGGCTTGCCTTGGTTTCGATCTTATTAGGAATGGCCAATGGCTTTCCCCCTCGGGGCTCTTTTGATTTGATTATCGCTTTTAGGACCTCCTAGTATTCCCATTGTTAATGGAAGGGCAGATCTTGTTGTTTGGAAAGGTACGGCTAATGGCACTTTTTCTACAAAGTCGGCTTGGGAGAAAGTGAGGAGTAGATCTATAATGGTAGCTTGGCACAAGCTTGTTTGGTTTCCTGGTTTTTTGCCTAGGCATTCTGACGCTTGGAGATGCCTCGATGTCGTGGCTCCCCACAAAAGACCAGCCTAAAGAAGGAATATAAATATTGGGCAGAATTGTATTCTTTGTTGGGGAAATTCAGAATGCCATAGCCATTTATTCTTTGAGTGTCCTTTTTCCAGAAACATTTGGGATAGAGTTAGTTCTATGCTTTTCCTTGGTGGTAAAGGCCCGGCTAGCCTCCTCGATGTGGTTAACTCGGCTTGTTCGGTAGTGTGTGTTAATGATAATTTGGATGTTATCCCTAAGATGGCTTTTTGTGCGTCAATCTATCATGTTTGGTGGGAGAGAAATCAGCGTCTCTTCAGAATCAAGCAAGGTCTTATGATGCTATTATCCAAGCTATTAAGTTTGATGTTGTGACTAAGGGCTCTCAAAGCCCTATTTCGGTTGCCTATTCACCTAGGAATCAATTCTTGGTCGATATGTGGGGTTTACAGTGAGATGGGCTGCTTATTCCCAAAGCTTGTGTCCGGCCCATACCTCCAACAGATTTGTTTACTTTGCATTGCGATGGTTCCTTGAGGGGAGATAGAGCCGCTTACGGGGCCTTATTCGCAATACCTTGGGGGACCCTGTTTTGGCTTATGTCGGCAAAGGTGTGGAGGCCTCGGTTCTTCATATGGAGTTACTAGCCATTTACAGGGGGTTACTCTGGCTTACAGAGAGAGCTTCGCCATATGTCCATCGATCTGATTCAAGGTGGCTATCGAGATTCTTACAGTGTTTCCAGCTGCCCTTGGAGTGTATATACCTTGAAGTTCCGATTTTGTCTAGCCTAAACCAGCTTGGCTCGTTATGAGATAAGGCATGTTTGGAGGGAGTTGAATCAGCCGGCGGATTTTATTGCTTCTATTGATCTTAGTGATGGGGAGACTATTTTATATCCTTCGGGTTTTGTTGAGGATCTTAACCGGTTGATTTATGATGATGTCTCCGGTAAGGTCCAGTTTAGACCTCCTTGATTGGGTCGAGTGGCTTTCTCATGTATTACCGAGGGGCATGTCCTCGGGGTGTGGGGCCCTTCCTCCCTCTTAGAGTTGTCTAAGGGTTGGAAGTAGGCTGCCTTCTTTTGTTTTCTATCTTTTTCTTTTATACACATACATCTTACTTATCGAAAAAAAAAATGTCCATTTTCGATTTAAACCAGACCAGGTGGGACGGTTGGGGTTATTTGGGGGCATTTCTAAACATATTTGGTTTGTATTTTCAAAAAAGTGTCCTTATCTCTTATTAGACATGTGGATGCGATGTTGAGGGTTGTGACCTTCGAATTGATACCTATTTCGACATATGTTCATTTTCAGTTTAAACCAGACCGAGTGGGTCGTTTAGGGTTATTTGGGGGTACTTCTGTACTTTTTTGGGCTTGGGATTTTCTAAAAAGTGTCATTATCTCTTATTAGACGTGAGGATGCGATGTTGAGGGTCGTGACCTTCGAATTGATACCTATTTTAACATATGTTCATTTTTAGTTTAAACCAGACTGAGTGTCTTTTGCGGTTATTTGGGGGCACTTCTGTACTGTTTTGGGCTTGGGATTTTCTAAAAAGTGTCCTTATCTCTTATTAGACGTAAGGATACGATGTTGAGGGTCGTGACCTTCGAATTGATACCTATTTTGACATATGTTCATTTTCGGTTTAAACCAGACCGGGTGGGTCATTTGGGGTTATTTGGGGGCATTTCTTTACTTATTTGGGCTTCGAATTTTCTAAGAAGTGTCCCTATCTCTGATTAGACGTGTGGATACCATGCTGGGGGTCATGACTTCGAATCGATACCTATTTTGACATATGTTAATATTCGGTTTAAAGCAGACCGGGTGGGTCGTTTGGGGTTATTTTGGGGCATTTCTGTACTTTTTTGGGTTTGGGATTCTCTAAAAAGTTTCCTTATCTTTTATTAGACGTGAGGATGCGATGTTGAGGATCGTGACCTTCGAATCGATACCTATTTCGGCATATGTTCATTTTGGGTTTAAACAAGACCGATTGGGTCGTTTGGGGTTATTTAGGGGCATTTCTAAATTTTTTTGGGTTTGGTATTTTCTGAAAAGTGTCCTTATCTCTTATTAGACGTGTGGATGCGATGTTTTGGGTCGTGACCAACGAATCGATACCTATTTTGGCATATGTTTATTTTCGATTTAAATAAGACCGAGTGGGTCATTTAGGGTTATTTGGGGCCATTTCTGTGGTTTTATGGGTTTGGTATTTTCTAACAAGTGTCCTTTTCTCTTATTAGACATGTGGATGCGATGTTGAGGGTCGTGACCTTCGAATCGATACCTATTTCGGCATATGTTCATTTTCGATTTAAACTAGATCGGGTGAGTTGTTTGGGGTTATTTGTGGGCATTTTTGTACTTTTTTGGGCTTGGGATTCTCTAAAAAGTGTCATTATCTCTTATTACACGTGTGGATGCGATGTTAAGGGTCATGACCTTCGAATCGATACCTATTTTGACATATGTTCATTTTCGGTTTAAACCAGACTGGGTGGGTCGTTTGGGGTTATTTGGGGGCATTTCTGAATTTTTTTGGGTTTGGTATTTTTAAAAAAGTGTCCGTATCTCTTATTCGCCTTGTGGATGCGATGTTGAGGGCCGTGACCTTCGAATCGATACCTATTTCGACATATGTTCATTTTCGGTTGAAACCAGACCGGCTGGGCCATTTAGGGTTGTTTGGGGGCATTTCTGTACTTTTTTGGGTATGGTACTTTCTAAAAGGTGTCCTTTTCTCTTATTAGACATGTGGATACGATGTTGAGGGTCGTGACCTTTTAATTGATACCTATTTCGACAGATGTTCATTTTCAGTTTAAACCAAACCGAGTGGGTCGTTTGGGGTTATTTTGGGGTACTTCTGTACTCTTTTGGGCTTGGGATTTTCTAAAAAGTGTCCTTATCTCTTATTAGACGTGAGGATACGATGTTGAGGGTCGTGACCTTCGAATCGATACCTATTTTAACATATGTTCATTTTCGGTTTAAACCAGATCAGGTGTGTCGTTTGGGGTTTATTGGGGGCATTTCTTTACTTATTTGGGCTTCGGATTTTCTAAGGGTCCCTGTCTCTGATTAGACGTGTGGATACGATGCTGGGGGTCAGGAGTTCGAATCGATACCTATTTCGACATATGCTAATTTTCGATTTAAAGCAGACCGGGTGGGTCGTTTGGGGTTATTTTGGGGTATTTCTATACTTTTTTTGGTTTGGGATTCTCTAAAAAGTGTCCTTATCTATTATTAAACGTGTGGATGCGATGTTGAGGTTCATGACCTTCGAATCGATACCTATTTCGGTATATGTTCATTTTGGGTTTAAACAAGACTGGGTGGGTCGTTTGGGGTTATTTAGGGGCATTTCTTAATTTTTTTGGGTTTGGTATTTTCTAAAAAGTGTCCTTATCTCTTATTAGACGTGTGGATGCGATGTTGAGCGTCGTGACCTATGAATCGATACCATATTACGGCATATGTTCATTTTTTATTTAAACCAAACCCAGGGGGTCATTTAGGGTTATTTGGGGCCATTTCTGTGCTTTTATGGGTTTGGTATTTTCCAAAAAGTTTCCTTTGAGCAGTGGATGCGATGTTGGGGGTTGTGACCTTTGAATCGATACCTATTCCTGCATATGTTCATTTTCGATTTAAACTAGATCGGGTGAGTCATTTGGGGTTATTTGTGGGCATTTCTGTACTTTTTTGGGCTTGGGATTCTCTAAAAAGTGTCATTATCTCTTATTAGTCATATGGATGCGATGTTGCGGGTCATGACCTTCGAATGGATACCTATTTCGACATATATTCAATTTCGGTTTAAACCAGACTGGGTGGGTCATTTGGGGTTATTTGGGGGCATTTCTGATTTTTTTTGGATTTGGTATTTTCTAAAAAGTGTCCTTATCTCTTATTCGACGTGTGGATGCGATGTTGAGGGTCTTGACCTACAAATCGATACCTATTTCAACATATGTTCAATTTTTTTATTTAAACCAAACCGGCTGGGCCGTTTCTGGTTATTTGGGGGCATTTCTATACTTTTTAGGGTTTGATATTTTCTAAAGTGTCCTCATCTCTTATTAGACATGTGGATGCGATGTTGAGGGTCGTGACCTTCTAATTGATACCTATTTCGACATATGTTCATTGTCAGTTTAAACCAGACCGAGTGGGTCGTTTGGGGTTCTTTAGGGGTACTTCTGTACTTTTTTGGGCTTGGGATTTTTTAAAAAGTGTCCTTATCTCTTATTAGATGTGAGGATGTGATGTTGAGGGTCGTGACCTTCTAATCGATACCTATTTTGACATATGTTCATTTTCTATTTAAACCAGACCGGGTGTGTCGTTTGGGGTTATTTGAGGGCATTTATTTACTTATTTGAGCTTCAGAATTTCTAAGAAGTGTCGCTATCTCTGATTAGACGTGTGGATACGATGCTGAAGTTCTTGACTTCGAATCAATACCTATTTCGACATATGTTAATTTTTTATTTAAAGTAGACCGGGTGGGTCGTTTGAGGTTATTTGAGGGCATTTCTATACGTTTTTGGTTTGGGATTCTCTAAAAAGTGTCCTTAACTATTATTAGACGTGTAGATGCGATGTTGAGGATCGTGACCTTCGTATTGATACCTATTTTGGCATATGTTCATTTTGGATTTAAACAAGACCGGGTGGGTCGATTGGGGTTATTTAGGGGCATTTCTGAATTTTTTTGGGTTTGGTATTTTCTAAAAAGTGTCCTTATCACTTATTAGATGTGTGGATACGATGTTGAGGGTCGTGACCTTCGTATCGATACCTATTTTGCCATATGTTCATTTTCGATATAAACCAGGCCGAGTGGATCATTTAGGGTTATTTGGGGCCATTTCTGCGCTTTTATGGGTTTTGTATTTTATAAAAAGTGTCTTTATCTCTTATTAGACATGTGCATGCAATGTTGAGGGTCGTGACCTTCGAATCAATACTTATTTCGGCATATGTTCATTTTCGGTTTAAACCAAACCAGGAGGGTCGTTTGGGGTTATTTGGGGGCATTTCTGAATTTTTTTGGGTTTGGTATTTTCTAATAAGTGTCATTATCTCTTATTCGACGTGTGGATGCTGTTGAGGGTCGTGACCTTCGTCTCGATTCCTATTTCGGCATATGTTCATTTTGGGTTTAAACCAGACCGACTTGGCTGTTTAGGCTTATTTGGGGGCATTTCTGTACTTTTTTGGGTTTGGCATTTTCTAAAAATATGCCCTTATCTTCTATTAGACGTGTGGATGCATTTTTGTGGGTTGTGACCTTTGAACTGATACCTATTTCGACATAAGTTCATTTTTTGTTTAAACCAGACCGAGTGGGTCATTTACGGTTATTTGAGGGAATTTTTGTACTTTTTTGGGATAAGGATTTTCTAAAAAGTGTCCTTATCTCGTATTATACATGTTGATGCGATGTTGAGGGTCGTGACTTTCGAATCGATAACTATTTTGACATATGTTTATTTTCGGTTTAAACCACACCAGGTGGGACGTTTAGGGTTATTTGGGGGCATTTCTGTGCTTTTTAGGGTTTGGTATTTTCTAAAAAGTGTCCTTATCTCTTATTAAACATGTGGATGTGATGTTGAGGGTCATGGCCTTCGAATTGATACATGTTTCGACATATGTTCATTTTCAGTTTAAACCAGACCGAGTGGGTTGTTTGGGGTTATTTGGGGCCGCTTCTGTACTTTTTTAGGCTTGGGATTTTCTAAAAAGTGTCCTTAACTTTTATTAGACAGGAGGATGCGATGTTGAGGGTCGTGACCTTCGAATCGATACCTATTTCGACATACATTCATTTTTTGTTTAAAGCAGACCGGGTTGGTCGTTTAGGGTTATTTGGGGGCATTTCTTTACTTATTTGGGCTTCGGATTTTTTAAGAAGGGTCCCTATCTCTGATTAGACGTGTGGATACGATGCTGGGGGTGGGTGATTTCGGATCGATACCAATTTCGACATATGTTAATTTTCGGTTTAAAGCAGACTGGGTGGGTCGTTTGGGGTTATTTTGGGGCATTTCTGCACTTTTTTGGGTTTGGGATTCTTTAAAAAGTGTCCTTATCTATTATTAGACGTATGGATGCGATGTTGAGGATCGTGACCTTCGAATCGATACCTACTTCGGGATATGTTCATTTTGGGTTTAAACAAGATCGGGTGGGTCGTTTGGGGTTCTTTAGGGGCATTTCTGATTTTTTTTGGGTTTGGTTTTTTCTAAAAAGTGTCCTTATCACTTATTAGACGTGTACATGAGATGTTGAGGGTCGTGACCTACGAATCAATACCTATTTTCAGCATATGTTCATTTTCGATTTAAACTAGACCCAGTGGGTCATTTAGGGTTATTTGGGGCCATTTCTGTGCTTTTATGGGTTTGATATTTTCTAAAAAGCGTCCTTATCCCTTATTAGAGAAGTGGATGTGATGTTGAGAGTTGTGACCTTCGAATCAATACCTATTTCTACATATGTTCATTTTCGATGTAGACTATATCGGGTGGGTCGTTGGGGTTTATTTGTGGGCAAATACCGTACTTTTTTGGGCTTGAGATTCTCTAAAAAGTGTCATTATCTCTTATTAGTCGTGTGGATGCGATGTTGAGGGACATGACCTTCGAATCGATACCTATTTCGACATATGTTCAATTTCACTTTAAACCAGACCGGGTGGGTCGTTTCGGGTTATTTGGGGCATTTCTGATTTTTTTTGGGTTTGGTATTTTCTAAAAAGTGTCCTTATCTTTTATTCGATGTGTGGATGCGTTGTTGAGGGTCGTGACCTTCGAATTGATATCTATTTTGACATAAGTTCATTTTCGGTTTAAACCAGACCGAGTAGGTCATTTGCGGTTATTTGGGGCAATTTTTGTACTTTTTTGGGCTCGGGATTTTCTAAAAAGTGTCCTGATCTCTTATTAGACATGGCGATACGATGTTGAAGGTCGTGACTTTTGAATCGATAACTATTTCGATATATGTTCATTTTCGGTTTAAACCAGACCAGGTAGGATGTTTGGGGTTATTTGGGGGCATTTCTGTTCTTTTTAGGGTTTGGTATTTTCTAAAAAGTGTCCTTATCTCTTATTAGACATGTGGATGCGATGTTGAGGGTCGTGACCTTCGAATCGATACCTATTTCTGTATATGTTAATTTTCGGTTTAAACAAGACCGGGTGGGTCGTTTGGGGTTAGTTGGGGGCATTTCTGTACTATTTTGGGCTTGGGATTTTCTAAAAACTATTCGTACCTCTTACTGGACGAGTGGATGCGGTGTTGAGGGTCGTGACCTTCGAATCGATACCAATTTTGACATATGTTCATCTTTTATTTAAACCCGACGGGGTGGGTCGTTTGGGGTTATTTGGGTGCATTTCTGTACTTTTTTAGGCTTGGGATTTTTTGAAAAGTGTCCTTATCTCTTTTTAGACGTATGGATGCGATGTTCAGGTTTGTGTCCTTTGAATCGATACCTACTTCGACATATGTTCATTTTCGGTTTAAGCCTGACCGGGTGGGTCGTTTGGGGTTATTTGGGGCCATTTCTGTACTTTATTGTGTTTGGTATTTACTAAACAGTGTCCTTATCCCTTATTAGACGTGTGGGTCCGATGTTAAGGGTCGTGACCATCGAATTGATACCTATTTCGGCATATGTTCAATTTCGTTTTTAAACCAGACCGAGAGGGTCGTTTGGGGTTATTTGGGGGCTTTTCTGTACTTTTTTGGGCTAGGGATTTTTAAAAAGTGTCTGTACCTCTTATTAGACGTGTGGATACGATGCTGAGGGTCGTTACCTTCGAATCGATACCTATTTTGACATATGTTCTTTTGTGGTTTAAACCAGCCCGGGTTGGTCATTTGGGATTATTTGGGGGCATTTCTGTACTTTTTTGGGTTTGGTATTTTTTAAAAAGTGTCCTTATCTCTTATTAGACGTGTTGATGCGATGTTGAGGGTCGTGACCTTCGTATCGATACCTATTTCGACATATGTTCATTTTCGGTTTAAACCAGACCGTGGTAGTAGGTTGTTTTGGGGGTTATTCATGACATTTTGTTTTGCTTATAAAGTGTCTTATCTCTGTTGAGTGGATGCATGTTGGTCGTACCTTTCGTTTTGGCATTTTCATTTTCGATTCAAACTTTTTGGGTTTGGTATTTTCTAAAAAGTGTTCGTACCTCTTATTAGACATGTGGATTAGGTGTTGGTGACCTTCGAATCGATACCTATTTTGATATATGTTCAATTTTTATTTAAACTGTACCGGGTGGGTCGTTTGGGGTTATTTGGGGACATTTCTATACTTTTTTGGGTTTGGTATTTTCAAAAAAGTGTCCTTATCCCTTATTAGATGTGTGGATGTGATGTTGAGGGTCGTGACCTTTGAATCGATACCTATTTCGACATATGTTCATTTTCGGTTTAAACCAGACCGTGTGGGTCATTTGGGGTTATTTGTTGGCATTTCAGTACTTTTTTGGGCTTGGGATTTTCTGAAAAGTGTCTTATCTCTTATTAGACCAGTGGATGAGATGTTGAGGGTTGTTACCTTCAAATCGATACCTATTTCGACATATGTTCATTTTCGATTTAAACCAGACCGGGTGGGTCATTTGGGGTTCTTTGGGGGTATTTCTCTACTCTTTTGGGTTTGATATTTTCTAAAAAGTGTTCATACCTCTTATTAGACATGTGGATGCTGTGTAGAGGGTCATGACCTTCGAATCGATAACTATTTTGACATATTTTCATTTTTTATTTAAACCATACCGGGTGGGTCGTTTGTGTTTTTTGGGGGCATTTCTATACTTTTTTGGGTTTGGTATTTTCTAAAAAGTGTCCTGATCTCTTATTAGAAGTGTGGATGCGGTGTTGAGGGTCATGACCTTCGAATCGATACCAATTTTGACATATGTTCATTTTTTATTTAAATCGTATCGTGTGGGTCGTTTGGGGTTGTTTTGGGGCATTTCTGTACTTTTTTGGTTTTGGTATTTTCAAAAAAGTGTTCTTATCTCTTATTAGGGGTGTGGATGCGATGTTGACAGCCGTTACCTTCAAATCGTACCTCTTATTAAACGTGTGGATGCGCTTAGGGTTTTAACCTTCGAATCGATACCTAATTTGACATATGTTCATTTTTTATTTAAACTGTTCCGTGTGGGTCGTTTGGGGTTGATTGGGGACATTTCTGTACTTTTTTGGGTTTGATATTTTCTAAAAAGTGTCCTTATCTCTTATTCGACGTGTGGATGCAATGTTGAGGGTCGTGACCTTCGAATCGATACGTATTTCGACATATATTCATTTTCGATTTAAACAACACTAGGTGGGACGCTTGGGGTTATTTGGGGGCATTTCTGTACTTTGTTGGGTTTGGTATTTTCTAAAAAGTGTTCTTATCCCTTATTAGACGTGTGGATGCAATGTTGAGGGTTGTGACCTTCGATTGGGTTCCTATTCGGCATATGTTCATTTTCTTTTTAAACCAAACCTGGTGGGTCGTTTGGGGTTATTTGGGGGCCTTTCTATTCTTTTTTGGGCTTGGGATTTTCTTAAAAGTGCCCTTATCTCCTATTAGACGTGTGGATGCGATGTTGAGGGTCGTGACCTTCGAATTGATACCTATTTTGCCATATGTTCATTTTCGATTTAAACAAGACCTGGTGGGTCGTTTCGGGTTATTTGGGGGCATTTCTGTACTTTTTTGGGCTTGGGATTTTCTAAAAAATGTTCATACCTCTTATTAGACGTGCGGATGCGGTGTTGAGGGTTGTGACCTTCGAATCGATACCTATTTTGGCATACGTTCATTTTCAATTTAAACCAGATCGGGTGGGCCGTTTGGGGTTATTTGGGGACATTTTTGTACTTTTTTGGGTCAGGTATTTGTCAAAAAGTGTCTTATCTCTTATTAGACGTGTGGATGCGATGTTGAGGGTCATGACCTTCGTATCGATACTTATTTCGACATATGTTCGTTTTCAATTTAAACCAGACCGGGTGGCTCATTTAAGGTTATTTGGGGGCATTTCGGTAATTTTTTGGGCTTTGGATTTTCTAAAAAGTGTCCTTATCTCTTGTCAGACGTGTGGATGCGATGTTGAGGGTTGTGATCTTCGAATCGATACCTATTTCGGCATATGTTCATTTTCGGTTTAAACAAGTCTGCGTGGGTCGTTTGGGGTTATCTGGGGGAAGTGCTATACTTTTTCGGGCTTGGGATTTTCTAAAAAGTGTCCTTACCTCTTACTAGACATGTGGAGGCAGTGTTGAGGGTTGTGACCTTCGAATCGATACCTATTTTGACATATGTTCTTTTTTTATTTAAACCGTACTGGGTGGGTCGTTTGGGGTTGTTTGGGGGCATTTCTGTACTTTTTTGGTTTTGGAATTTTCTAAAAAGTGTCCTTATCTCTAATTGAAAGTGTGGATGTGGTGTTGAGGGTCGTGACCTTCGAATCATAACCTATTTCGACATATGTTCATTTTTTATTTAAACCGTATCGGGTTGGTCATTTGGGGGCATTTCTGTATTTTTTTGGGTTTGGTATTTTCTAAAAAGTGTCCATATGTCTTATTAGGTCTGTGGATGCGATATTGAGGCTCGTGACCTTCGAATCGATACCTATTTCGACATATGTTCATTTTCGGTTTAAACAAGATTGGGTGGGACGTTTTGGGTTATTTGGGGTCATTTTTGTATTTTCTTGGGTTTGGTATTTTCTAAAAAGTGTCCTTATGTCTTATTAGACATGTGGATGCGGTGTTGAGGGTAGTGACCTTCGATTCAATACCTATTCGGCATATGTTCATTTTCAGTTTAAACTAGACTGGGTGGGTCAGTTGGGGATATTTGAGGGCCTTTCTGTTCTTTTTCGGGCTTTGGATTTTCTTAAAAGTGTCCTTATCTCTTTTTAGACGTGTGGATGCGATGTTGAGGGTCGTGACCTTCGAATCGGTACCTATTTTGGCATCTGTTAATTTTCGATTAAAAAAGATCGGGTGGGTCTTTTGGGGTTATTTGGGGGCATTTTGTTACTTTTTTGGGCTTGGGATTTTCTAAAAAGTGTTCGTACTACTTACTAGATGAGTGGAAGTGGTGTTGAGGGTCGTGACCTTCGAATCAATACCAATTTCGACATTTAATCATTTTTAGTTTAAACCAGACCGGGTGGGTCGTTTATGGGTTATCTGGGGAAATTTTTGTATTTTTTTGCGCATGGGATTTTCAAAAAAGTGTTCGTACCTCTTATTAGACATGTGGATGCGGTGTTGAGGGTTGTGACCTTTGAATCGAAACTTATTTTGACATATGTTCATTTTTTATTTAAACCCCGGGTAGGTCGTTTGGAGTTATTTGGGGGCATTTTTGTACTTTTTTGCTTTTGGTATTTTCTAAAAAGTGTCTTTATCTCTTAGTAGACTTGTGGATGCGGTGTTGAGGGTAGTGACCTTCGGATCGATACCTATTTCAACATATGTTCATTTTTTTTAAACCATACCAGGTGGGTCATTTGGGGTTATTTGGGGGCATTTCTATACTTTTATGGGTTTGGTATTTTCTAAAAAGTGTCCTTATCGCTTATTAGACCTGTGGATGCGATGTTGAGGGTTGTGACCGTCGATTTGATACCTATTCAGCATATGTTCATTTTCTTTTTAAACCAGACCAGGTGGGTCGTTTGGGGTTATTTGGGGGCCTTTCAGTTCTTTTTTGGGCTTGGGACTTTCTTAAAAGTGTCCATATCCCTTATTAGACATGTGGATGCGATGTTGAGGGTCGTGACCTTCGAATCAATACCTATTTCGGCATATGTTCATTTTCGGTTTAAACAAGACCGGTTGGGTCATTTGGGGTTAGTTGGGTGCATTTCTGCACTTTTTTTGGCTTGGGATTTTCTAATAAGTGTTCGTACCTCTTATTAGACGTGTGGACGCGGTGTTGAGGGTCGTGACCTTCGAATCGATACCTATTTTGGCATACATTCATTTTCAGTTTAAACCAGATCGGGTAGGTCGTTTGGGGTTATTTGGGGGCCTTTCTGTTCTGTTTTGGGCTTGGAACTTTATTAAAAGTGTCCTTACCCCTTATTAGACATGTGGATGCGATGTTGAGGGTCGTGACCTTTGAATCAATAGCTATTTTGTCATATGTTCATTTTCGGTTTAAACAAGACCGGTTGGGCCATTTGGGGTTAGTTGGGTGCATTTTTGCACTTTTTTTGGCTTGGGATTTTCTAATATGTGTTCGTACCTCTTATTACACGTGTGGACGCGGTGTTGAGGGTCGTGACCTTCGAACCGATCCCTATTTTGGCAAACGTTCATTTTTAGTTTAAACCAGATTGGGTGGGTCGTTTGGGGTTATTTGGGGGCATTTCTATACTTTTTTAGGTTTGGTATTTGTCAAAAAGTGTCCTTATCTCTTATTAGACGTGTGGATGCGATGTTGAGGGTTGTGACCTTCGATTCGATACCTATTCGACATATGTTCATTTCCGATTTAAACCAAACCGGGTGGGTCGTTTGGGGTTATTTGGGAGCCTTTGTATTCTTTTTTGGGCTTGGGATTTTCTTAGAAGTGTCCTTATTTCTTATTTGACGTGTGGATGCGATGTTGAGGGTCGTGACCGTCAAATTGATACCTATTTCGGTATATGTTAATTTTTGGTTAAAAGAAGACTGTGTGGGTCGTTTGGGGTTATTTGGGGGCATTTCAATACTTTTTTGGGCTTCGGATTTTCTAAAGTGTTCGTACCACTTACTAGACGAGTGGATGCGGTGTTGAGGGTCGTGACCTTTGAATCAATACCAATTTCAACATATGTTCATTTTTGGTTAAAAACCAAACCGGGTGTGTCGTTTGGGGTTATTTGGGGACATTTTTGAACTTTTTTTGGCATGGAATTTTCTGAAAGTGTCCTTATCTCTTATTAGACGTATGGATGCGATGGTCAGGGTCGTTACTTTTGAATCGATACCTATTTCGACATATGTTAATTTTCGGTTTAAACCAGACCGGGTGGATCGTTTGGGGTTATTTGGGGGCATTTTTGTCCTTATCTCTTATTAGACGTGTGGATGCGATGTTGAGGGTCGTGACCTTCGAATTGATACCTTTTTCGACATATGTTCATTTTCGGTTTAAACCAGACCGTGTGGGTCGTTTGGGGTTATTTGGGGAAATTTCTGTACTTTTTTGGGCTTAGGATTTTCTAAAATGTGTTTGTACCTCTTATTAGACGTGTGAAGGCGGTGTTGAGGGTCCTGACCAGATCGGGTGGGACGTTTGGGGTTATTTGGGGTCATTTCTGTATTTTTTTTGTTTTGGTATTTTCTAAAAAGTGTCCTTATCTCTTATTAGACATGTGAATGCGATGTTTAGGGTTGTGACCTTCGATTCGATACCTGTTCGGCATATGTTCATTTTCAGTTTAAACATGACCAGGTGGGTCGTTTGGGGTTATTTGGGGGCCTTTCTGTTCTTTTTTCGGGCTTTGGATTTTCTTAAAAGTGTCCTTATCTCTTATTAGATGTGTGAAAGCGATGTTGAGGGTCGTGGCCTTCGAATCGATACCTATTTTGGCATATGTTAATTTTCAGTTAAAACAAGATCGGGTGGGTCGTTTGGGGTTATTTGGGGGCATTTCTGTATTTTTTGGGCTTGGGATTTTTTAAAAAGTGTCCGTACAACTTACTAGACAAGTGGATGCGGTGTTGAGGGTCGTGAGCTTCGAATCGATACCAATTTTGACATATGTTCATTTTTAGTTTAAACCGGACTGGGTGGGTCGTATGGGGTTGTCAAGGGAAATTTCTGTACTTTTTTGGGCATGGGATTTTCTAAAAAGTGTTCGTACCACTTATTTGACGTGTGGATGCGGTGTTGACGGTCGTGACCTTTGAATCAAAATCTATTTCGACATATGTTCATTTTTTATTTGGGAGCAATTATGTACTTTTTTGGGTTTGGTATGTTCTAAAAAGTGTCCTAATCTCTTATTAGACGTGTGGATGCGGTGTTGAGTGTCGTGACCTTCGAATCGATACCTATTTCGGCATACGTTCATTTTTAGTTTAAACCAGATCGGGTGGGTCGTTGGGGTTATTTGGGGGCATTTCTGTACTTTTTTTGGGTTTGGGATTTTCAAAAATTGTCATTATCACTTATCGGACGTGTGGATGCGATGTTGACGGTTGTGACCTTTGATTCGATACCTATTCGGCATATGTTCATTTTTGGTTTAAATCAGACCGGGTAGGTCATTTGGGGTTATTTGGGAGCCTTTCTTTTCTTTTTCGGGCTTGGGATTTTCTTAAAAGTGTCGTTATCTCTTATTAGGCGTGTGGATGCAATGTTGAGGGTCGTGACCTTCGAATCGATACCTATTTCGGTATATGTTAATTTTCAGTTAAAACAAGACTTGGTGGGTCGTTTGGGGTTATTTGGGGGCATTTCTATTTTTTTTGGGCTTGGGATTTTCTAAAAAGTGTTCGTACCACTTACTAGATGACTAAATGTGGTGTTGAGGGTCGTGACTTTTGAATCGATACCAATTTCAACATATGTTTATTTTTTGTTTAAAGGAGACCGGGTGGGTCGTTTGGGGTTATCTGGGGCAATTTCTATACTTTTTTTGGCATGGGATTTTCTTAAAAGTGTCATTATCTCTTATTAGACATGTGGATGCGGTGTTGAGGGTAGTGACTTTCAATAGATACCTATTTTGACATATGTTCATTTTTTGTTTAAACCATGCCGGGTGGGTCATTTAGGGTTATTTGGGGGCATTTCTGTACTTTTTTGGGTTTGGTATTTTCTAAAAAGTGTCCTTATCTCTTATTAGACGTAGGGTTGCGATGTTGAGGGTCGTGACCTTCGAATCGGTACCTATTTCGACATATATTCATTTTCGATTTAAACATGACCGGGTGGGACGTTTGGGGTTATTTGGGGGCATTTCTGCACTTTGTTGGGTTTGGTATTTTCTAAAAAGTGTCCTTATCTCTTATTAGAAGTGTGGATGCGATGTTGAGGGTTGTGACCTTCGATTCGATACCTATTCGGCTTATGTTCATTTTCATTTTAAACCATACTGGGTGGGTCATTTGAGGTTATTTCGGCGCCTTTCTGTTCTTTTTTGGGCTTGGGATTTTCTTAAAAGTGTTCTTATCTCTTATTAGACGTGTGGATGCGATGTTGAGGGTCGTGACCTTCGAATCGATACCTATTTCGGCATATGTTCATTTTCGATTTAAACAAGATCGGGTGGGTTGTTTGGGGTTATTTGGGGGCATTTCTATACTTTTTTGGGGTTTGGATTTTCTAAAAAGTGTTCGTAACTCTTATTAGACGTGTGGACGCGGTGTTGAGGGTCGTGACCGTCGAATCGATACTTTTTTGATATACGTTTATTTTCAGTTTAAACCAGATCGGGTGGGTCATTTGCGGTTATTTGGGGGCATTTCTGTACTTTTTTGGGTTTGGTATTTGTCATAAAGTGTCCTTATCTCTTATTAGACGTGTGGATGCCATGTTGAGGGTCGTGACCTTCGTATTGATACCTATTTCGAAATATGTTCGTTTTCGGTTTAAACCAGACCGGGTGGCTCATTTAAGGTTATTTGGGGGTATTTCTGTAAATTTTTTGTCTTCGGATTTTCTAAAAAGGGTCCTTATCTCTTGTCAGACTTGTGGATGCGATGTTGAGGGTCGTGGCCTTTGAATCGATACCTATTTCAACATATGTTCATTTTCGGTTTAAACCAAACAGTGTGGGTCATTTGGGGTTATTTGGGGGCATTTCTGTGCTCTTTTGGGTTTCGTATTTGCTAGAAATAGTCCTTGTTTCTTATTATACGTGTGGATGCGATGTTGAGGGTCGTGACCTTCGAATCGATACCTATTTTGGCATATGTTCATTTTTGGTTTAAACAAGTCCGGGTGGGTTGTTTGGGGTTATTTGGGGGAATTTTTGTACTTTTTTGGGCTTGGGATTTTCTAAAAGGTGTTAAGGGTCGTACCTCTTGTTAGTCGTGTGGATGCGGTGTTAAGGGTCGTGACCTTCGAATCGATACCTATTTCAACATATGTTCATTTTTTATTTAATTCCTATCGGGTGGGTCGTTGGGGGTTGTTTGGGGGCATTTATCTACTTTTTGGGGTTTGGTATTTTCTAAAAAGTTTCCTTATCTCTTATTAGACGTGTGGATGCAGTGTTAAGGGTAGTGACCTTCGAATCGATACCTATTTCGACATATGTTCATTCTTTATTTAAACCGTACCGGGTGGGTCGTTTGGGGTATTTGGGGGCATTTCTATACCTTTTTGGGTTTGGTATTTTCTAAAAAGTGTCATTATCTCTTATTAGGCATGTGAATGCGATGTTGAGGGTCGTGACCTTCGAATCGATATCTATTTCGACATATGTTCATTTTTGGTTTAAACCAGATTGGATGGGACGTTTGGGGTTATTTGGGGTCATTTCTATACTTTTTTGGGTTTGGTATTTTCTAAAAAGTTTCCTTATCTATTATTAGACGTGTGGATGCGATGTTGAGGGTATTGACCTTCAATTCGATACCTATCCGGTATATGTTCATTTTCGGTTTAAACCAGACTTGGTGGGTCGTTTGGGGTTATTTGGGGGACTTTCTGTTCTTTTTCGGGCTTGGGATTTTCTTAAAAGTGTCCTTATCTTTTATTAGATGTGTGGATGGGATGTTGAGGGTCGTGACCTTCGAATCGATACATATTTTGGAATTAACGAATTTTGTGGACACTAAGCTGCCCATTCGGTACCTTGGTGTTCGACTTGTACCTTGTAAACTTTCTATGGCAGATTGCTCCGCTATCTTGGATCTAGTGAGGCGAAGACTTGATGGCTGGAAAGCTCGTTTCTTATCCTTTGCAGGACGGTTGCAGCTTCTTACCTCTGTTCTTCAGGGTTGCTATATATATTGGTCGGGCATCTTTGCATTACTAGGTGGTGTCAAGCAAAAGCTGGAATCCATGTTCTCAAATTTCCTTTGGACGGGTCCCTCCTTGGAACAAAAGGTACATTATGTTTCTTGGGATAGAATTTGCAAACCTAAGGATGAGGGTGGCTTAGGTATCCGCAGAATTTAAGAAATGAATATTGCAGGTATCCTTAAGCAAATCTGGTGGATTGCTTCCAAAAAGGATAGCCTGTGGGTTAGGTGGGTTTATGCCCGTTATTTAAAAAATGACTCTATTTGGACTGTGAAAATTCCCCAAAATTGCTCTTGGGTTTGGTGTAAAGTCCTCAAGTATAGAGATTTGGTTGAACCCCATGTTCACCACTTTATTGGGTCTGGCCATGCTACAAGGCTATGGCTTGATAAGTGGCATCCTCAAGGGGTTTGAATCAAAAATTTTGGGGATCGTATCAGATACGATGCGGGTTCTCATCGTATGGCTCTGGTTTCGGATATTATAAGACAAGGCACCTGGCATCCTACTCCTCGTGGTTCTTTTGATCTTATTAGTGCTTGGGGGGATTTGTAACATGTTCCTATTTTGAGAGGCAAGGATGACCTTATTATTTGGAAGAATTCCCCTAATGGCTTATTTACTACGAAGTCAGCCTGGGACACTGTTAGAAGATCCTCCCCTAAAGTAGGGGGCATAAATTTGTTTGGTTTACTCAGAATTTCCCTAAGCATTCTTGCACAACTTGGAGATGCCTTATGGCTCTACCTACCAAAGATCGGCTTATTAAAAGAAATATTCAGGTTGGGCCGAATTGCATCTTGTGTTGGGCTGGCACTGAAAGTCATGAGCATCTTTTCTTTAATTGCCCTTTCTCCACTAGCATTTGGGGTCAAATTAGTTCTTTTTGCTCCCAAGGGAGTGGAGGCCCTACAAATCTCCAGAATGTGCTTGGTTGGCTCTTGAGTGTTGGTTGTGCAAATGATAGGATGGATTTGGTTCCCAAGTTGGGTTTTTGTGCTACTGTGCATTACATTTGGTGGGAGAGAAACCGAAGGCTGTTTGAGAACAAGGTTAGAACCCATGATCAGATTATAGAGGCAATTCGTCTTGATGTGGCCATTAAGTGTGCTGCCTTTCCCATTTCTGCTGTCCACAGCCCAAGGAACCAGTTCTTGGCTGATAATTGGGGGACTAGGGTGGATTGGAAGGTGATTACTCAAAAAACCTGTGCTTGATTTAGACCTCCTACTCACATGGCAGTCCTTCACTGTGATGGGTCCTTAACAGCTGATAGAGCTTCCTATGGTGGAATCATTCGTGATGATGCAGGTGTTGCCATAATGGCGTATGCGGGGAAGGGAGATATTAATTCTGTTCTAGGCATGGAGCTTTTTGCAATTTTAAAGGGGGTCACTTTTTGTATTCAAAGGAACCTACTTCGGGTTTCCATCAGATCTGATTCCAAATTGGCAGTAGATATTCTTAATGGGGCTGTGGACTGCCCTTGGAGCATGCAAATCTTGATGGACCGTATAGCTACGCTACTACAACAATTACAGCGTAAGGAGATCAAACATGTTTGGAGAGAGCTCAACCAGCTAGCAGACTTTATTGCAGCCATGGATACGGGGGATGGGGAAGCAATTTTTAATCCACTTGATTTCCCACAGGACCTGGTGGAGTTGGTTAAGAATGATTCAGATGGTAAAGTTTTTTTAAGGACCTTGTCTCATTGAGTTGTTGGCCTGGTCTTAGGCTTTTTGACCGAGGGCCTGTCCTTGGGTTGTTTTAGGGGCTCTCCTCCCCCTCTTAGGCCTGTCTAAGGGGGGAGGACAAGGGCTGCCTTCTTCTGTATTTTTTTCCTCTTTCTTAATACAATCACACTTACCTATCAAAAAAAAATGTTAATTTTCGGTTAAAACAAGACCGGGTGGGTCGTTTTGGGTTATTTGGGGGCATTTCTATACTTTTTTGGGCTTGGGATTTTATGAAAAGTGTTCGTACCACTTTCTAGAGGAGTGGATGCGGTGTTGAGGGTCGTGACCTTCGAATCGATACCAATTTCGACCTATGTTCATTTTTTGTTTAAACTAGATCGGGTGGGTCGTTTGGGGTTATTTGGGGGCATTTCTGTACTTTTTTGGGCTTGGGATTTTCTAAAAAGTGTCCGTACCACTTACTAGACAAGTGGTTGCGGTGTTGAGGGTCGTGACTTTCGAATCGCTACCAATTTCAACATATGTTCTTTTTTGGTTTAAACGAGACCGGGTGGGTCATTTGGGGTTATCTGGGGGAACTTCTTTACTTTTTTGGCATGGGATTTTCTAAAAAGTGTTCGTACCTCTCATTAGACCTGTGGATGCGGTGTTGAGGGTCAAGACCTTTGAATTGAAACATATTTCGACATATGTTCATTTTTTATTTAAACCGTACCGAATGGGTCGTTTGGGGTTATTTGGGGGCATTTCTGTACTTTTTTGGGTTTGATATTTTCTAAAAAGTGTTAGTATCTCTTATTAGACATGTGGATGCGGTGTTGAGGGTAGTGACCTTCGAATAGATACCTATTTTGACATATGTTCATTTTTTGTTTAAACCATGCCGGGTGGGTCGTTTGGGGTTATTTGGGGGCACTTCTATACTTTGTTGGGTTTGGAATTTTCTAAAAAGTGTCATTATCTCTTATTAGTCGTGTGGGTACGATGTTGAGGGTCGTGACCTTCGAATCGATACCTATTTTGACATATATTCATTTTCGGTTCAAACAAGACCGGGTGGGACGTTTGGAGTTATTTGGGGGCATTTCTGCACTTTGTTGGGTTTGGTGTTTTCTAAAAAGTGTACTTATCTCTTATTAGACGTGTGGATACGATGTTGAGGGTTGTGTCCTTCGATTTGATACCTATTCGGTTTATGTTCATTTTCTTTTTAAACCAGACCGGGTGGCTCATTTGAGGTTATTTGGGCGCCTTTCTGTTCTTTTTTGGGCTTGGGATTTTCTTAAAAGTGTCCTTATCTCTTATTAGACGTGTGGATGCACTGTTGAGGGTCGTGACCTTCGAATCGATACCTATTTCGGCATATGTTCATTTTTGGTATTTACAAGACCGGGTGGGTTGTTTGGGGTTACTTGGGGGCATTTTTGTACTCTTTTGGGGTTGGGATTTTCTAAAAAGTGTTCGTACCTCTTATTAGACGTGTGGACGCAGTGTTGAGGGTCGTGACCTTCGAATCGATACCTTTTTTAGCATATGTTTATTTTCAGTTAAAACCAGATCGGGTGGGTCGTTTGGGGTTATTTGGGGGCATTTCTATACTTTTTTGGGTTTGTTATTTGTCATAAAGTGTCCTTATCTCTTAGTAGACGTGTGGATGCGATGTTGAGGGTCGTGACCTTCGTATCGATACCTATTTCGACATATGTTCGTTTTCAGTTTAAACCAGACCGGGTGGCTCATTTAAGGTTATTTGGGGGCATTTCTGTAAATTTTTTGTCTTCGGATTTTCTAAAAAGTGTCCTTACCTCTTGTCAGACGTGTGGATGCGATGTTGAGGGTCGTGACCTTCGAATCGATACCTATTCTGACATATGTTCATTTTTTATTTAAACCAGACAGTGTGGGTTGTTTGGGGTTATTTGGGGGCATTTCTGTACTTTTTTGGGTTTGGAATTTTCAAAAAAGTGCCCTTGATGTTGAGGGTTGTGACCTTTGATTTGATACCTATTAGGCATATGTTCATTTTCTCTTTAAACCAGACTGGGTTGATCATTTGGGGTTATTTGGGGGCCTTTCTGTTCTTTTTTGGGGCTTAGGATTTTCTTAAAAGTGTCCTTATCCTTTATTAGACGTGTGGATGCGATGTTGAGGGTCGTGACCTTCGAATCAATACATATTTCGGCATATGTTAATTTTCGGTTTAAACAAGACCGGGTGGGTCATTTGGGGTTAGTTGGGGGCATTTCTGCACTTTTTTTGGCTTGGGATTTTTTAATAAGTGTTCGTACCTCTTATTAGACGTGTGGACGCCGTGTTGAGGGTCGTGACCTTCAAATCGATACCTATTTCGGCATATGTTCATTTTCAGTTTAAACTAGATCGGGTGGGTCGTTTGGGGTTATTTGGGGGCATTTCTATACTTTTTTGGGTTTGGTATTTTTAAAAAAGTGTCATTATCTCTTATTAGATGTGTGGATGCGATGTTGAGGGTTGTGACCTTCGATTCAATACCTAGCCGGCATATGTTCATTTTTTATTTAAACCAGACCGGGTGGGTCTTTTGGGGTTATTTGGGAGCCTTTCTGTTCTTTTTCGGGCTTGGGATTTTCTTAAAAGTGTCCTTATCTCTTATTAGACGTGTGGATGCGATGTTGAGGGTCGTGACCTTCAAATCGATACCTATTTCGGCATACGTTCATTTTCAGTTTAAACCAGATCGGGTGGGTCGTTTGGGGTTATTTGGGGGCATTTCTATACTATTTTGGGTTTGGTATTTGTCAAAAAGTGTCCTTATCTCTTATTAAACATGTGGATGCGATGTTGAGGGTTGTGACCTTCGATTTGATACCTATTAGGCATATGTTCATTTTCTCTTTAAACCAGACTGGGTGGGTCATTTGGGGTTATTTGGGGGCCTTTCTGTTCTTTTTTGGGCTTGGGATTTTCTTAAAAGTGTCCTTATCCTTTATTAGACGTGTGGATGCGATGTTGAGGGTCGTGACCTTCGAATCAATACATATTTCGGCATATGTTAATTTTCGGTTTAAACAAGACCGGGTGGGTCATTTGGGGTTAGTTGGGGGCATTTCTGCACTTTTTTTGGCTTGGGATTTTTTAATAAGTGTTCGTACCTCTTATTAGACGTGTGGACGCCGTGTTGAGGGTCGTGACCTTCGAATCGATACCTATTTTGGCATACGTTCATTTTCAGTTTAAACTAGATCGGGTGGGTCGTTTGGGGTTATTTGGGGGCATTTCTATACTTTTTTGGGTTTGGTATTTTTAAAAAAGTGTCCTTATCTCTTATTAGATGTGTGGATGCGATGTTGAGGGTTGTGACCTTCGATTCAATACCTAGTCGGCATATGTTCATTTTCGATTTAAACCAGACCGGGTGGGTCGTTTGGGGTTATTTGGGAGCCTTTCTGTTCTTTTTCGGGCTTGGGATTTTCTTAAAAGTGTCCTTATCTCTTATTAGACGTGTGGATGCGATGTTGAGGGTCGTGACCTTCGAATCGATACCTATTTTGGCATACGTTCATTTTCAGTTTAAACCAGATCGGGTGGGTCGTATGGGGTTATTTGGGGGCATTTCTATACTATTTTGGGTTTGGTATTTGTCAAAAAGTGTCCTTATCTCTTATTAAACATGTGGATGCGATGTTGAGGGTTGTGACCTTCAATTTGTTACCTATTAGGCATATGTTCATTTTCTCTTTAAACCAGACTGGGTTGGTCATTTGGGGTTATTTGGGGGGCCCTTCTGTTCTTTTTTGGGCTTGGGATTTTCTTAAAAGTGTCCTTATCCTTTATTAGACGTGTGGATGCGATGTTGAGGGTCGTGACCTTCGAATCAATACATATTTTGGCATATGTTAATTTTCGATTTAAACAAGACCGGGTGGGTCATTTGGGGTTTGTTGGGGGCATTTCTGCACTTTTTTTGGCTTGGGATTTTTAATAAGTGTTCGTACCTCTTATTAGACGTGTGGACGCCGTGTTGAGGGTCGTGACCTTCAAATCGATACCTATTTCAGCATACGTTCATTTTCAGTTTAAACTAGATCGGGTGGGTCGTTTGGGGTTATTTGGGGGCATTTCTATACTTTTTTGGGTTTGGTATTTTTAAAAAATTGTCCTTATCTCTTATTATATGTGTGGATGCGATGTTGAGGGTTGTGACCTTCGATTCGATACCTAGTCGGCATATGTTCATTTTCGATTTAAACCAGACCAGGTGGGTCATTTGGGGTTATTTGGGAGCCTTTCTGTTCTTTTTTGGGCTTGGGATTTTCTTAAAAGTGTCCTTATCTCTTATTAGATGTGTGGATGCGATGTTGAGGGTCGTGACCTTCGAATCGATACCTATTTTGGCATAGTTTCATTTTCAGTTTAAACCAGATCGGGTGGGTCATTTGGGGTTATTTGGGGGCATTTCTATACTATTTTGGGTTTGGTATTTGTCAAAAAGTGTCCTTATCTCTTATTAAACATGTGGATGCGATGTTGAGGGTTGTGACCTTCGATTCGATACCTAGTCGGCATATGTTCATTTTCGATTTAAACCAGACCGGGTGGATCGTTTGAGGTTATTTGGGAGCCTTTCTCTTCTTTTTGGGGCTTGGGATTTTCTTAAAAGTGTCCTTATCTCTTATTGGACGTGTGGATGCGATGTTGAGGGTCGTGACCTTCGAATCGATACCTATTTTGGTATATGTTAATTTTTGATTAAAACAAGACCATGTGGGTCGTTTGGGGTTATTTGGGGGCATTTCTGTATTTTTTTGGGCTTTGGATCTTCTAAAAAGTGTTCGTACCACTCACTAGACGGGTGGATGCGGTGTTGAGGGTCATGACCTTTGAATCGATAGCAATTTCAATATATGTTCATTTTTGATTTAAAACCAGACCGGGTTGGTCGTTTGGAGTTATTTGTGGGCATTTCCGTACTTTTTTTGGCTTCGGATTTTCTGAAAGTGTTCTTATCTCTTATTAGACATATGGATGCGATGTTCAGGGTCGTTACCTTTGAATCAATACCTATTTTGACATATGTTAATTTTCGGTTTAAACCAGATCGGGTGGGTCGTTTGGGGTTATTTGGGGGCATTTCTGTACTCTTTTGAGTTTGGTATTTTCTAAAATGTGTCCTTGTCTCTTATTAGATGTGTGGATGCGATGTTGAGGGTCGTGACCTTCGAATCGATACCTATTTTTGACATATGTTCATTTTCGGTTTAAAGCAGAACGTGTGGGTCGTTTGGGGTTATTTGGTGAAATTTCGGTGCTTTTTTGGGCTTAGAATTTTCTAAAAAGTGTTCGTATCTCTTATTAGACGTGTGGAGGCTGTGTTGAGGGTTGTGACCTTCGAATCGATACCGATTTTGACATATGTTCATTTTTTTATTTAAACCGTACTGGGTGGGTCGTTTGGGGTTATTTGGGGGCATTTCTATACATTTTTAGGCTTGGGATTTTCCAAAAAGTGTCCTTATCGTATATTAGACGTATGGATGCGATGTTCAAGGTCGTGACCTTCGCATCGATGACTATTTCGACATATGTTCATTTTCGGTTTAAACCAAACAGTGTGGGTCATTTGGGGTTATTTGGGCTCATTTCGGTACTTTTTTGGGCTTGGGATTTTCTAAAAAGTGTCCTTATCTCTTGTTAGATGTGTGGATGCGATGTTGAGGGTCGTTACCTTCGAATCCATACCAATTTTGACATATGTTCATTTCGATTTAAACCAGACCGGGTGGGCCGTTTGGGGTTATTTGGGGATATTTTTGTACTTTTTTGGGTTTGGCATTTTCTAAAAAGTATCCTTGTCTCTTATTAGATGCGTGGATGCATTGTTGAGGGTCGTGACCTTCGAATCGATACCTATTTTGGCATATGTTCATTTTCATTTTAAACCGAACTGGGTGGGTCATCTGGGGTTATTTGGGGGCATTTCTGTACTTTTTTGGGTTTGAGATTTAATAAAAAGTGCCCTTATCTCTTATTAGAAGTGTGGATGCAATGTTGAGGGTCGTGACCTTCGAATCGATACCTATTTCGACATATGTTTATTTTCAGTTTAAACAAGACCGGGTGTGACGTTTGGGGTTATTTGGGGGCATTTTTGTACTTTTTTTGGGTTTGGTATTTTCTAAAAAGTGTCCTTGTCTCATATTAGACGTGTGGATGCAATGTTGAGGGTCGTGACCTTCAATTCGATACCTATTTCGGCATACGTTCATTTTCGTTTTAAACCAGATCGGGTGGGTCTTCTAGGGTTATTTTGGGGCATTTCTGTAGGTTTTTGGGTTTGGGATTTAATATGAATTGTCCTTATCTCTTATTAGAAGTGCGGATGCAATGTTGAGGGTCGTGACCTTCGAATCGATACCTATTTTGGCATATGTTTATTTTCTGTACTTTTTGGGCTTGGGATTTTTTGAAAAGTGTCCTTATCTCTTGTTACACGTGTGGATACGGTGTTGAGGGCCGTTACCTTCGAATCCATACCTATTTCAACATATGTTCATTTTTGGTTCAAACCAGACCGGGTTGGTCATTTGGGGTTACTTGGGGGCATTTATGCACTTTCTTGGGTTTGGTATTTTCTAAAATCTGTCATTATCTCTTATTAGACGTGTGGATGCGATGTTGAGGGTCGTGACCTTCGAATCGATACCGATTTTGACATATGTTCATTTTCGGTTTAAATAAGATCGGGTGAGTCGTTTGGGGTTATTTGGGGGCATTTTCGTACTTTTTTGAGCTTGGGATTTTCAAAAATGTGTTCATATCTCTTATTAGACGTGTGGATGCGATGTTGAGGGTCGTGGCCTTCGAATCGATACCTATTTCGACATATGTTTATTTTCGGTTTACACCAAATCGGGGTGGTCGTTTGGGGTAATTTGGGGGCATTTTTGTACTTTTTTGGATTTGGCATTTTCTAAAAAGTGTCCTTATCTCTTATTAGACGTGTGGATGCGATGTTTAGGTTGTGACCTCCGAATCGATACCTATTTCGGTATATGTTCATTTTCGGTTTAAACTAGACCGGATGGGTCATTTGGGGTTATTTGGGGGCATTTCTGTATTTTTTTAGGCTTGGGAGTTTCAAAAGTGTCCGTTCCTCTTATTAGAAATGTGGATGCAATGTTGAGGGTCGTGACCTTTGAATCGATACCTAATTCGACATATGTTCATTTTTAGTTTAAACAGGACCGGGTAGGACGCTTGGGGTTACTTGGGGGCATTTCTACACTTTTTTTGGGTTTTGGATTTTTTAAAATGTGTCCTTATCTCTTATTAGACGTGTGGATGCGATGTTCAGGGTCGTGACCTTCTTATCGATACCTATTTCGGCATACGTTCATTTTCGGTTTAAACCAGATCGGGTGGGTCGTTTGGGGTTATTTTGGGGCATTTCTGTACTGTTTTGGGTTTGGTATTAGTTAAAAAGTGTCCTTATCTCTTATTAGACGTGTGGATGCGATGTTGAAGGCCGTGACCTTCGTATCGATACCTATTTCGAAATATGTTCATTTTTGGTTTAAACCAGATCAAGTGGCTCATTTAAGGTTATTTGGGGGCATTTCTGTACTTTTTTGGGCTTCAAATTTTAAAAAAAGTGTCCTTATCTCCTGTTAGACATGTGGATGCGGTGTTGAGGATCGTGACCTTCGAATCGATACCAATTTTGACATATATTCATTTTCGGTTTAAACCAGACCGTGTGGGTAGTTTGGGGTTATTTGGGGGCATTTCTGTACTTTTTTGGTTTTGGATATTTCAAAAATGTGTCCTTGTCTCTTATTAGACGTGTGGATGCGATGTTGAGGGTCGTGACCTTTGAATCGATACCTATTTTGGCATATGTTCAATTTCAATTTAAGCAAGACCGGGTGGGTCGTTTGGGGTTATCTGGGGGAATTTTTGTTCTTTTTTGGGCTTGGGATTTTCTAAAAAGTGTTCGTACCTCTTATTAGTCATGTGGATGCGGTGTTGTGGGTCATGACCTTCGAATCGATACCCATTTTGACATATGTTCAGTTGTTTATTTAAACCGTACTGGGTGGGTCGTTTGGGGTTATTTGGGAGCATTTCTATACATTTTTAGGCTTGAGATTTTTTGAAAAGTGTTCTTAACGCATATTAGACGTATGGATGCGATGTTCAAGGTCGTGACCTTCGAATCCATGACATATGTTCATTTTCGGTTTAAACCAGACCGGGTGGGTCGTTTGGGGTTATTTGGGGGCATTTCTGTATTTTTTTGGGTTGGGATTTTTTGAAAAGTGTCCTTATCTCTTGTTAGACGTGTGGATGCAATGTTGAGGATCGTTAGTTTTTGATCCATACCTATTTCGACATATGTTCATTTTCGGTTTAAACAAGACTGGGTGGGTCGTCTAGGGTTATTTGGGGGTATTTCTATACTTTTTTGGGTTTGAGATTTAATAAAAAGTGTCATTATCTCTTATTAGAACTGTGGATACAATGTTGAGGGTCCCGACCTTCGAATCGATACCTATTTTGAAAAGTGTTCTTAACGCATATTAGGCGTATGGATGCGATGTTCAAGGTCGTGACCTTTCCATGACATATGTTCATTTTCGATTTAAACCAGACCGGGTGGGTCGTTTGGGGTTATTTGGGGGCATTTCTATACTTTTTTGGGCTTGGGATTTTCTAAAAAAGTGTCCTTATCTCTTTTTACACATGTGGATGCGATGTTGAGGGTCGCTACCTTCGAATCCATACCTATTTCGACATATGTTCATTTTCGATTTAAACCAGACCGGGTTGGTCATTTGGGGTTATTTGGGGGCATTTCTGCACTTTCTTGGGTTTGGTATTTTCTAAAATGTGTCATTATCTCTTATTAGACGTGTGGATGCGATGTTGAGGGTCGTGACCTTCGAATCGATACCGAATTCGGCATATGTTCATTTTTGGTTTAAACAAGATCGGGTGAGTCGTTTGGGGTTATTTAGGGGCATTTTTGTACTTTTTTGAGCTTGGGATTTTCTTAAATGTGTTTGTACCTCTTATTAGACGTGTGGATGTGGTGTTGAGGGTCGTGAGCTTCGAATCGATACCTTTTTCGACATATATTCATTTTTTCATTAAACCAGACCGGGTGGGTCGTTTGGGGTTATTTGGGGGCATTTCTATAATTTTTTAGGCTTGGGATTTTCTAAAAAGTCTCATTATCTCTTATTAGATGTATGGATGTGATGTTCAGGGTCGTGACCTTCGTATCGCTATGTATTACGGCATTTGTTCATTTACGGTTTAAACCAGACTGGGGGGGTCGTTTAGGGTAATTTTGGGGCATTTCTGTACGTTTTTGGATTTGGCATTTTCTAAAAAGTGTCCTTGTCTCTTATTAGACGTGTGGATGTGTTGTTGTGGGTTGTGACCTCCAAATCAATACCTATTTCGGCATATGTTCATTTTCGGTTTAAACTAGACCAGATGGGTTGTTTGGGGTTATTTGGGGGCATTTCTGTACTTTTTTGGGCTTCAGATTTTCTAAAAAATGTCTGTATCTGTTGTTAGACGTGTGGATGCGGTATTGAGGGTCATGACCTTCAAATCGATACCTATTTTGACATATGTCCATTCTTGGTTTAAACCAGACCAGGTGGGTCGTTTGGGCTTATTTGGGGGCATTTCTGCACTTTTTTGGGTTTGGTATTTTATAGAAAATGTCCTTATCACTTATCATACGTGTGGATGCGATGTTGAGGATCGTTACCTATTTCGGCATTTGTTCATTTTCAGTTTTAACTTGACCGGGTGGGTCATTTGGGGTTATTTGCGGGCAATCCTCTACTTTGTTGGGCTTGGGGTTTTCTAAAAAGTGTCCGTACCCCTTATTAGACATGTGGATGCGGTGTTGCGGGTTGTGACCTTCGAATTGATACCTACTTCGGCATATGTTCATTTTTTATTTAAACCATACCGGGTGGGTCGTTTGGGGTTATATGGGGGCATTTCTGTACTTTTTTGGGTTTGGTATTTTGTAAAAAGTGTCCTTTTCTCTTACTAGACATGTGGATGCGATGTTGAGGGTCGTGACCTTCGAATCGATACCTATTTCAACATATGTTCATTTTTGGTTTAAACAAGACGGGGTGGGATGTTTGGGGTTATTTTGGGGCATTTCTATACTTTTTTGGGTTTGGTATTTTCTAAAAAGGGTCATTATCTCTAATTAGACGTGTGGATGCGATGTTGAGGGTTGTGACCTTTGATTCGATACCTATTCGGCATATGTTCATTTTCGATTTAAACCAAATCGGGTGGGTCGTTTGGGGTTATTTGGGGGCCTTTCTGTTCTTTTTGGGGCTTGGGATTTTCTTAAAAGTTATCTCTTATTAGACATGTGGATGCAATGTTGAATGCCGTGACCTTCGAATCAATACCTATTTCGGTATATGTTAATTTTCGGTTTAAACAAGACCGGGTGGGTCGTTTGGGGTTATTTTGGGGCATTTCTGTACTTTTTTGGGCATGGGATTTTCTAAAAATTGTTCGTACCTCTTATTGGATGAGTGGATACGGCGTTGAGGGTCGTGACCTACGAATCGATACCAATTTTGACATATTTTCGTTTTTGGTTTAAACCAGACCAGGTAGGTCGTTTGGGGTTATTTGGGGGCATTTCTGTACTTTTCATGGCTTGGGATTTTTTGAAAAGTGTCCTTATCTCTTATTAGACGTATGGATGCGATGTTCAAGGTCGTGACCTTTAAATCGATTATTACCGACGTATGGATGCGATGTTCAAGGTCGTGACCTTTAAATCGATACCTATTTCAGACGTTTTTGGGTTTGGTATTTTCTAAAAAGTGTCATTATGTATTATTAGACGTGTGGATGCGATGTTGAGGGTCGTGACCTTCGAATCGATACCTATTATGGCATATGTTCATTTTTTGTTTAAACCAGACCTGGTGGGTCGTTAGGGGTTATTTGGAGGAATTTCTGTACTTTTTTGAGCTTGGGATTTTCTAAAATGTGTCCTTATCTCTTATTAGACGTGTGGATGCGATGTTGAGGGTCGTGACCCTCGAATCGATACCTATTTCAACATATGTTCATTTTCAGTTTAAACCAGACCGGGTGGGTCGTTTAGGGTTATTTTGGGGCATTTCTGTAGTTTTTTGGATTTGGCCTTTTCTAAAAAGTTTCCTTATCTCTTATTAGACGTGTAGATGCAATGTTGTGGGTCGTGACCTCCGTATCGATACCTATTTCAACATATGCTCATTTTCGTTTTAAACTAGACCGGGTGGGTCGTTCGGGGTTATTTAGGGGCCTTTCTGTACTTTTCTGGGCTTGGGATTTTCTAAAAAGTGTCTGTATCTTTTGTGAGATGTGTGGATGCGGTGTTGAGGGTCATCACATTCGAATCGATACCAATTTCGACATATGTTCATTTTTTGTTTAAACCAGACCGGGTGGGTCGTTTGGGCTTATTTGGGGGCAATTCGGTACTTTTTTTGGTTTGGTATGTTCTAATAAGTGTCCTTATCTCTTATTAGACGTGTGGATGCGATTTTGAGGATCGTGACCTTCGAATCGTCACCTATTTTGACATATGTTCATTTTTTTTTTCAACCAGACCGGGTGGGTCGTTTGGTCTTATTTGGGGGCAATTCTGTACTTTTTTGGGTTTGGTATGTTCTAAAAGGTGTCCTTATCTCTTATTAGACGTGTGGATGCAATGTTGAGGGTCGTGACCTTCAAATCGATGCCTAATTTGACATATGTTCATTTTCAGTTTGAACAGGACCGGGTGGGACGTTTGGGGTTATTTGGGGGCATTTCTATACTTTTTTTGGGTTTGGGATTTTTTGAAATGTGTCCTTATCTCTTATTAGACGTGGGGATGCGATGTTGATGGTCGTGACCTTCAAATCGATACCTATTTCGGTGTACGTTCATTTTCGGTTTAAACCAGATTGGGTGGGTCATTTGGGGTTATTTTGGGGCATTTCTGTACTTTTTTGGGTTTGGTATTAGTTAATAATGTCCTTATCTCTGGTTAGACGTGTGGATGCGGTGTTGAAGATCGTGACCTTCGAATCGATACCAATTTTGACATATATTCATTTTCGATTTAAACCAGACTGGGTGGGTCGTTTGGGGTTATTTGGGGGCATTTATTTACTTTTTTGGTTTTGGAATTTTCAAAAAAGTGTCCTTGTCTCTTATTAGACATGTGGATGCGTTGTTGAGGATCGTGACATTTGAATCGACACCTATTTTGGCATATGTTCATCTTTGGTTTAAACCAGACCGGGTCGGTCGTTTGGGGTTATTTGGGGGAATTACTGTACTTTTTTGGGATTGGGATTTTCTGAAAAGTGTCCTTACCTCTTATAAGAAGTGTGGATGCGATGTTGAGGGTCATTACCTTCAAATTGATACCTATTTCGATATATGTTCATTTTCGGTTTAAACCAGACCGGGTGGGTCGGTTGGGGTTATTTATGGGCATTTCTATACTCTTTTGAGTTTCCTATTTTCAAAAAACTGTCCTTGTCGCTTATTAGACGTGTGGATGCGATGTTGAGGGTCGTGACCTTCGAATCGATACCTATTTCGGCATATGTTCATTTTCGATTTAAACAAGACCGGGTGGATCGTTTGGGTTTATCTGGGGGAATTTTTGTACTTTTTTGGGCTTGGGATTTTCTAAAATGTGTTCGTAACTCTTATTAGTATGTGGATGTGGTGTTGTGGGTCTTGACCTTCGAATCGATACCTATTTCGACATATGTTCAGTTTTTTATTTAAACCGTACCGGGTGGGTCGTTTGGGGTTATTTGGGAGCATTTCTGTACATTTTTAGGCTTGGGATTTTCTTAAAAGTGTCCTTATCGGATATTAGACGTATGGATGCAATGTTCAAGGTCGTGACCTTTGAATTGATGCCTATTTTGACATATGTTCATTTTTGGTTTAAACCAGACCGGGTGGGTCGTTTGGGGTTATTTGGGGGGGTATTTTTGTACTTTTTGGGCTTGGGATTTTCTTAAAAGTGTCCTTATCTCTTGTTATACGTGTGGATGCAATGTTGAGGATCGTTACCTTCGAATCCATACCTATTTCACCATATGTTCATTTTCGGTTTAAACCAGACTGGGTGGCTCGTTTGGGGTTATTTGGGGGCTTTTCTATACTTTTTTGGGTTTGGTATTTTCTAAAAAGTGTCATTGTCTCTTATTAGACGTGTAGATGTGATGTTGAGGGTCGTGACCTTCGAATCGATACCTATTTGGGCATATGTTGTTCAATTTTTATTTAAACTAGACCGGGTGGGTTGTTTGGGATTATTTGGGGGCATTTCTGTACTTTTCTGGGTTTGGTATTTTCTAAAAAGTGTCCTTATCTCTTATTCGACGTGTGGATACGATGTTGAGGGTTGTGACCTTCGATTCGATACCTATTCGGCATATGTTCATTTTCGGTTTAAACCAGACCGGGTGGGTCGTTTGGGGTTATTTGGGGGCCTTTCTGAACTTTTTTGGGTTTGGCATTTTCTAAAAAGTGTCCTTGTATTTGATGTGTGGATGCGTTGTTGAGGGTCGTGACCTTCGAATCGATACCTATTTCGGCATATGTTCATTTTTATTTTAAACCAGACCGGGTGGGTCGTTTGGGGTTATTTGGGGGAATAACTGTACTTTTTTGGGATTGGGATTTTTTGAAAAGTGTCCTTATCTCTTATAAGAAGTGTGGATGCGATGTTCAGGGTCGTTACCTTCGAATCAATACCTATTTCGATATATGTTCATTTTCGGTTTAAGTCAGACCGGGTTGGTCGGTTGGGGTTATTCAGGGGCATTTCTATACTCTTTTGAGTTTTCTATTTTCTAAAAACTGTCCTTGTCGCTTATTAGACGTGTGGATGCGATGTTGAGGGTCGTGACCTTCGAATCGATACCTATTTCGACATATGTTCATTTTTTATTTAAACAAGACCGGGTGGATCGTTTGGGGTTATCTGGGGGAATTTTTGTACTTTTTTGGGCTTGGGATTTTCTAAAATGTGTTCGTAATTCTTATTAGTCGTGTGGATGTGGTGTTGTGGGTCTTGACCTTCGAATCGATACCTATTTCGACATATGTTCAGTTTTTTATTTAAACCGTACCGGGTGGGTCGTTTGGGGTTATTTGGGAGCATTTCTATACATTTTTAGGCTTGGGATTTTCTGAAAGTGTCCTTATCGCATATTAGACGTATGGATGCAATGTTCATGGTCGTGACCTTCGAATCGATGCCTATTTCGACATATGTTCATTTTCGGTTTAAACTAGATCGGGTGGGTCGTTTGGTGTTATTTGGGGGCATTTTTGTACTTTTTTGGGCTTGGGATTTTCTTAAAAGTGTCCTTATCTCTTGTTATACGTGTGAATGCAATGTTGAGGATCGTTACCTTCGAATCCATACCTATTTCGCCATATGTTCATTTTCGGTTTAAACCAGACGGGGTGGCTCGTTTGGGGTTATTTGGGGGCTTTTCTATACTTTTTTGGGTTTGGTATTTTCTAAAAAATGTCCTTGTCTCTTATTAGACGTGTAGATGCGATGTTGAGGGTCGTGACCTTCGAATCGATACCTATTTGGGCATATGTTGTTCATTTTCGATTTAAACTAGACCAGGTGGGTTGTTTGGGATTATTTGGGGGCATTTCTGTAGTTTTTTGGGTTTGGTATTTTCTAAAAAGTGTCCTTATCTCTTATTCGATGTGTGGATACGATGTTGAGGGTTGTGACCTTCGATTCGATACCTATTCGGCATATGTTCATTTTCGGTTTAAACCAGACTGGGTGGGTCGTTTGGGGTTATTTGGGGGCCTTTCTGAACTTTTTTGGGCTTGGGATTTTCTAAAACGTGTCCTTAACTCTTATTAGACATGTGGATGCGATGTTGAGGGTCGTGACCTTCGAATCAATACCTATTTGGGCATATGTTGTTCATTTTCGATTTAAACTAGACCAGGTGGGTTGTTTGGGATTATTTGGGGGCATTTCTGTAGTTTTTTGGGTTTGGTATTTTCTAAAAAGTGTCCTTATCTCTTATTCGATGTGTGGATACGATGTTGAGGGTTGTGACCTTCGATTCGATACCTATTTTGGCATATGTTAATTTTCGATTTAAACAAGATTGGGTGGATCGTTTGGGGTTATTTGGGGGCAGTTCTATATTTTTTTGAGCTTGGGATTTTTTTAAAACTGTTCGTACCTCTTATTAGACATGTGGATGCGGTGTTGAGGGTCGTGACCTTCGAATCGATACCTATTTTGACATATATACATTTTTTCTTTAAACCAGAATGGGTGGGTTGTTTGGGGTTATTTGGGGGCAATTCTGTACTTTGTTAGGCTTGGGATTTTCTTAATTGTGTCCTTATCTATTACTAGACGTATGGATGCGATGTTTAGGGTCGGGACCTTTGAAGTGATACCTATTTCGACATATGTTCATTTTCGGTTTAAACCAGACTGGGTGGGTCGATTGGGGATATCTGGGGGCATTTTTGTACTTGGTATTTTCTAAAAAATGTCCTTATCTATTATTAGACATGTGAATGCGATGTTGAGGATCGTGACCTTCGAATCATTACCTATTTCGGCATATGTTCATTTTCAGTTTTAACCTGACCGAGTGGGTCGTTTGGGGTTATTTGGAGGCATTTCTGTACTTTATTGGGTTTGGTATTTTCTTAAAAGTGTCCTTATCTCTTAGTAGATGTGTGGATGCGATGTTGAGGATCGTGACTATCGAATTGATACCGATTTCACTGTATGTTGATTTTCGGTTTAAACCACACCGGGTGGGTCGTTTGGGGTTATTTGGGGGCATTTCTCCACTTTTTTGGGGTTTGGATTTTCTAAAAAGTATTCGTACCTCTTATTAGATGTGTGGATGCGGTGTTGAGGGTCGTGACCTTCAAAACGATATCTTTGTTTTCAACACATAGCCGAGCATAGGAAAGCCTTTCCTTCGTCTTAGTCATCTTGTCAGTGGCAATTGGCTTACCAAGCTATCGAACTCAGAGCATCCACGTCCCAGAAATGAAAGGGGAGATTAGGGAGGGAAACCCAAACTGGAATAGAGGATAGAACTACCTTCTCGAGCTTCATACCAGATTTCCAAGGTCTAAGGATTAGAGGCCTATAAAGCACATTCCAAGGACCACCTTCTAACACCTTGGCTTTATCTTCCTCCAAATTAAAACGAAAAACAAAGAAGCCACTCTCCAAGAGGTTTACATCAACATGCTCGAAAAGTTGCCATTGTTTCAGCAAATCTTCTTTAACATAGGTAAAACTTGGTCTACGACCAATAAAATGACCAAGGAGGGTATTCTTCCACTTAGATAATTCTGCCCGGAGCACAGCCGATGAGCATTGAGCAACACAGATGCCATCCATGCGTGCTGGTTCAATAAAACTCAGTTCCAACCCTTCATGGCTCAGGTTTCTTGAAGAAGACTGAAGAAAAGAAGCCCAGGACACTCCTTTCTTCAAACCATTCGTACCAGCACCTAAAGCAATGCTTGCACCACCACCCCCCGAAGAGGAACCACCCAACTCCAAACCAGTAGCCGCCCCAGCCTCCACAACATCACAGTCCCTAGCCTGCCTTGAACCTCCATCAAAAGCATCAACATTCCCTGCCTCCCCTTCTCCCGGATTGGGAGGAGGAGGAAGACCATTAGCCAAAGCCAATGGCCTGCCGGCCATCACCAAGAACCAACACCTAGAACCCAACTCTCAAAATCACCAGAGCTTCTCTCTCCTCACCCGATCTCGATCTCTTCTTTCTTCGAATACCTATTTCGACATATGTTCATTTTTTGTCCGAACCAGACCGGGTGGTCATTTGGGGTTATTTGGGGGCATTTCTGTACTTTTCTGGGCTTGGGATTTTCTAAAAAGTGTCCTTAAATCTTATTAGAAGTGTGGATGCGATGTTGAGGGTTGTGACCTTCGAATCAATACCTATTTCAACATTTGTTCATTTTCGATTTAAATAAGACCGGATGGTCGTTTGGGGTGATTCGGTGGCATTTCTGTACTTTCTTGGTTTTTTTATTTTCTAAAAAGTGTCCTCATCTCTTATTAGATGTGTGGATAAGATGTTGTGGGTCGTGGCCTTCGTATCGATACCTATTTCAGCATATGTTCATTTTCGGTTTAAACCAGACTGAGTGGGTCGTTTTGGGTTATTTGGGGGCATTTCGGTACTTTTTTGGGTTTGGGATTCTCTAAAAAGTGTCCTTATCTCTTGTTAGACATGTGGATACGATGTTGAGGGTCCTGACCTTCGAAACGATACCCTTATTTTTTTTTTTTTCGATAGATAAGTTGTGTGTATAAAAAAGTAAAAAAGAAAGATACAAAAGAATGCAGCCAACTTCCACCCCTTAGACAGACCTAAGGAGGAGGAAGAGGCCCCACACCCACGAGGACAAACCCCTCGTAACTACAAGGAAAAGCCACCCAAGCCAATCACGGAGGCCTAAACTGGACCTTACCAGAAGCAATAAGATCTGTCGGTTGGTTCAATTCCCTCCAAACATTCCTCACTTCATAGTGAGTCAACTGGTTCAGACTAGAGATGATCTAGTTCTTTAAAACATATACATTCCAAGGGCAACTGAACACACCTATATGAATCTCCACTGCCAACTTCGAATCGCTAACTATTTTGGCATATGTTCAATTTCGGTTTAAAGCAGGTCGGGTGGGTCGTCTGGGGTTATTTGGGGGCATTTCTGTACTTATTTGGGCTTGGGATTTTCTAAAAAGTGTACTTATCTCTTATTAGGCGTGTGGATGCGATGTTGAGGGTCGTGACCTTCGAATCGATACCTATTTCAAAATATGTTCATTTTCGGTTTAATGAAGACCGGGTGTGTCGTTTAGGGTTATTTGCGGGCATTTTTGTACTTTTTTGGGCTTGGAATTTTCTAAAAAGTGTCCTTATATCTTATTAGACGTGTAGATGCGAAGTTGAGGGTCGTGACCTTCGAATTGATACCTATTTTTACATATGTTCATTTTTAGGTCAAACCAAACAGGGTGGGTCATTTGGGGATATTTGGGGACATTTCTGTACTTTTTTGGGTTTGGTATTTTCTAAAAAGTTTCCTTATCCCTAATTAGACGTGTGGATGTGATGTTGAGGGTCCTCGTGACCTTCGAATCGATACCTTTTTTTTTTTTTTTTTTTCGATAAGTAAGATGTATGTGTATAAAAGAAAAAGAAAGAAAACAAAAGAAGGCAGCCTACTTCCAACCCTTAGACAACTCTAAGAGGGAGGAAGGGCCCCACACCCCCCGAGGACATGCCCCTCGGTAATACATGAGAAAGACACCCGACCCAATCAAGGAGGTCTAAACTGGACCTTACCGGAGACATCATCATAAATCAACCGGTTAAGATCCTCAACAAAACCCGAAGGATATAAAATAGTCTCCCCATCACTAAGATCAATAGAAGCAATAAAATCCGCCGGCTGATTCAACGCCCTCCAAACATGCCTTATCTCATAACGAGCCAACTGGTTTAGGCTAGACAAAATCTGGAACTTCAAGGTATATACACTCCAAGGGCAGCTGGAAACACCTATAAGAATCTCGATAGCCACCTTCGAATCAGATCTGATGGACATATGGCGAAGCTCTCTCTGTAAGCACAGAGTAACCCCCCTGTAAATGGCTAGTAACTCCATATGAAGAACCGAGGCCTCCACACCTTTGCCGACATAAGCCAAAACCGGGTCCCCTAAGGTATTGCGAATAAGGCCCCGTAAGCAGCTCTATCTCCCCTCAAGGAACCATCGCAATGCAAAGTAAACAAATCTGCTGGAGGTATGGGCCAGACACAAGCTTTGGGAATAACAGCAGCCCATCTCACCTGTATACCCCACATATCGACCAAGAATTGATTCCTAGGTGAATAGGCAACCGAAATAGGGCTTTGAGAGCCCTTAGTCACAACATCAAACTTAATAGATTGGATAATAGCATCATAAGACCTTGCTTGATTACTGAAGAGATGCTGATTTCTCTCCCACCAAACATGATAGATTGACGCACAAAAAGCCATCTTAGGGATAACATCCAAATTATCATTAACACACACTACCTGAACAAGCCAGTTAACCACATCGAGGAGGCTAGCCGGGCCTTTACCACCAAGGAAAAGCATAGAACTAACTCTATCCCAAATGTTTCTGGAAAAAGGACACTCAAAGAATAAATGGCTATGGCATTCTGAATTTCCCCAACAAAGAATACAATTCTGCCCACTATTTATATTCCTTCTTTGAAGCTGGTCTTTTGTGGGGAGCCCTGACATCAGGCATCTCCAAGCAGTACATGAATGCCTAGACAAAAAACCAGGAAACCAAACAAGCTTGTGCCAAGCTACCATTATAGATCTACTCCTCACTTTCTCCCAACCCGACTTTGTAGAAAAAGTGCCATTAGCCGTACCTTTCCAAACAACAAGATCTGCCCTTCCATTAACAATGGGAATACTAGGGAGGTCTCTAAAAACAGTAATCAGATCAAAAGAGCCCTGAGGGGGGGAAAGCCATTGGCCATTCCTAATAAGATCAGAAACCAAGGCAAGCCTGGTGGAACCAACATCATATCGAATCCGATCACCAAACCTTTTAATCAAAACCCCTTTGGGGTGCCAATAATCCAACCATAGTCTAGTAGAGTGGCCATTCCCAATAATATGATAGATATGGGGTTCAGCCAAGTCCCTATACTTAAGAATCTTTCTCCACACCCAAGAGCAATTTTGGGAAGTCTTAACAGTCCAAATAGAATCATTTCTAAGGTATCGGGTGTACACCCCATCTAACCCAAAGGCTGTCCTTCCTAGAAGCAATCCACCAGATTTGCTTAAGGATACCCGCAGAATTCATATCAGAAATCCTCCTAATTCCAAGGCCCCCTTCAGCCTTAGGCTTACAAATTCTATCCCAAGAAATGTAATGTACCTTACGATGAAGAGATGGGCCAGCCCATAGAAAATTCGAGAACATAGACTCCAGCTTTGTCTTGAGAGCACCAGGACTTATCAAAAAAAAAAAAAAAAAAAAGCACGAAAACCAAAGAGTCCTCGACCAATAGATATAACACCCTGAAGGATCGAGATCAACAAAAGCCTCCCGGAAAAGATAAGAGCCGAGCCTTCCATCCATCAAGTCTGCTCCTAACACGATCCAGAATAGAGGTGCAATCAGCAAAAGTTAATTTTCGAGAGACAAGCGGAACACCTAAATACCGAATAGGTAATTTGGTATCCACAAAATTCGTTAATTCCAAAGTTGCGATCTGGCCGTGTGGGTTAGGCCCCTAAAATAATAGAGGACTTAGTCCTGTTGAGTTTCAACCCGAGTAGGTATGAAAATCACCCAGGACCTGAGCAGCCAAAATAGAGTCCGTGGTGGCTTTCATGAATATCATCAAATCATCAAGAAAAATAAGGTGAGAGAGATGGGACCTCTTGCACCGGGAGAAGAGTGATCCTATTTTCAACATCCAATTTCCTCATCATAGCCGAGAAGCCCTCCATAGCAATAGTGAATAGGTAAGGAGATATTGGATCCCCCTGCCGAATACCCCTTCCTCCTTTAAAATATCCTACCGGACTCCCATTCAAGAAATGGAGAAAGAAGGGAGTCCACACAAACCTTCACCCAACCTATGAACTCTGAGGAAACCCATTCTCTCCATAATCTCAAACAAAACCTCCTACTGAGAGAATCATAAGCTTTATGGAGATCGATCTTCAAAACATGTGGGGCTAGTGCCTTTCTGCTCAATCCCTCGAACCACATCATGGCAAACCAAAATATTCTCTACTATAGACCTGCCCTTGATGAAAGCGGATCGACGATCCATCGACCACCTGCCCAATCACTCCTTGCAGCCTATTGGATAACACTTTGGTAATGATTTTGTAAAAGAGATTGCAAAGGGCTATAGGCCTATACCCCGCAAATGAGGTTACATCTCCTGTCTTAGGGATAAGGCAGATAAAAGTAGCATTAACCGAACTAGGAAGGTAAGACTTCATGAAAAACCACTTTACAGCCAGAGTCAAATCTTCTCCCACAATCTCCCATGAATGCTTGTAAAAGGCTGCTCCAAAACCATCTGGTCCTGGAGCCTTAGAATTCTTAAAAGCAAACACAACCTCCATAATCTCCTTATTAGAGATTCTCCTAGTAAGGCTTTCCTGATGAGCTTGAGACAAACCATGTTGCAAAGGAATAGAGCTAGGAAAGAAACCACTGTCAACCGAATCAGTCCCAAATAATTTCTTATAATAAGAAATAGCTTCTTCCTTAATCTGGTTAGGATTCTTCACAATATCTCCATTCTCCCCTTGAATTTCCATGATGTGCTTCCTATGCTGCCTACAAATCACAGATTTGTAGAAAAAGCTATTATTACAATCCCCCAACTGAATGTGTTTCTACAAAGTCGGCTTGGGAGAAAGTGAGGAGTAGATCTATAATGGTAGCTTGGCACAAGCTTGTTTGGTTTCCTGGTTTTTTGCCTAGGCATTCCTGTACTGCTTGGAGATGCCTGATGTCAGGGCTCCCCACAAAAGACCAGCTTCAAAGAAGGAATATAAATATTGGGCAGAATTGTATTCTTTGTTGGGGAAATTCAGAATGCCATAGCCATTTATTCTTTGAGTGTCCTTTTTCCAGAAACATTTGGGATAGAGTTAGTTCTATGCTTTTCCTTGGTGGTAAAGGCCCGGCTAGCCTCCTCGATGTGGTTAACTGGCTTGTTCAGGTAGTGTGTGTTAATGATAATTTGGATGTTATCCCTAAGATGGCTTTTTGTGCGTCAATCTATCATGTTTGGTGGGAGAGAAATCAGCGTCTCTTCAGTAATCAAGCAAGGTCTTATGATGCTATTATCCAAGCTATTAAGTTTGATGTTGTGACTAAGGGCTCTCAAAGCCCTATTTCGGTTGCCTATTCACCTAGGAATCAATTCTTGGTCGATATGTGGGGTTTACAGGTGAGATGGGCTGCTGTTATTCCCAAAGCTTGTGTCTGGCCCATACCTCCAGCAGATTTGTTTACTTTGCATTGCGATGGTTCCTTGAGGGGAGATAGAGCTGCTTACGGGGGCCTTATTCGCAATACCTTGGGGGACCCGGTTTTGGCTTATGTCGGCAAAGGTGTGGAGGCCTCGGTTCTTCATATGGAGTTACTAGCCATTTACAGGGGGGTTACTCTGTGCTTACAGAGAGAGCTTCGCCATATGTCCATCAGATCTGATTCGAAGGTGGCTATCGAGATTCTTACAGGTGTTTCCAGCTGCCCTTGGAGTGTATATACCTTGAAGTTCCAGATTTTGTCTAGCCTAAACCAGTTGGCTCGTTATGAGATAAGGCATGTTTGGAGGGAGTTGAATCAGCCGGCGGATTTTATTGCTTCTATTGATCTTAGTGATGGGGAGACTATTTTATATCCTTCGGGTTTTGTTGAGGATCTTAACCGGTTGATTTATGATGATGTCTCCGGTAAGGTCCAGTTTAGACCTCCTTGATTGGGTCGGGTGTCTTTCTCATGTATTACCGAGGGGCATGTCCTCGGGGGGTGTGGGGCCCTTCCTCCCTCTTAGAGTTGTCTAAGGGTTGGAAGTAGGCTGCCTTCTTTTGTTTTCTTTCTTTTTCTTTTATACACATACATCTTACTTATCGGAAAAAAAAAATACCAAACCCAAAAAAATACAAAAATGCCCCCAAATAACCCCAAAGGACCCACCCATTCTGGTTTAAACCAGAAATAAACCTATGTCGAAATAGGTATCGATTCAAAGGTCACGACCCTTAACATCGCATCCACAATTCTAATAAGGGATAATGACACTTTTTAGAAAATTCTGAGCGTAAAAAAGTATCAAAATGCCCCCAAATAACCTTAAACGACCCACCCAGTCTGGTTTAAACCGAAAAATGGACATATGCAAAATAGGTATCGATTAGAAGGTGCGACCCTCAACATCGCATCCACACATCTAATAAGAGATAAAGACACTTTTTAGAAAATCCCAAGCACAAAAAAGTACAGAAAGACCCCTAAATAACCCCAAATGACCCACCCGGTCTGATTTAAACCGTAAATGAACATATACGAAATAGGTATTGATTCGAAGGTCACGACTCTCAACATCGCATCCACACGTCTAATAAGAGATAAGGACACTTTTAGAAAATCCCAAGCCCAAAAAAGCACAAAAAGGCCCCCAAATAACACCAAACGACCCACCCGATCTGGTTTAAACCGAAAATGAACATATGCGAAACAGGTATTGATTCGAAGGTCACGACCCCCAATATCGCATCCACACATCTAATAAGAGATAAGGACACTTTTTAGAAAATCCCAAGCCCAAAAACTACTGAAATGCCCCCACTCCAAACGACCCACCTGGTCTGGTTTAAACCGAAAAATGAACAAATGCAAAATAGGTATCCATTAGAAGGTCACGACCCTCAACATCGTATCTACATGTCTAATAAGATATAAGGACACTTTTTAAAAAATCCCAAGCCCAAAAAAGTACCGAAATGCCCCCAAATAACCCCAAACGACCCACCCGGTTTGGTTTAAATCGAAAATGAACACATGTGAAACAAGTATCGATTAGAAGGTCAAGACCCTCAACATTGCATCCACACGTCTAATAAGAGATAAGGACACTTGTTAGAAAATCCCATGCCCAAAAAAGTAAAGAAAGGCTCCCAAATAACACCAAATGACCCACCCGGTTTAGTTTAAACCGAAAATGAACATATGCGGAACAGGTAATGATTCGAAGGTCACGACCCTCAACATCGCATTCACACATCTAATAAGAGATAAGAACACTTTTTAGAAAATACCAAACCCAAATAAATACAAAAATGCCCCCAAATAACCCCAAAGGACCCACCCAGTCTGGTTTAAACCAGAAATAAACATATGTCGAAATAGGTATCGATTCGAAGGTCACGACCCTCAACATCGCATCCACAAGTCTAACAAGAGATAAGGACACTTTTTAGAAAATTCGAAGCCCAAAAAAGTAATGAAATGCCCCCAAATAACCTTAAACGACCCACCCGGTCTAGTTTAAATTGAAAAATGGACATATGCAAAATAAGTTTCGATTAGAAGGTCACGAGCCTCAACATCGCATCCACATGTCTAATAAGGGATAAGGACACTTTTTAGAAAATCCCAAGCGCAAAAAAGTAAAGAAAGCCCCCGAAATAACTCCAAACGACCCACCTGGTCTGGTTTAAACTGAAAATAAATATATGCGAAAAAGGTAACATTCGAAGGCCAGAACCCTCAACATCGCATCCAAACGCCTAATAAGACATAAGGACACTTTTTAGAAAATCCTAAATCCAAAAAAGTACAGAAATGCCCCCACACAACACCAAACGACCCACCCAGTTCGGTTTAAACCGAAAATGAACATATGTCGAAATCGGTTTCTATTCGAAGGTCACAACCCTCAACATCACATCCACATGTCTAATAAGAGATAAGGATACTTTTTAAAAATACCAAACCCAAAAAAGTACAGAAATTCCTCCACATATTCCAAAAGGACCCACTCGACCTGGTTTAAACCAAAAAGGAACATATGTCGAAATACGTTTCGATTAGAAGGTCACGACCCTCAACATCGCATCCACACATCTAATAAGAGATATGGACACTTTTTAGAAAATCTCAAGCCCAAAAAAGTACCAAAATGCCCCCAAATAACTCCAAACGACACACCCGGTCAGGTTGAAACCGAAAACTGAATATATGCGAATCGGTATCGATTAGAAGGTCACGACGCTCAACATCACATTTACATGTCTAGTAAGGGATAAGGAAACTTTTTAGAAAATCCCAAGCCCAAAAAAGTGTAGAAAGGCCCCCAAATAACTCCAAACGTCCCACCAGGTCTGGTTTAAACTGAAACTCAAAATATGCGGAATAGGTATCGACTCGATGGCCAGAACCCTCAACATCGCATCCACACATCTAATAAGAGATAAGGACACTTTTTAGAAAATACCAAACCTAAAAAGTACAGAAATGCCCCCAAATAGCGCCAAAGGATCCACCCGGTCTGGTTTAAACCAAAAACGAACATACGTCGAAATAGGTATCGATTCGAAGGTCACGACCCTCAACATCGCATCCACATGTCCAATAAGAGATAAGGACACTTTTTCGAAAATTCTAAGCCAAGAAAAGTACCTAAATGCCCCTAAATAACCCCAAACGACCCACCGGTCTGGTTTAAACCGAAAAATCAACACATGCGAAATAGGTATCGAGTAGAAGGTCACGACCCTCAACATCGCATCCACAAGTCTAATAAGAGATAAGGACACTTTTTAGAACATCTCAAGCCCAAAAATGCACAAAAGGCCCCCAAATAACACCAAACGTCCCGCCCGGTCTGGTTTAAACCGAAAATGAACATATGCAGAATAGGTAACATTCGAAGGCCAGAACCCTCAACATCGCATCCACCCATATAATAAGAGATAAGGACACTTTTCAGAATATACCAAACCCAGAAAAATACAGAAATGCCCCCAAATAACCCCAAAGGACCCACCCGGTCTGATTTAAGCCGAAAATGAACATATGTCGAAATAGGTATCGATTCGAAGGTCACGACCCTCAACATCGCATCCACAAGTCTAATAAGAGATAAGAACACTTTTTAAAATTTCTAAGCCCAAAAAAGTACCGAAATGCCCCCAAATAAGCCCAAACAACCCACCCAGTCTGGTTTAAATCGAAAAGTAAACACAAGCGAAATATGTATCAATTAGAAGGTCACGACCCTCAACATCGCATCCACACGTCTAATAAGAGATAAGGACACTTTTTAGAAAATCCCATACCCAAAAAAGTAAAGAAAGGCCCCCAAATAACACCAAATGACCCACCCGGAGGTAATAATTCAAAGGGCACGACCCTCAACATCGCATCCACACGTCTAATAAGACATAAGGACACATTTTAGAAAATTGCAAGCCCAAAAAAGTACCAAAATGCCCCCAAATAACCCCAAACGACCCACCCGGTGTGGTTCAAACCAAAAAATGAACATATGCAAAATAGGTATCGATTAGAAGGTCACGGCCCTCAACATCGCATTTACACGTCTAGTAAGGGATTAGGAAACTTTTTAGAAAATCCCAAGCTCAAAAAAGTATAGAAAGCCCCCCAAATAACTCCAAACGTCCCACCTGGTCTGGTTTAAACTGAAACTTAACATATGCGGGATAGGTATCGATTCGAAGGCCAGAACCCTCAACATCGCATCCACACATCTAATAAGAGATAAGGACAATTTTTAGAAAATACCAAATCCAAAAAAGTACAGAAATGCCCCCAAATAACGCAAAAGGACCCAACCGGTCTCGTTTAAACCGAAAACGAGCATACGTCAAAATAGGTATCGATTCGAAGGTCACGACCCTAATCATCGCATCCATAAGTCCAATAAAAGATTAGGACACTTTTTAGAAAATTCTAAGCCCAAAAAAGTACCAAAATACCCCCTAAATAACCCCAAACGACCCACCCGGTCTGGTTTAAACCGAAAAATCAACACATGCAAAATAGGTAACGATTAGAAGGTCACGACTCTCAACATTGCATCTACACGTCTAATAAGAGATAAGGACACTTTTTAGAAAATCCCAAGCCCAAAAAAGTACAAAAAGGCCCCCAAATAACACCAAACGACCCGCCCGGTCTGGTTTAAGCCGAAAATGAACATATGCGGAACAGGTATTGATTCAAAGGTCACGACCCCCAACATCGCATCCACACATCTAATAAGAGATAAAGGCACTTTTTAGAAAATCCCAAGCCCAAAAAACTACCGCAATGCCCCCACCCCAAACGACCCACCCGGTTTGGTTTAAAGAAAAAAATGAACAAATGCAAAATAGGTATCGATTAGAAGGTCACGACCCTCAACATCGTATCCACATGTCTAATAACCGATAAGGACACTTTTTAAAAAATCCCAAGCCCAAAAAAGTACCGAAATGCCCCCAAATAACCCCAAACGACCTACCCGATTTGGTTTAAATCGAAAAATGAACACATGCGAAACAAGTATCGATTAGAAGGTCACGACCCTCAACATTGCATCCACATGTCTAATAAGAGATAAGGACAGTTTTTAGAAAATTCCTAGCCCAAAAAAGCACAAAAAGGCCCCCAAATAACACCAAACGACCCGCCCGGTCTGGTTTAAATCGAAAATGAACATCTGCGGAACAAGTATTGATTCGAAGGTCACGACCCCCAACATCGCATCCACACATCTAATAAGAGATAAGGACACTTTTTAGAAAATCCCAAGCCCAAAAAACTATCGAAATGCACCCACCCGGTCTGGTTTAAACTGAAAAATGAACAAATGCAAAATAGGCATCGATTAGAAGGTCACGACCCTCAACATCGCATCCACACGTCTAATAAGAGATAAGGACTTTTTTTTAAAAACACCCGATTTGGTTTAAATCGAAAAACGAACATATGCAAAACAGGTATCGATTAGAAGGTCACGACCCTCAACATTGCATCCACACGTCTAATAAGAGATAATGACACTTTTTAAAAAACCCCAAGCCCAAAAAAGCACAAAAAGGCCCCCAAATAACACCAAATGACCCGCCCGGTCTGGTTTAAATCGAAAATGAACATATGCGAAACAAGTATTGATTCAAAGGTCACGACCCCCAACATCGCATCCACACATCTAATAAGAGATAAGGACACTTTTTAGAAAATCCCAAGCCCAAAAAACTACCGAAATGCCCCAACCCCAAACGACCCACCCGGTCTGGTTTAAACTGAAAAATGAACAAATGCAAAATAGGTATCGATTAGAAGGTCACGACCCTCAACATCACATCCACACGTCTAATAAGAGATAATGACTTTTTTTAAAAAACTCCCAAGCCCAAAAAAGTACCGAAATGCCCCCAAATAACCTCAAACGACCCACCCGGTTTGGTTTAAATCGAAAAATGAACACATGCGAAACAGGTATCGATTAGAAGGTCACGACCCTCAACATTGCATCCACACGTCTATTAAAAGATAATGACACTTTTTAGAAAATCCCATGGCCAAAAAAGTAAAGAAAGGCCCCAAAATAACACCAAATGACCCACCCGTAGGTAATGATTCGAAGGTCTCGACCCTCAACATCGCATCCACATGTCTAATAAGACATAAGGACACTTTTTAGAAAATCCCATGAGCAAAAAAGTAAAGAAAGGCCCCCAAATAACACCAAATGACCCACCTGGTCTGGTTTAAACCGAAAATGAACATATGTGGAACAGGTAATGATTCGAAGGTCACGACCCTCAACATCGCATCCACACATCTAATAAGAGATAAGAACACTTTTTTGAAAATACCAAACCCAAAAAAAATAAAAAAATGCCAACAAATAACCCCAAAGGACCCACCCAGTCTGGTTTAAACTAGAAATAAGCATATGTCGAAATAGGTATCAATTCGAAGGTCACGACCCTCAACATTCCATCCACAAATCTAATAAGAGATAAAGACACATTTTAGAAAATTCTAAGCCCATAAAAGTACCGAAATGCCCCCAAATAACCTTAAACGACACACCCGATCTGGTTTAAACCAAAAAATGGACATATGCAAAATAGGTATCGATTAGAAGGTCCCGACCCTCAACATCGCATCCACAAGTCTAATAAGAGATAATGGCACTTTTTAGAGAATCCCAAGCACAAAAAGGTACAGAAAGGCCCCTAAATAACCCCAAACGACCCACCCGATCTGGTTTAAACCGTAAACGAACCTATGCAAAACAGGTATTGATTCGAAGGTCACGACCCTCAACATCGTATCCAAACGTCCAATAAGAGATAAGGACACTTTTTAGAAAATTCTAAGCCCAAAAAAGTACCTAAATGCCCCTAAATAACCCCAAACGACCCACCCGGTCTGGTTTAAACCAAAAAATCAACACATGCAAAATAGGTATCGATTAGAAGGTCACGATCCTCAACATCGCATCCACATGTCTAATAAGAGATAATGACACTTTTTAGGAAATCCCAAGCCCAAAAAAGCACAAAAGGCCCCCAAATAACACCAAACGACCCGTCCGGTCTGGTTTAAACCAAAAATGAATATATGCGGAACAGGTATTGATTCTAAGGTCACGATCCCCAACATCGCATCCACACATCTAACAAGAGATAGGGACATTTTTAGAAAATCCCAAGCCCAAAAAACTACCAAAATGCCCCCAAATAACCCAAACGATTCACCAGGTCTGGTTTAAACCAAAAAATGAACAAATGCGAAATAGGTATCGATTAGAAGGTCACGACCCTCAACATCGCATCCACACGTCTAGTAAGAGATAAGGAAACTTTTTAGAAAATCCCAAGCCCAAAAAAGTATAGAAAGGCCCGCAAATACCTCCAAACTTCCCACCTGGTCTGGTTTAAACTGGAAATGAACATATGCGGAATAGGTATCGATTCGAAGGCCAGAACCCTCAATGTCGCATCCACACGTCTAATAAGAAATAAGAAGACTTTTTAGAAAATACCAAACCCAAAAAAGTACAGAAATGCCCCCAAATAATCCCATAGGACCCACCCGGTCTTGTTTAAATCGAAAATGAACATAAATCGATATAAGTATCGATTCGAATATCACGACCCTCAACATCGCATCCACACGTCTAATAAGAGATAATGACACATTTTAGAAAATTTAAAGCCAAAAAAAGTACCGAAATGGCCCCAAATAACCCCAAACGACCCACCCGATCTGGTTTAAATCAAAAAATGAACACATGTGAACTAGGTATCGATTAGAAGGTGACAACCCTCAACATCGCGTCCACACGTCTAATAAGAGATAATGACACTTTTTAGAAAATCCCAAACCCAAAAAAGTACAGAAAGGCCACCAAAAAACACCCAATGACCCACCCATTCTGGTTTAAATCGTAATTGAACATATGCGGAACAAGTATTGATTCGAAGTCACTACCCTCAACATCGCATCCACAGATCTAACAAGAGATAAGGACACTTTTAGAAAATACCAAACCCAAAAAAGTACAAAAATGCCCCCAAGTAACACCAAACAACCCACCCAGTCCAGTTTAAGCCGAAAATGAATATATACGGAACAGGTATTGATTCGAAGATCACAACCCTCACCATCGCATCCACACATCTAATAAGAGATAAGGACACTTTTTAGAAAATACCAAACCCAAAAAAGTATAGAAATGCCCCCAAATAACACCAAACGACCCACCCAGTCCGGCTTAAACCTAAAATGAACATATGTCGATATCGGTATCGATTTGAAAGTCACTACCCTCAACATCGCATCCACACATCTAACAAGAGATAAGGACACTTTTTAGAAAATACCAAACCCAAAAAAGTGTAAAAATGCCCCCAAATAACACCAAACAACCCACCCAGTCCGCTTTAAGCCGAAAATGAATATATACGGAACAGGTATTGATTTGAAGGTCACAACCCTCAACATCACATCCAAACATCTAATAAGAGATAAGGACACTTTTTAGAAAATACCAAACCCAAAAAAATACAGAAATGCCCCCAAATAACACCAAACGACCCACCCAGTCCGGCTTAAACCTAAAATGAACATATGTCAAAATCGGCATCGATTCGAAGGTCACGACCCTCAACATCGCATCCACACGTCTAATAAGAGATAAGGACACCTTTTAGAAAATCCCAAGCCTAAAAAAGTACCGACATGCCCCCAAATAACCTCAAATGACTCACCCGGTCTGGTTTAAACCGAAAAATGAACATATGCGAAATAGGCATCGATTAGAAGGCCACAACACTCAAGATCGCATCCACACGTCTAATAAGAGATACGGTCACTTTTTAGAAAATCCCAAGCCCAAAAAAGTATAGAAAGGCCCCAAAATAACTCTAAATGTCCCACCTGGTCTGGTTTAAACTTCAAATGAACATATGCGGAATAGGTATCGATTTGAAGGTCACGACCCTCAACATCGCATCCACATGTCTAATAAGTGATAAGGACACTTTTTAGAAAATACCAAAACCAAAAAGTATAGAAATGCCCCAAAATAATCCCAAACGACCCACCCGGTCTGGTTTAAACCAAAATTGAACATATGACGAAATAGGCATCGATACGAAGGTCAAGACCCTCAACATCGTATCCACACATCTAATAAGAGATAAGGACACTTTTTAGAAAATCCCAAGCCCAAAAAAGTACCGAAATGCCCATAAATAACTCCAAATGACCCACCCGGTCTGGTTTAAATCAAAAAATGAACATTTGTGAAGTAAGTATTGATTAGTAGGTCACGACCCTCAACATCGCATCCACACGTCTAATAAGAGATAAAGACACTTTTTGGAAAATCCCAAGAACAAAAAAGTATAGAAACGCCCCTAAATAACTCCAAATGACCCACCCGGTCTGGTTTAAACCGAAAATGACCAAATGCGGAACAGGTATTGATTCGAAGGTCACAACCCTCAACATCGCATCCACACATCTAATAACAGATAAGGACACTTTTTAGAAAATACCAAACCCAAAAAAGTACAGAAATGCCCCCAAATAACACCAAACGACCCACCCAGTCCAGTTTAAATCGAAAATGAACATATGCGGAACAGGTATTGATTCGAAGGTCACAAACCCCAAGATCGCATCCACACATCTAATAAAAGATTAGGACACTTTTTTGAAAATCCCAAGCCCAAAAAAGTACCAAAATGCCCCCAAATATCCCCAAACGACTCACCCGATCTGGTTTAAACTGAAAAAGAATATATGCAAAATAGGTATCGATTCGAAGGTCACGACCCTCAACATCGCATCCACACTTCTAATAAGAGATAATGACACTTTTTGGAAAATACCAAACCAACAGAAGTACAGAAATGAAGGCTTGTCGAAATACATTTCGATTCAAAGGTCACAACCCTTAACATCGCATCCACACATCTAATAAGAGATAAGGACACTTTAAGGAAAATCCCAAACCAAAAAAAGTATAGAAATGCCCTTAAATAACCTCAAACGACCAACCCTATCTGGTTTAAACAAAAAATGAACATATGTCGAAATTGGTATCGATTCGAAGGTCACGACCCTCAACATCGTATCCATACATCTAATAAGACATAATGACACTTTTTAGAAAATCCCAAACCTAAAAAAGTACAGAAATGTCCCCAAATCACCCCAAACAATCCAGCCGATCTGGTTTAAACCGAAAAAGAAGATATGTTGAAATAGGCTTCGATTTGAAGGTGACAACCCTCAACATCGTATCCATGCGTCTAATAAGAGATAAGGAACTTTTTGGAAAATCCCAAACTGAAATAGTACAGAAATGCCCTTAAATAACCCCAAGTGACCCACCTGGTTTGGTTCGGACTGAAAATGAACACATGTCGAAATAGATATCTTTTGGTAGGTCACGACCCTCAACATCGCATCCACACGTCAAGTGTGAGATAAGGAAACTTTTTGGACTATCCCGAACCAAAAAGTACAGAAATACCCCCAAATAACCCCAAACGACCCACTCAATCTAGTTTAAACCGAAAATGAACATATGTCGAAACAGGTATCGATTCAAAGGTCACGACGCTCAACATCGCATTGACACGTCTAATAAGTGATAAGGACACTTTTTAGAAAATCGCAGACCAAACAAAGTATAGAAATGCCCCCAAATAACCCCAAACGACCCACCCGGTCTGGTTTAAATCGAAAATGAACATATGTTGAAATAGGTATCAATTCGAAGGTCACGACCGTCAACATCGCTTCCACACGTCAAATAATAGATAAGGACACTTTTTAGAGAATGCCAATTCCATAAAAGTATAGAAATGCCCCAAAATAGCCCCAAAATAACCCCAAACGACCCACCCTATATGATTTAAACCGAAAATGTATATATCAAAATAGGTATCGATTTGATGGTCACGACCCTCAACCTCGCATCCATACGCCTAATTAGAGATAAGGACACTTTTTAGAAAATCTCAGATGCAAAAAAAAAGTACGGAAATGCCCCCAAATAACCCCAATTGACCCACCAGGTCTGGTTTAAACAAAAAATGAACATATGTCAAAATAGGAATTGATTTGAGCGTCACAACCCTCAACATCCCATCCACACATCTAATAAGAGGTAAGGACACTTTTTAGAAAATACCAAAACCAAAAAGTATAGAAATGCCCCCAAATAACCCCAAACGACCCACTCGATCTAGTTTAAATCGAAAATGAGCATATGTTGAAACAGGTATTGATTCGAAGGTCACGACCCTCAACATCGCATCCACACGTCTAATAAGAGATGAGGACACTTTTTAGAAAATCCCAAACCCAAAAAAGTACAGAAATGCACCCAACTAACACCAAACGACCCACCCTAATTTCGTCTTTTGGACTTTGTTCTTAGTTCTCTTTCATGTGATGAACAGCAAGCTTCCCAAAGAGACTGTGGGAATTTTTTCGGCTGAGGAGAGAGAAGCTCTGGCGATTTGAGAGTGAGGATCTTGGTGCTTGTTTTTGGGTGATGGCTAGCAGGCCATTAGCTTCGGATGATGGTCTTCCTCCTCTTCCCATTTCGAGGGAGGAGGAAGGTAGGGTTACTGTGGAAGGCTGTTGTGATTCAGGTTCGACAGGTGGTGTGTTGGAGGTGGGGCCTCCTCCTCGGGTGGTGGTGCTGTGGTGGCTGGCTCGGGGCTGGTGCAAAATGACGGGCCTGTGAAGAAGGGAGTGTTGTGGGCAGCTCTCTTTCAATCTTCTTCTAGTTCTTTAAACAATGATGGTCTGCAGTTGAGTTTTATTGAGCCTTCTTTTATTGGGAGCAACCGTGTTGCTCAATGTTCTTTAGCTATGTTACAGGCAGAATTATTAAAATGGAAGAACACCCTTCTTGGCACTTCATTGGTCATGGACCAAGTTTTACGTTTGTTAAGGAAGTCTTGCTGAAACAATGGTGCATATCTGGTCATGTGGATATTAATCTTCTTGATAGTGGCTTTTTTTGTTTTTCGTTTCAACTTGGAGGAAGATAAGGGCAAAGTTCTTGAAGGGGGGCCTTGGACTGTGCAGTGGAGACCATTAATCCTTCGGCCTTGGAAACCAGGGATGAAGCTTGAAAAGATGGAATTGAACTCCATCCCTGTTTCGGTCACTCTCCCCAACCTTCCTTTTCATTTCTGGAATGTGGAGGCCTTGAGCTTGATTGCAAGTGTCTTGGGCAAGCCGATATCCACGGATAAGATGACAAAGACTCAAGAGTGACTATCATATGCTCGGCTCTGTGTTGAGATAGAAGCAAACCATGAATTTTCGGATCAAGTGGAGGTTCATGATGATGATGGTCTGGTCTTTTACCAAAAATTTATATATGAATGGTGCCCTCCTCGGTGTAACAGTCATAAGGTTTTTGGGCACTCAAGTGGGCAGTGTGGCGTTAATCCTAGCATGCAAATGACCTCTAGCCAGAAAGAGTGGAGGGTGAAGGCCGGCAAGGGGCCTCAGGTGGCTAGAGCAACTAGTGGACGTGGCACTCAGGCCGTGCACGGTGGAGGTGCTGGGCAGCAAGTTCAAAGTTCAAATTTTGAAAATATGACAGGTGGCAGATCTGTTGGGATTGTGTCTTCCACAAATATGGAAGCTCAATTCAGTGGAGGATCCTAGCAATATCCATTCTATGGAGAAGACTACTGGAATTTCAAAAAAGCTACCAAATTCCAGCCCTAAGAATTTGGCTGACAAGGGGAAGAAGATTGTATATCGCAATGCATTCGCTTTGTTGGAGGATCTAACGGAGGAAGTTCCCTATGACCCCACTGAATTGATGTTGGATGCTGACTCATGCAACATCCTTCTAGGGAAGGATTTGGAGTGTGAGCAAGATTTTGGAGATCCCCCACATAAAGAAGGTGAGGAGGAGGGGGAATTGGTGCCTCATTCAATAATCCTTCACAGCCATGTAAGGAAAGAGATTAATGTAACGGCTGGAGGTGATTTGGTGGGGTTTGATAATCCCACCTTTGCTCAAAATAATGGTGGGTTTGTGGCAGTTGGGGAGGGAGAGGAGACTATGATTATGGCAAGAGATAATGTGGCAACACCTACTATGGAAACTACAGATTGGGGGGGCCCTATTAGGGAGTCCTTATTGCAAATCCTAGAGGATGGTGACAAAACTAATGGAGAACAATCTAATTTGAAAGAAAGAGACATCCACCAAGGGAAAGAAAATTTCGGGTAGCACAATTCTAAGGGGTCCACTTTTAGAAGGTATGCCCTCTATCCCTAACCATGCAATTTCGTTGAACTCAGATAAGGAAGGGAGAGCTATGAGGGAGATAGGGAAAAAGAGATTGTTGACTTCTTTTAAACCTCAACGTATCGAAGTGGTTCCTAGCCAAAGTTCAAATCAGAAAGGAAATGATAGTGGTTCGGCTTTTGGGGGTAAGAAGCTAGCTCCCCCTCCCCTCCAACGTTCTCAATGAACTGCCTTTGCTGGAATGTGTGAGCCTTGAATGCTCCGGAGTGTGAAAAAGACCCTAGCTGATAACAATTATAAAATGGCTATTCTTCTAGAAACAAAAATCAAAGAGGGGAATGTTGACTCTACTTTCCAAAACCTGAAAAGGGGATGGAAGTTTAGTCATAACTATAGTCAGGAGCACCATACCCGTATATGGGTTGGCTGGGATGTAGGCTGTCTTATGGTGGACGTTCTAAAGGCTACTATTCAATTGATCCACATGAGGATTTCTGTTATTGGGACTTCTTTGTCCTTCCTTTGTACTGCTGTATATGCTCTAAATTCTCTTGAAGGTCGAATGGATCTTTGGAGGGAGATAACTGACATTGCTTCAAGAGTTGTTGAGCCATGGGCTGTTATGGGAGATTTCAATACGGTTAGACACCAAAATGAGAAGATGGGAGGGGATGCTATCCATTAGGGGGTGGTAGATGAATTTAATTCCTGCATTTTCAATTCGGGACTGGATGACCTGAAATGGAGAGGGGAATTTTTCACTTGGAATAATAACCAAAGTGGAACTCGTAGAATCTGATACAAATTGGATCGAGTCCTTGTTAATACTGCTTGGCTGGACAAGTTACGCTTCTCGGAAGCGAACTTCCTTTGCCCGGGGATATCTGACCACAGCCCGATTGCTCTCAATATTTTGGACAAGTTCAATTCTGGGCCTAAACCGTTCAGGTTTTTTGATGGTTGGACTCACCACAGAGACTATGATGAAGTGGTAAAAAGGGGCTGGCTGAAGGCTATAAATGTCTACTCAAACCTCATTTTGAGATTTGTTGCGAAGTTAAAGAATGTGAAATCTGAACTTAAATGTTGGAATAAGGAGAGTATCGGAGATGTTTTCAAAAATGTCAAGGATGCAGAACATGATCTTGGCCGAATTCAGCATGACCTCTCTCTTAATCCCCTTGATGATTCCCTTGTTGTCTTGGAGAAGGAAGCTAAAGGCAAGTTGTGGGCTGCGTTGCAAATGGAAGAAAGGTTTCTCAAAGAGAAATCAAGGGTTAGGTGGCTTGAGTTGGGAGATGGCAACAACAGTTTTTTCCACAAGTCCATGCAAAGTAGGCAAAACAGAAATCATATCTTGGAGGTCAGGGATCAAGCTGGAAATACCCTCACCAATCCTAAGGATATCAAAGAAGAGGCTGTTCTTTTCTATAAGAACCTTTTTGGGTCAGATTACCACTGATTTGGGCTCTTGCCCCCCTTCGATTCCCCTCTCGGGGGTGGTCTCTGACTCTCAAAATATGGAGCTCGGCAAGGAGGTAAATGGAGAGGAGGTTAAAAGAGTTGTGTTCAGTTTAAAAGACTCTAAAGCCCAGGGCCAGATGGTTTCGGGGCTGGCTTGTACAAGCACTTGTGGGAGGTCATAGGTGAGGAGCTAACACATATCCAATGGTTCTTTGCGAACTCCTTCATTCCTCGTTCTATAAATGCAACCTTTATTACTTTGGTTCCAAAGTCTGGAGATGTCTCCACTTTTACGGAGTTTCGGCCTATTGCTCTTTGCAATCTCCTATACAAGATTACCACTAAAATCCTTTCCAATAGGATCTAGCATGTTATTGGGAGTGTGGTCAGCCATAATCAGTCAGCTTTCATCAAGGGCAGGTCTATTGTTGACAATATACTTGTTTGCCACGATATTGTGCAGGGTATCGAACAAAAAGCCGCCAATCCTACTATAGTTTTTAAGGTGGATCTTCACAAGGCCTACGACTCTCTAAGTAGGAAATTTTTGTTTGCTGTGATGGAAAGAATGGGATTCTCTAACAAGTTTATAGGGTGGGTGAAAGCCTGTGTAACCACTCCTATGTTCCCTATCCTCATAAATGGTAGTCTGGCAGGTTTCTTCAGTGGAGGGAGAGGGATTAGACAAGGGGATCCACTGTCCCCCTACCTTTTCACCCTTGCTATGGAGGCCTTCTCTAGAATTATGCATAGACTTGAGATTGATGGACAGATTAAGCTGCTGCCCCATTGCAAATCATTCCACCTTTCACACCTCATTTTTGCAGACGATCTTATGATTTTTGTGAAGGGGAACCGTGATTCAATTTTAGCTAGTTTGGGGGGTCTGGATGAGTTTGCTGCCCTCTCCAGGCTTCAACTTAATAGATCTAAGTCCTCTATTATATTAGGGGGCCTTAGCCAAACTAGCAGTCTGGAACTTTTGGATTTAATGGGATTTTCAGAAACCAAGCTGCCTATTAGGTATCTTGGAGTTCCTCTTGTGTCTGGCAGGTTATCCATGAAAGATTGCAGCCCCATCTTGGATTTGGTTCATCAAAAATTGGAGGGGTGGAAGGCTAGATTACTCTCTTATGCTGGTCGCCTTCAACTCTTGTCTTCAGTTCTTCAAGGAAGTTACATTTACTGGGCAGGGATTTTTGGCTTTCCTAGTAATGTTTTTTTTTCCCGATAGGTAAGTTGTGTGTGTATAGAAGAAGAAAAGAAAGATACAAAAGAAGGCAGCCTTCTCCACCCCTTAGACAGACCTAAGGATTAGGAAAAGGCCCCAAACCTCCGAGGACAAACCCCTCGTAACTACAAGGAAAAGACACCCAACTCAATCACGGAGGCGTAAACTAGACCTTACCATAAGCATCATCAAGGATCAGCCGCAACAGGTCGTCATGAAACTCAGGAGGGTACAAAATAGTTTCCCCATCCTCTGATGACCCGAATCTGGTTTCTTTGGAGACTCAAGCTAAGGTGAAATTATGGGAAGCCTTGGCCATTGAAGAAAAGTTTTTCAAGGAGAAGTCTAGGGTGAAACATATTCAGCTGGGGGATGGTAATAATAGTTTCTTTCATAAATCCATGCTTTGTAGGCAGAATAGGAGGCATATTCTCGAGATTACAGGGGAAGGAGGTGACATTGTTAAGGATCCTAGCCGAATTAAAGATGAAGCTGTCTCTTTTTACAAGAAGTTGTTTGGATTGGGGGGGGTTTTTTTTTTTTTTTTTGGGGGGTTTTTTTTTTTTTTTTTGGGGGGTTTTTTGGTGGGGGGGTTTTGTGGGGGGGGGGGGGGGTTTTTTTTTTTTTTTTTGGGGGGGGGGGGGGGTTTTGGTTTTTTTTTTTTTTTTTTTTTTGGGGGGGGGGGGGGTTTTTTTTTGGGGGGTTTTTTTTTTAATGCTACTTTTATTAGTCTTATTCCTAAGACGGGGGATGTCTCTTCCTTTGCTGGTTATAGGCCTATTGCCCTTTGCAATCTTTTTTATAAGATCATTACAAAAATCTTATCTAATAGATTACAAGGTCTGGTTGGGCAGGTGGTGAGTGATTCCCAATTTGCATTTATCAAAGGAAGGTCTATTGTGGACAACATCCTTGTCTGTCATGATGTGGTCCGAGGGATTGCGCAGAAAGGTACTAGCCCTACAGTAGTTTTGAAGATTGACCTTCATAAAGCTTATGACTCCCTTAGTAGGAAATTCTTGTTTGAGATGATGGAAAGAATGGGTTTCCCTCAGAAGTTCATTGGTTGGGTGAAGGCTGTTGACACTCCCTGTTTTTCAATTCTATTATATGGGAGTCCGGCTGGTTATTTCAAAGGGGGAAGGGCAATTCGGCAAGGGGACCCTATTTCTCCCTATTTGTTCACTATTGCTATGGAGGGGTTTTCAGCCTTGATGAGGAAGTTGGAGGTTGAGAGTAGGACCAGTCTTCTCCCCAGATGTAAGAGCTCCCACCTCTCTCACCTTATCTTTGCAGATGATTTGATGATCTTTGTGAAGGCTACTATGGATTCTATTTCGGCCTGCCTGGGGGCCTTGGATGAGTTTCATACCTACTTTGAGTTGAAGCTCAACAGGGCTAAGTCCTCTATTATTTTAGGGGGCCTTACCCATACGGCCAGACTGCAACTTTTGGAATTAACGAATTTTGTGGATACCAAGTTACCTATTCGGTACCTAGGTGTTCCACTCATCTCTCGGAAGCTGGCTTTTGTAGATTGCTCCTCCATTTTGGATCGGGTGCGGAGTAGGCTTAATGGTTGGAAAGCTCATCTTTTATCTTTTCCAGGGCGATTACAACTCTTGAGCTTTGTTCTTCAAGGCTGCTACATTTATTGGTCAGGAATTTTTGGCCTGCTTGGTGCTCTCAAGAGAAAGCTGGAATCCATCTTCTCCAATTTCCTTTGGTCTGGCCCGTCTCTTGATCATAAGGTACATTATATTTCTTGGGATAGGATTTGCAAACCTAAGACTGAAGGGGGCCTTGGTATTAGGAGAATTTCAGATATGAATACGGTGGGTATTCTTAAGCAAATTTGGTGGATTGCCTCTAAAAAGGACAGTCTTTGGGTTAGGTGGGTTGATGCCCGCTATCTAAAAAATGACTCTATTTGGACTGTTAAGATTCCCCAAAACTGCTCTTGGGTTTGGCGGAAAGTTCTCAAGTTTAGAGTTTTGGTTGAGCCTCACATCCATCATATTATTGGGAATGGCCAATCTACTAGACTTTGGTTGGATAATTGGCATCCCAAAGGGGTTATGATTAAAAGGTTTGGGGATCGAGTTCGGTATGATGCTAGTTCTACCCGGCTTGCCTTGGTATCGGACTTTATTAGAGGTTGTATGTGGCATTTGCCTCCCCCAGGGCTCTTTTGATTTGATTACAATTTCTAGGGATCTCCCTAGTATCCCCATTGTGAATGAGGAGGAGGATCTTATTGTTTGGAAGGAAAATCCTAATGGCCTCTTTACTACTAAGTGGGCTTGGGATTTTGTGAGAAGCAGTGCTACTAAGGTGGTTTGGCATAGCCTTGTTTGGTTTCCTAGTTTTCTACCTAGGCATTCTTGTACTACCTGGAGATGTCTTATGGGTGGGCTCCCAACTGAGGACCAACTTATTAGAAGGAATATTGGAGTTGGGCAGAATTGCGTCTTCTGTTGGGGGGGGGGGTTTGGAAAGCCATGCCCATCTATTTTTTGGCTGTCCCTTTTCTAAGACCATTTGGGATAGGGTTAGTTCTAAGTGCTCTCAAAGTGGTAAAGGACCTGCTGGCCTTTTTGATGTGGTAAATTGGCTCTCTCATGTGGTTTGTGCTAATAACAAGTTAGATGTTATCCCCAAGTTGGCTTTCTGTGCGACGGTTTATTATGTTTGGTGGGAGAGAAATCAATGCCTCTTTAGTAATCAATCAAGGTCTTATGATAAAATCCTTCAAGATATCAACTTTGATGTGGTCACTAAAGCCTCTCATTGTCCATTTTTGGTTGACCACACCCCCAGAAATCAGTTCTTGGTTGATATGTGGGGGATCCAGGTGCGGTGGGCTGTCTCGGACCCCAAAGCTTGTTCTTGGCTGAAACCCCCCACTCACTTGGTCACGCTCCATAGTGATGGGTCCTTGAGAGGAGATAGAGCTGCTTATGGTGGTCTTATCCGTAATACCACAAGAGATCCGATCCTGGCTTATGTTGGTAAAGGTGTGGAGGCTTCGGTTCTTAGCATGCAGTTGTTAGCCATTCACAGGGGGGTGGCACTGTGTTTAGAAAGGAATCTTCGACATGTTTCCTTTTTTTTTTTTTTTTTTTTTTTTTTGATAAGTAAGAAATATATTACGAAGGAAAAGAAAAAAAATACAAAAAAGGCATCCTTTAAGAACCCAAAAGAGGGGAAAAGGACCCTAGACAAGAGAGGGCATGCCCTATCCAAACATCAAGGAGGAAGATACCCCTCCAAGGCTACATCCTATAATAGGTTACAAACTCTTTATCTTGCTTTATGAGAATCGCTAGCTCCAGAGGGAAGGACTCAGGCTCCCAAAGAATTCCAGAAGGGTCTGTAGGGATGGAGGCCATGAAATCTGCAGGCTGATTCTGTTCTCTCCACACATGAATGAATTCTTTAGACCTAAGCAGCCTTGCCTTTATTTGGATCTTACTTTTCAAAGTTAGGATTTGCCAAGGCCCAGTAATCACTCCATTCAAAATATCGACGGCCAACTTCGAATCCGACCTAATAAAGACATCATAAAAGCCCTTATCAACGCATAGGGAAATTCCTCTGTAAATAGCCATGAGCTCCATGGACAGCAACGAAAGATCTTCCCCTATGCCAGCAAAGGCAGCTAAGGGATCCCCACTATCATCACGAATGAGACCCCCAAAGCCTGCCTTGTCATCTGAAAGAGACCCATCACAATGGAGAGCAACCATGTTCGGATTTGGAGCAAACCAAGAGCATGCCATTGGAATTCTTGCAGTCCAACGAACTTGAAGATCCCATTTGGCAGCAATATGATGGTTGGCAGTAGTAGGGTCTCCCACCAAGTCAATGGAAGATAATCTGCCAATAACATCCCCCTTTATAGCCCCTACAATCTGGTCCTTAGATCTGATTTTGTTTCTAAAAATTCTATAATTTCTCTCCGACCAAATATGCTTGATTGTGGCACAGAAAGCAAGCTTTATGACCAGCCCCAATTTCCCTGCTCTACCTGCAACATATCTAACCGAAATGGCTGCATCAATGGCATTGCTAGGAGTGGCCCCATCATGGAAACAAAGGTCATAAATATGTTTCCAAATATCAGTAGTAAAAGGGCACCCGAAGAAGAGATGATTCCTGCTTTCAGTTCCAGCCCAACAAAACACGCAATGATGAGGAGTCAGAATGTGTCTATGAATGAGTTTGTCCCTAGTGGGGAGGGCATCCGAAAGGCATCTCCAGGCTATAAAGGAATGGGACTTTATACTTCCTTCAAACCCACCCGATCTTGTTTAAACTGAAAATGAACATATGTCGAAATAGGTATCGATTCGAAGGTCACGACCCCGAACATTGCATCCACACGTCTAATAAGAGATAAGGTCACCATTTAGAGAATCCCAAACCCAAAAAAGTACAAAAATGCCCCCAACTTACCCCAAACGACCCACCCGGTCTGGTTTAAACTGAAAATGAACATATGCCAAAATAGGTATCGATTCGAAGGTCACGACCCGCAACATCGCATCCACAAGTCTAATAAGAGATAAGGAAACTTTTTAGAGAATCCCAAACCAAAAAAAGTACAGAAATACCCCCAAATAACCCCAAACGATCCACCCGATCTGCTTTAAATTGAAAATGAACATTTGCCAAAATAGGTATCGATTCGAAGGTCACGACACCCAACATCGCATCCACACGTTTAATAACAGATAAGGACACATTTTAGAAAATACCAAACCCAAATAAGTACAGAAATGCCCCGAAATAACCCCGAACGACCCACCCAGTCTGGTTTAAACCGAAAATGAACACTTGTCAAAACAGGCATCGATTTGTGGGTCACGACCCTCAACATCGCATCCACACATCTAATAAAGGACACTTTTTAGAAAATCCTAACCCCAAAAAACTACAGTGATGCCCCGAAATAACCCCAAATGACCCACTCGGTCTGGTTTAAACCGAAAATGAACTTATGTCGAAATAGGTATCGATTCGAAGGTCGCAACCCTCAACATCGCATCCACATTTCTAATAAGAGATAAGGACACTTTTTATAGAATCCCAAAACCAAAAAAGTACAGAAATGGCCCCAAAAAACCCCAAATGACCCACCCAGTCTGCTTTAAACCGAAAATGAACATATGTCGAAATAGGTATCGATATGAATGTCACGACCCTCAACATCGCATCCTCCAACAAGAGATAAAGACACTTTTTAGAAAATCTCAAGCCCAAAAATGTACAAAAATGCCCCAACTAACCCCAAACAACCCACCCGATCTTGTTTAAACTGAAAATAAACATATGTCGAAATATGTATTGATTCGTAGGTCGCAACCCAATAAGGATAAGGACAGTTTTTAGAAAATACCAAACTCAAAAAAGTACAGAAATACCCCAAAATAACCCCAAACGACCCACCAGGTCTGGTTTAAACAAAAAATGAACATATATCGAAATAGGTATCGATTTGTAGGTCACAACCCCAAACGACCTACTCAATCTGGTTTAAATCGAAAATGAACTTATGTCAAAATAGGTATCGATTCGAAGGTCACGACCCTCAACATCGCATCCACACGTATAATAAGAGATAAGGACACTTTTGAAAAAATCCCAAGCCCTAAAAAGTACAGAAATGCACCCAAATAACCACAAACGACCCACTCGGTCTGGTTTAAACCGAAAATGAACTTATGTCAAAATAGGTATCGATTCGAAGGTCGCGACCCTCAACATCGCATCCACATTTCTAATAAGAGATAAGGAAACTTTTTAGAGAATCCCAAACCCAAAAAAGTACAGAAATGGCCCGAAAAAACCCCAAACGACCCAATTGATCTGCTTTAAATAGAAAATGTACATATGTCAAAATAGGTATCGATTCAAATGTCACGACCCTCAACATCGCATCTACATGTCTAATAAGAGATAAAGACAATTTTTAGAGAATCCCAAACCTAAAAAAGTACAAAAATGCCCCCAATTTACCCCATACGACCCACCCGGTCTGGTTTAAATCGAAAATGAACATATGCCGAAATAGGTATCGATTCGAAGGTCAAGACCCATAACATCACATCCACAAGTCTAATAAGAGATAAGGACACTTTTTAGAGAATCCCAAACCCAAAAAAGTACAGAAATTCTCCCAAATAACCCCAAACGACCCACCCGATTTACTTTAAACCGAAAATAAACATATGCCGAAATAGGTATTTATTCGAAGGTCACGACCCACAACATCACATCCACACATTTAATAAGAGATAAGGACACATTTTAGAAAATACCAAACCCAAAAAAGTACAGAAATGCCCACAAGTAACCCCAAACGACCCACCCAGTCTGGTTTAAATCGAAAATGAACATATGTCGAAACAGGTATCGATTTGAAGGTCACGACCCTCAACATCGCATCCACACGTCTAATAAGAGATAAGGACACTTTTTAGAAAATCCCAACCCCAAAAAAGTACAGAGATTCCCCCAAATAACCCCAAACGACCCACTCGGTCTGGTTTAAACCGAAAATGAACTTATGTGGAAATAGGTATCGATTCGAAGGTCGTGACCCTCAACATCGCATCCACATTTCTAATAAGAGATAAGGACACTTTTTAGAGAATCCCAAACCCAAAAAAGTACAGAAATGCCCCGAAAAAACCCCAAACGACCCAATTGATCTGCTTTAAACAGAAAATGTACATATGTCGAAATAGGTATCAATTTGAATGTCACGACCCTCAACATCGCATCTACATGTCTAATAAGAGATAAAGACAATTTTTAGAGAATCCCAAACCCAAAAAAGTACAAAAATGCCCCCAATTTACCCCATACGACCCACCCAATTCTGGTTTAAATCGAAAATGAACATATGCCGAAATAGGTATCGATTCGAAGGTCAAGACCCATAACATCACATCCACAAGTCTAATAAGAGATAAGGACACTTTTTAGAGAATCCCAAACCCAAAAAGTACAGAAATTCCCCAAATAACCCCAAACGACCCACCGATTTACTTTAAACCGAAAAATAAACATATGCCGAAATAGGTATTTATTCAAGGTCACGACCCACAACATCACATCCACACATTTAATAAGAGATAAGGACACATTTTAGAAAATACCAAACCCAAAAAAGTACAGAAATGCCCACAAATAACCCCAAACAACCCACCCAGTCTGGTTTAAACCGAAAATGAACATATGTCGAAACAGGTATCGATTTGAAGGTCACGACCCTCAACATCGCATCCACACGTCTAATAAGAGATAAGGACACTTTTTAGAAAATCCCCACCCCAAAAAAGTGCAGAGATTCCCCAAATAACCCCAAACGACCCACTCGGTCTGGTTTAAACCGAAAATGAACTTATGTGGAAATAGGTATCGATTCGAAGGTCGTGACCCTCAACATCGCATCCACATTTCTAATAAGAGATAAGGAAACTTTTTAGAGAATCCCAAACCCAAAAAAGTACAGAAATGGCCCGAAAAAACCCCAAACGACCCAATTGATCTGCTTTAAATAGAAAATGTACATATGTCAAAATAGGTATCGATTCAAATGTCACGACCCTCAACATCGCATCTACATGTCTAATAAGAGATAAAGACAATTTTTAGAGAATCCCAAACCCAAAAAAGTACAAAAATGCCCCCAATTTACCCCATATGACCCACCCGATCTGGTTTAAATCGAAAATGAACATATGCCGAAATAGGTATCGATTCGAAGGTCTAGACCCATAACATCACATCCACAAGTCTAATAAGAGATAAGGACACTTTTTAGAGAATCCCAAACCCAAAAAAGTACAGAAATTGTCCCAAATAACCCCAAACGACCCACCCGATTTACTTTAAACCGAAAATAAACATATGCCGAAATAGGTATTTATTCGAAGGTCACGACCCACAACATCACATCCACACATTTAATAAGAGATAAGGACACATTTTAGAAAATACCAAACCCAAAAAAGTACAGAAATGCCCACAAGTAACCCCATACGACCCACCCAGTCTGGTTTAAACGGAAAATGAACATATGTCGAAATAGGTATCGATTTGAAGGTCACGACCCTCAACATCGCATCCACACGTCTAATAAGAGATAAGGACACTTTTTAGAAAATCCCCACCCCAAAAAAGTGCGGAGATTCCCCCAAATAACCCCAAACGACCCACTCGGTCTGGTTTAAACCGAAAATGAACTTATGTGGAAATAGGTATCGATTCGAAGGTCGTGACCCTCAACATCGCATCCACATTTCTAATAAGAGATAAGGAAACTTTTTAGAGAATCCCAAACCCAAAAATACAGAAATGGCCCAAAAACCCCAAACGACCCAATTGATCTCGCTTTAAATAGAAAATGTACATATGTCAAAATAGGTATCGATTCAAATGTCACGACCCTCAACATCGCATCTACATGTCTAATAAGAGATAAAGACAATTTTTAGAGAATCCCAAACCTAAAAAAGTACAAAAATGCCCCCAATTTACCCCATACGACCCACCCGGTCTGGTTTAAATCGAAAATGAACATATGCCGAAATAGGTATCGATTCGAAGGTCAAGACCCATAACATCACATCCACAAGTCTAATAAGAGATAAGGACACTTTTTAGAGAATCCCAAACCCAAAAAAGTACAGAAATTCTCCCAAATAACCCCAAACGACCCACCCGATTTACTTTAAACCGAAAATAAACATATGCCGAAATAGGTATTTATTCGAAGGTCACGACCCACAACATCACATCCACACATTTAATAAGAGATAAGGACACATTTTAGAAAATACCAAACCCAAAAAAGTACAGAAATGCCCACAAGTAACCCCATACGACCCACCCAGTCTGGTTTAAACGGAAAATGAACATATGTCGAAACAGGTATCGATTTGAAGGTCACGACCCTCAACATCGCATCCACACGTCTAATAAGAGATAAGGACACTTTTTAGAAAATCCCCACCCCAAAAAAGTGCAGAGATTCCCCCAAATAACCCCAAACGACCCACTCGGTCTGGTTTAAACCGAAAATGAACTTATGTGGAAATAGGTATCGATTCGAAGGTCGTGACCCTCAACATCGCATCCACATTTCTAATAAGAGATAAGGAAACTTTTTAGAGAATCCCAAACCCAAAAAAGTACAGAAATGGCCCGAAAAAACCCCAAACGACCCAATTGATCTGCTTTAAATAGAAAATGTACATATGTCAAAATAGGTATCGATTCAAATGTCACGACCCTCAACATCGCATCTACATGTCTAATAAGAGATAAAGACAATTTTTAGAGAATCCCAAACCTAAAAAAGTACAAAAATGCCCCCCAATTTACCCCATACGACCCACCCGGTCTGGTTTAAATCGAAAATGAACATATGCCGAAATAGGTATCGATTCGAAGGTCAAGACCCATAACATCACATCCACAAGTCTAATAAGAGATAAGGACACTTTTTAGAGAATCCCAAACCCAAAAAAGTACAGAAATTGTCCCAAATAACCCCAAACGACCCACCCGATTTACTTTAAACCGAAAATAAACATATGCCGAAATAGGTATTTATTCGAAGGTCACGACCCAACAACATCACATCCACACATTTAATAAGAGATAAGGACACATTTTAGAAAATACCAAACCCAAAAAAGTACAGAAATGCCCACAAGTAACCCCAACGACCCACCCATCGATTTAAACGAAAATGAACATATGTCGAAACAGTATCGATTTGAAGGTCACGACCCTCAACATCGCATCCACATGTCTAATAAGAGATAAGGACACTTTTTAGAAAATCCCCACCCCAAAAAAGTGCAGAGATTCCCCCAAATAACCCCAAACGACCCACTCGGTCTGGTTTAAACCGAAAATGAACTTATGTGGAAATAGGTATCGATTCGAAGGTCGTGACCCTCAACATCGCATCCACATTTCTAATAAGAGATAAGGACACTTTTTAGAGAATCCCAAACCCAAAAAAGTACTGAAATGCCCCCAAAAAACCCCAAACGACCCACCCGGTCTACTTAAAACCGAAAATGAACATATGTCGAAATAGGTATCGATTCGAAGGTCAGGACCCTCAACATCATATCCACACGTCCAATAAGAGATAAAGACACTTTTTAGAAAATCCCAACCCCAAAAATTTACAGAAATGCGCCAACTAACCCCAAACAACCCACCCAATATTGTTTAAACTGAAAATGAACATATGTCGAAATAGGTATTGATTCGAAGGTCACGACCCACAACGTCGCGTCCACACGTATAAAAAAAGATAAGGACACTTTTTAAAAAATCCCAAGCCCAGAAAAGTACAGAAATGCCCCCAAATAACCCCAAACAACCCACTCGGTCTGGTTTAAACCGAAAATGAACTTATGTCGAAATAGGTATCGATTCAATGGTCACGACCCACCCGGTCTGGTTTAAACAGAAAATGAACTTATGTCGAAATAGGTATCGATTCGAAGGTCATGACCCTTAACATCGCATCCAAATTTCTAATAAGAGATAAGGACACTTTTTACAGAATCCCAAACACAAAAAAGTATAGAAATGCCCCTAAAAAACCCCAAACGACCCACACGATCTGCTTTAAACAGAAAATGAACATATGTCGAAATAGGTATCGATTCGACGGTCACGACCCTCAACATCGCATCTACATGTCTAATAAGAGATAAAGACACTTTTTAGAGAATCCCAAGCCCAAAAAAGTACAGAAATGCCTCCAACTAACCCCAAACAACCCACCCGATCTTGTTTAAACTAAAAATGAATATATGTAGAAATAGGTATCGATTCGAAGGTCACGACCTTGAACATTGCATCCACACGTCTAATAAGAGATAAGGACACTATTTAGAGAATCTAAACCCCAAAAAAATACAGAGATGCCCCCAAATAATCCCAAACGACCCACTCGGTCTGGTTTAAACCAAAACTGAACTTATGTGGGTTCGGCATATGTTCATTTTCGGTTTGAACTAGACCGGGTGGGTTGTTTGGGGTTATTTATGGGCATTTCCGTACTTTTTTGGGTTTTGGATTTTCTAAAAAGTGTCCTTATCTCCTATTAGGCGTGTGGGTGCGATGTTGTGGGTCGTGACCTTCGAATCTATACCTATTTCAACGTATGTTCATTTTCGATTTGAGCCAGACTGGGTGGGGCGTTTTGGGTTTTTTGGGTAGGGCATTTCTGTACTTTTTTGGGATTGGTATTTTCTAAAAAGTCTTTCTAACACTTATTGGACATGTGGATGCGATGTTGAAGGTCGTGAACTTCGAATCGATACCTATTTCAGCATAAGTTCATTTTCGGTAAAAACCAGACCGGGTGGGTTGTTTGGGTTATTTGGGGGCATTTCTGTTCTTTTTTGGGTTTGATATTTTCTAAAAAGTGTCCTTATCTCTTATTAGACGTGTGGATGCAATGTTGAGGGTCGAGACCTTTGTATCGATACCTATTTCGACATATGTTCATTTTCAGTTTAAACCAGACCGAGTGGGTCACTTGGGGTTATTTGGGGGCATTTCTGTACTATTTTTCGCTTGGGATTTATTAAAAAGTTTCCTTATCTCTTATTAGAAGTGTGGATGCGATGTTGAGGGTCATGACCTTCGAATCGATACCTATTTTGACATACATTCATTTTCAGTTTAAACCCGACCGGGTGGATCGTTTGGGATTATTTGGGGGCATTTCGGTATTTTTTTGGGTTTGAGATTCTCTAAAAAGTGTCCTTATCTCTTATTAGACGTGTGGATGCGATGTTGAGGGTCTTGAACTTCGAATCGATACCTATTTCGGCATATGTTCATATTCGATTTAAACTAGACTGGGTGGGTCATTTAGGGTTATTTGGGGGCATTTCTGTACTTTTTTGCGTTTATTATTTTAAAAAAAGTGTCCTTATCTCTATATAGACATGTGGATGCAATGTTGAGGGTCGTGACTTTCGAATCGATACCTATTTCGACATATTTCATTTTCGATTTATACCAGACAGGGTGGGTTGTTTGTGTCCTCATCTCTTAGTAGACATGCGGATGCGATATTGAGGGTCGTGACCTTCGAATCGATACCTATTTCAATATATGTTCATTTTTGGTTTGAGCCCGATCGGGTGGGTCGTTTGGGGTTATTTGGGGGCATTTTTGTACAATTTTTGGTTTGGGATTCTCTAAAAAGTGTCCTTATCTCTTATTAGACATGTGGATGTGATGTTGGGGGTCGTGACCCTCGAATCAATACCTATTTTGGCATATGTTCATTTTCGATTTAAACCAGACTAAGTGGGTCGTTTTGGGTTATTAGAGGCATTTCTGTACTTTGTGGGTTTGGTATTTTCTAAAAAGTGTTCTTATCTCTTGTTAGACATGTGGATGTGATGTTGAGGGTTGTGACCTTCGAATCGATACCTATTTCGACATATGTTCATTCTCGATTTAAACTAGACCGGGTGGGTCATTTGGGGTTATTTGGGGGCAATTCTGAACTATTTAGGGTTTGGGATTTTCCAAAAAGTGTCCTTATCTCTTATTAGATGTGTGGATGCGATGTTGAGGGTAGTGACCTTCGAATCGATACCTATTTCTACATTTGTTAATTTTCAGTTTAAACCAGACCGGGTGGGTCGTTTGGGGTTATTCGGGGGCATTTCTATACTTTTGTGGGTTTGGTATTTTCTAAAAAGTATCCTTACCTCCTATTAAATGGGTGGATGCGATGTTGACAGTCGTGACCTTTGAATCGATACCTATTTCGACATATGTTCATTTTCTGTTTGGGCTAGACCGGGTGGGTCGTTTGGGATTATTTGGGTGCATTTCCCAACTTTTTTGGGTTTGGGATTCTCTTATTAGACATGTGGATGCGATGTTGAGGGTCGTGACCTTCGAATAGATACATATTTTGGGATATGTTCATTTTCGGTTTGAACTAGACCGGGCGGGTTGTTTGGGGTAATTTGGGGGCATTTCTGTACTTTTTTGGGTTTGATATTTTCTAAAAAGTGTCCTTATCTCTTATGAGATGTGTGGATGCAACGTTGAGGGTCGAGACCTTTGTATCGATACCTATTTTGACATATGTTCATTTTCGGTTTAAACCAGACCGAGCGGGTCGTTTGGGGTTATTTGGGGGCATTTTTGTACTTTTGTTCGCTTGGAATTTATTAAAAAGTTTCCTTATCTCTTATTAGACGTGTGGATGCAATGTTGAGGGTCATGACCTTCGAATCGATACCGATTTCGACATATGTTCATTTTCGGTTTAAACCCGACCTGGTGGGTCGTTTGGGGTTATTTGGGGGCATTTCTGTATATTTTTGGGTTTGGGATTCTATAAAAAGTGTCCTTATCTCTTATTAGACGTGTGAATGTGATGTTGGGGGTCGTGAACCACGAATCAATACCTATTTCTTCGTATGTTCAATTTTTGTTTAAACCAGACTAAGTGGGTCGTTTGGGGTTATTGGGGGCATTTCTGTACTTTTTTGGATTTGGTATTTTCTAGAAAGTGTCCTTATCTCTTATTAGACGTGTGGAAGCGATGTTGAGGGTCGTGACCTTCGAATTGATACCTATTTCGACATATGTTCATTTTTGGTTTAAACCAGACCGGGTGGGTTGTTTTGGTAATTTGGGGGCATTTCTGTATTTTTCTGGGTTTGGGATTTTCTAAAATGTGTGCTTATCTCTTATTAGACGTGTGGATGTGATGTTGAGGGCCGTGACCTTCGAATAGATACCTATTTCGGTATATGTTCATTTTCGGTTTGAACCAGACCGGGTGGATCGTTTGGGGGTATTTGGGGGCATTTCTGTACTTTTTTGTGTTTGGGATTCTCTAAAAAGTGTCCTTATATCCTATTAGATTTGTGGGTGCGATGTTGTGGGTCCGTGACCTTCAAATCAATACCTATTTTGACATATTTTCATTTTCGGTTTATACCAGACCGGGTGGGTCGTTTGGGGTTATATGGGGGCATTTCTGTGCTTTTTTGAGTATGGTATTTTCTAAAAAGTCTCCTTATCTCTTAGTAGATGTGCGGATGAGATGTTAAGGGTCGTGACCTTCGAATCGATACCTATTTCAACGTATGTTCATTTTCGGTTTGAGCCAGACCGGGTGGGTTATTTTGGGTTTTTTGGGTGGGGGCATTTCAGTACTTTTTTGGGATTGGTATTTTCTAAAAAGTGTTTTTATCACTTATTGAACGTGTGGATGCGATGTTGAAGGTCGTGAACTTCGAATCGATACCTATTTCAACATAAGTTCATTTTCGGTTAAAACCAGACCGGGTGGGTTGTTTGGGGTTCATTGGGGGCATTTCTATTCTTTTTTGGGTTTGATATTTTCTAAAAAGTGTCCTTATCTCTTATTTGACGTGTGAAAGCAATTTTGTGGGTTGAGACCTTCGTATCGATACCTGTTTCGACATATGTTCATTTTCAGTTTAAAACAGACCGAGTGGGTCGTTGGGGTTATTTTTTTTTTTTTGATAAGTAATTTGTGAATGTATAGAAGAAGAAAAGAAAGATACAAGAGAAGGGAAGCTACTGACACCCCTTAGACAGACCTAAGGAGGAGAAAGAGGCCCCACACCTCCGAGGACAAACCCCTCGGATATTCAAGGAGAACCACCCAAACCCAATTATGGAGGCCTAAACTGGGCCTTACCAACAGAATCATCATGAATCAGCCGCATTAGGTCCTCATGAAACTCTTGAGGATACATAATAGTTTCCCCATCCCCACTATTTATGGAAGCAATAAAGTCCGCCGGTTGGTTCAGTTCTCTCCAAACATGCCTCACTTCATAGCGAGCCAACTGGTCCAACCTAGAGATGATCTGGTACTTCAAAGCATAAACATTCCAGGGGCAGCCAATCACATTTGTAACAATCTCCACGGCCAACCTCGAGTCAGATCTGATAGAAATATAATGGAGGTTCCTCTCTATGCACAAAACCACTCCTCTGTGGATAGCTATCAATTCCATGCTAAGAACCGAAGCTTCCGACCCTTTACCAACATAGGCCAGAATCGGATCTCCTAAGGAATCACGAATGAGACCCCCATAAGCAGCTCTATCTCCTTTCAAGGACCCATCACAATGGAGAGAAATCAATTGAGCAGGGGGCTTTGGCCAAAAACAGATTTTGGGAGCCGAATTGGCCCACTGCACTTGGACCCCCCACTTGTCAACCAAAAATTGATTCCTAGGAGTATGGGCTGCCAATAACGGACATTGAGAACCTTTAGTGGAAACATCAAATTTGATGTCTTGAAGGATCTTATCATAAGACCTTGAGTGATTACTAAAGAGCCGTTGATTCCTCTCCCACCAAACATGATAAATCGTGGCACAAAAAGCAAGCTTGGGAATAAAATCCATCTTATCTTTAGCACAAACCACATGAGAAAGCCAATTGACCACATCAGTCAGGGTAGCAGGTCCTTTGCCATTGATAGAACACATAGAGCTAACCCTATCCCAAATGGTATTAGAAAAGGGACAGGCAAAGAAGAGATGGGCATGGCTCTCCAAACCTCCCCAACACAGGACGCAATTCTGTCCTACAGCAATATTCCTTCTAATGAGTTGGTCTTTAGTTGGCAACCCTCCCATCAAGCACCTCCAGGTAGTACAAGAGTGCCTAGGAAAAAAACCAGGAAACCAAACAAGCTTATTCCAGTCCACCTTTGTTGCACTACTTCTAATAAGATCCCAAGCCGACTTGGTAGAAAAGAGACCATTAGAAGTTTCCTTCCAAACAATAAGATCCTCCTCACCACTCACAATAGGAATACTAGGGAGATCCCTCGAAATAGTTATCAGATCAAAAGAACCCTGAGGGGGCAGATGCCAATGGCCATCCCTAATAAAGTCCGAAACCAAGGCAAGCCGGTGAGAACCGGCATCATAACGGATCCGATCTCCATATCTTTTAATCAAAACCCCTTTAGGATGCCAATTATCCAACCAAAGTCTAGTAGCTTGGCCATTCCCAAAAATATGATGGATATGTGGCTCAACCTGATCTCTAAATTTGAGGACTTTCCGCCAAACCCAAGAGCAATTTTGGGGGATCTTTGCAGTCCAAATAGAATCTTTCTTTAGGTAGCGGGTATTGACCCACCTAACCCAAAGACTGTCTTTCTTAGAGGCAATCCACCAAATTTGTTTAAAAATCCCTGCAATATTCATATCAGAAATTCTCCTAATACCAAGGCCCCCTTCAGCCTTAGGTTTGCAAATCTTATCCCAAGAGATGTAATGTACCTTACGATCAAGAGACGGGCCAGACCAAAGGAAGTTGGAGAAGATGGATTCCAGCTTATTCTTTAGAGCTCCAGGCAGCCCGAAAATCCCTGACCAGTAAATGTAGCAGCCTTGAAGAACAGAGCTTAAAAGTTGAAGCCGCCCTGCAAAGGATAAGAGCCGAGCTTTCCAACCATGAAGCTTACTCCTCACTCGATCCAAAATGGAAGAACAATCTGCAAAAGCCAGCTTTCGAGCAATGAGAGGAACACCAAGATACCGGATAGGTAACTTGGTATCCACAAAGTTCGTTAATTCCAAAAGTTGCAGTCTGGCCGTGTGGGTGAGGCCCCCTAAAATAATAGAGGACTTAGCCCTGTTGAGTTTCAACCCAGAGTAGGTATGAAAATCATCCAAGGCCCCCAGGCAGGCCGAAACAGAATCTGTGGTGGCCTTCACAAAGATCATCAAGTCGTCGGCAAAGATAAGGTGGGAAAGGTGGGAACACTTACACCTGGGAAGCAGGCTAATGCTGCCTTCCACCTCCAACTTCCTCATCAAAGCTCAAAACCCCTCCATGGCAATAGTGAACAAATAAGGCGAAATAGGGTCCCCCTGCCGTATTCCCCTACCCCCTTTGAAAAAACTAGTAGGACTTCCATTCAATAGGATGGAGAAGCAAGGAGTATCAACACAAGCCTTCACCCAACCAATAAACTTCTGTGGGAAACCCATTCTGTCCATTAAATCAAACAAGAACTTCCTACTAAGGGAGTCATATGCTTTATGAAGGTCAATCTTCAAAGATCATTGTTGTGGCTAGATCCTTTCTGCTCTATACCTCGAACCACATCATGACAGACAAGGATGTTGTCCACAATAGACCTCCCCTTGATAAAAGCTGACTGGGAATCACTTACCACCTGCCCAATTATTCCTTGTAATCTATTAGATAAGATTTTAGTAATGATCTTGTAAAAAGATTGCAAAGAGCTATGGGCCTATATCCAAGAAAAGAAGAGACATCTCCCCTTAGGAATCAAGCTAATAAAAGTAGCATTAATCGAACTTGGAAGGCGAGACTTCAAAAAGAACCATTTCACTGCCAAAGTCAAATCCTCACCAACTACTTCCCAAGAATGCTTGAAGAAAGCAGCCCCAAACCCATCCGGTCCTGGAGCTTTGGAATTTTTCATAGCAAACACAACCTCCATAATCTCCTTATTGGACACCCTCCCAATAAGACCTTCTTGTTGGGCATGGGATAAGCCGTATTGCAAGGGAACCGTGCTAGGAAAAAAACCACCATCCACCGAATCAGTCCCAAATAATTTCTTATAGAAAGAGACAGCTTCATCTTTAATTTGGTTGGAATCCTTAACCATGTCACCTCCTTCCCCTTGAATTTCCAAAATATGCTTCCTATTCTGCCTGCAGATCATGGACTTGTGAAAGAAGCTATTATTCCCATCCCCCAGCTGAATATGCTTCACCCTTGATTTCTCCCTCAAGAATTTTTCTTCAATGGCCAAAGCTTCCCATAACTTCACCTTAGCTTGAGACTCCAAAAGAACCAGATTCTGGTTATCGGGGTGATCACCAAGATTGCATTGAATTTGGAACAAATCAGCCTCTGCAGCCTTCACCGCAATGAAAACATCTCCAATGCACTCTTTATTCCATTTTTTCAGTTCCTTTTTAACATTCCTTAACCGGGCAGCAAACCTCATGATAGGATTGAGAACCATACTAACTGGCTGCTTCCAGCCCTCCCGAACCATCTCATCATAACCATCCCTGCCAATCCAAGCCTCAAAAAACCTAAAAGGTTTAGGTCCGAAATTAGCCTCCTCTAACACAGCCAGCACTACTAGAGAGTGGTCAGAGAGACCCGGAGGGTAAAAAGTAGCCTCTGAAGATCTAAAAAAATCCACCCAAGCCAAGTTGACCAACACTCTATCAAGCTTACAGCAGATCCTAGCATCGCCACTTTGTCTGTTATTCCATGTCATAGCTTCCCCTTTCCACTTTAAATCAATCAGCCCAGAGTCATCAATAAAATTATTGAAATCATCAATAGCCTCCAACCGAACAGGATCCCCACCAAATTTCTCATTTTGATGCCGAGTAACATTGAAGTCCCCTAAAACAGTCCAAGGGGTAGTAACAGCACCAGCAATACTCCCCACATCTTCCCACAAATCCTTCCGGCCTGCCATAGTATTTAGAGCATACACTACAGTGCACAGAAAAGAGGTTGATGTACCCACAACCAACACCTTAACATGAATAAACTGCTTAGATTTTCGAATTTCTTCAACATTAAAGAAATTAGGATCCCAACCCAACCAAATCCGAATAGTATTATCAATCTCCCCATTATGCACATATTTCCAGTCTGAAATAAAATTATCAAAAATGGCAGCACAGTTCTCCAACCTAACTTTAGTTTCCAAGAGACAAACCAATTTAGCTTGATGGTCTTTGCACACCTTCTTAATCCCCAGCTGTTTGGTTGAGGCATTCATGCCTCTTACATTCCAAACTAAACACTTCATTTAGCAACCAGGTTAAAGCCATCAACTCCACCCGTACTAGGTCCATCTCTCTTAACCTCACTAGAGTCTTTCGGGTTTACAAGAACCCGTTGGGCCTGGAACTTAGACCCCCTCCCCATGGTTCGGCCTAGAATAGAATAAGAAATAGAACCAGATTGACCCATACCTTTTCCAGAAAGCCCTTGAATTGATCGAATGTCCGCAGCTTGCTTCTTTAGTCTTTCCATATTGGCCGAGGGCTTAGCTGGAATTATCCCTTTCTCCTTTGATCTCAACAGATCTTCAGCTCTGTTATCACCTTGCATAGGCGCCCCAGCAGCACCCACCAACGGATTTGGATCAATCATCTTCAAAGATTCCAAAGCTGCCACCTCACCATCCCTATTTAAAGAATTAATTTCAGTTGCCATTCCATCCATAGATAAAGCACTAGGATCACTTTCCACCAAAACAGATTTTGAATTTTGAGTCAAGAAAGGGCAGCTATCCACATTAGGGATAATAGCTACAGGTTGGGGGGTGAAACTTATTTCCTCCAAATCTGCCTCAATTATTCCTCCTTCTTCCATGCACAGCACGCTAGGGGTCTCAGCTTCCTTAATTGTGTAGTCACTGACATCATTCTCTCTTCATAATTACTCCATCGACCCTCTCTCCACCCTCAACTATTCTTTTCCTCATGGCCAACGCATAGGCTTTAGTAGGAGAAGACCCAGCTGTCTCTTTCATGACATTTGAATTTGCCAGATTTTCCACACCAACCCTCTTCTCCCCATCTTTCTTATTTAATGAATCCCTTGACTCTTGCTCATCCTCCAGCCCATCTCCTAATAAAATATTGCAAGAATCAGCATCCAACATCAGCTCCTTTGGATCATATGCAACCTCTTCCGTTAGATCTTCCAACAATGCAAAAGCATTAATATGGAGAACATCCTTCCCCTTGTCAGTAGCAATATCTCCTCTACCCTTGTCTTTTCCTGCAAATAAGGGATCTGCCTTCACTAGAGTATCTTCTCTATCATCGGATCCAGCAAGGGCAATCGGCTGCTTAGAATCTACATCATCACTAACCTCCTGCCCATCAGCACCACCACTACCGGCCAATGCTCCTTCAACAGTCCCCGAAGTTCCTTTCACCCGCCACTCTCTTCTCGGCTGAGAGGATTTCTGAGTTTGACCATTATTCCCAATCTTGCAAGAATCCAAGAGGTGACCAAACACAATACAGTGTTTGCATCGAGGGGGTTTCCACTCATAAACCACCTTTTGATTAAATGCGAGTCCATCTTCTCCATAAACCGGAACAGCCAAAGGAAGCTCCTTATCAGCAGACACTTCCACACACAAGCGGGCATAAGACAATCTCTCCATAGAACTTGTCATTTTATCTGCCACAATAGGCTTGCCAATAACACTTCCGATAGAACCGAGAGCTTCAAGACCAGAAATGAAAGGGGAGATTGGGTAACGAGACCCATACAGGGACAGAGCATAAATTCACCCTTTCTAAGGATACATCTGGACTCCAAGGGCGCAAGATCATTGGTTTTCTTTGAACATACCATGGCCCTCCTTCAAGGACTTTAACTTTGTCATCTTCAAGATTAAAGCGAAAAATAAAAATTCCACTCTCTAATAAATTAACATCAACATGACCTGCAATCTTCCACTGTTTCAATAAAACATCCCTTGCAAAGGTAAAGCTTGGCCTGCCACCAATGAAGTGCCCCATAAGGGTGTTCTTCCACCGTTCAAGTCCCTTGCTGACCATTGCCTCCGGGCATTTCGCAGCCAAAACCCCATCAATCAACTCTGGTTTCACATAGGACAGCTTGAGACCATCACCATAAGTCAAAGAAGAAGAAGAAAAAAAGAGCAGACCAAGGAACACCAGCCTTCCCCTTCCTCGAATCTCTAACACCATTCTCAAAATCTTCATTATGCTGAGTATTACCATCTTTCCCAGCCCCTTCAAGGGCAGCAGCCTGAATCGGTTCTAGAACCTGTACCACACCATCTCCAATATTCTCACCATGCACCAACGGAGCACCATCCCCCACCAAACCACCAAGGGTAGGCCACACCTCCTTCCCCGAGCCACCAGGAGCAGCACCACTTTCCCCCAAGCTGATATTCCCCCCACCTTCCCTTCCTCCCGGATTGAGAAGAAGGGGAGGACCATTAGCCGAAGCTAATGGCCTGCCGGCCATCACCAAGAGCAAACCAAAACACTCCCTCCCAAATCACCAAGAGCAAACCAAAAACTTAATTCTCCTATCTTTTTGCCCACATGGCTCCTCAAAGCTCTCTTTCTCTTCTTCCTCTCCTTTCTCTCTATTCTTTCCTCTCTTTTCTCTTTCCGTCGTTGGGGTTATTTGGGGGCATTTCTGTATTTTTTTTTGCTTGGGATTTCTTAAAAAGTTTCCTTATCTCTTATTAGACGTGTGGATACGATTTTGAGGGTCATGACCTTCGAATCGATTCCTATTTTGACATATGTTCATTTTTTGTTTAAACCCGACCGAGTGGGTCGTTGGGGTTATTTGGGGGCATTTCTGTATTTTTTTTTGCTTGGGATTTCTTAAAAAGTTTCCTTATCTCTTATTAGACGTGTGGATACGATTTTGAGGGTCATGACCTTCGAATCGATTCCTATTTTGACATATGTTCATTTTTTGTTTAAACCCGATCGGGTGGATCGTTTGGGGTAATTTGGGGGCATTTCTATATTTTTTTGGGTTTGGGATTCTCTAAAAAGTGTCCTTATCTCTTATTAGATGTGTGGATACGATGTTGAGGGTCTTGAACTTCGAATCGATACCTCTTTCGGCATATGTTCATTTTGGGTTTAAACCAGACCGGGTGGGTCGTTTGGGGTTATTTTGGGGCATTTTCTGTATTTTTTTGGGTTTGGTATTTTATAAAAAGTGTCCTTATCTCTTAGTAGACTTGCGGATGCGATCTTGAGGGTCGTGACCTTCGAATCGATACCTATTTCAACATATGTTCATTTTCGATTGAGCCAGACCGGGTGGGTCGTTTGGGGTTATTTGGGGGCATTTCTGTACTATTTGTGGTTTGGGATTCTCTATAAAGTGTCCTTGTCTCTTATTAGACGTGTGGATGCGATGTTGAGGGTCGTGAACCTCGAATCAATACCTATTTTGGCGTATGTTCATTTTCGGTTTAAGCCAGACCAAGTGGGTCGTTTGGGGTTATTGGGGGCATTTCTGTACTTTTTTGGGTTTAGTATTTTCTAAAAAGTGTTCTTATCTCTTATTAGACGTTTGGATGTTGAGGGTCCTGACCTTCGAATCGATACCTATTTCAACATAAGTTCATTTTTGGTTTAAACCAGACCGGGTGGGTTGTTTGGGTTATTTGGGGTATTTCTGAACTTTTTAGGGTTTGTGATATTTTAAAAAGTGTCCTTTTCTCTTATTAGATGTATGGATGCGATGTTGAGGGTAGTGACCTTCGTATCGATACCTATTTCGACATATGTTCATTTTCGGTTTAAATCAGACCGGGTGGGTCGTTTGGGGTTATTTTGGGGCATTTTTGTACTTTTTTGGGTTTGGTATTTTTAAAAAGTGTCCTTATCTCTTATTAGACATGTGGATGCGATGTTGAGGGTCGTGACCTTCGAATCGATACCTATTTCGACATATGTTCATTTTCGGTTTAAACCAGACCGGGTGGGTCGTTTGGGGTTATTTGGGGGCATTACTATACTTTTTTGCATTTATTATTTTCTAAAAAGTGTCCTTATGTCTTGTTAGACATGTGGATGCGATGTTGAGGGTTGTGACTTTTGAATCGATTCCTATTTCGACATATTTTCATTTTCGGTTTATACAAGACCGGGCGGGTCGTTTGGGGTTATGTGGGGGCACTTTCTGTATTTTTTTGGGTTTTTTATTTTCTAAAAAATGTCCTTATCTCTTAGTAGACGTGCAGTTGCGATGTTGAGGGTCGTGACCTTCGAATCGATACCTATTTCGACATATGTTCATTTTCAGTTTAGGCCAGGCCGGGTGGGTCGTTTGGGGTTATTTGGGTGCATTTCTCTACTTTTTTTGGTTTGGGATTCTCTGAAATGGTCCTTATCTCTTATTAGATCTGTGGATGCGATGTTGAGGGTCGTGTGACCTACGAATCGATACCTATTTCGGTATATGTACATTTTCGGTTTAAGGTAGATCGGGAGGGTCGTTTGGGGTTGTTTGGGGTTATTTAGGGGCATTTCTGTACTTTTTTGGGTTTGGGAGTTTCTAAACAATGTCCTTATATCCTATTAGACATGTGGGTGCGATGTTGTGGGTCGTGACCTTCGAATCGATACCTATTTCGACATATGTTCATTTTCGATTTAAACCAGACCAGGTGGGTCGTTTACGGTTATTTAGGGGCATTTCTGTAATTTTTTGGGCTTGGGATTTATGAGAAAGTGTCCTTATCTCTATTTAGACGTGTGAATGCGATGTTGAGAGTCATGACCTTCGAATCGATACCTATTTCAACGTATGTTCATTTTCGATTTAAACTAGACCAGGTGGGTCGTTTGCGGTTATTTGGGAGCAATTCTGAACATTTTAGGGTTTGGGATTTGCTAAAAAGTGTCCTTATCTCTTATTAGATGTGTGGTTGCGATGTTGAGGGTAGTGACCTTCGAATCAATACCTATTTCGATATTTGTTCATTTTCGGTTTAAACCAAACTGGGTGGGTCGTTTGGGGTTATTTGGGGGCATTTCTGTACTTTTTTGGGTTTGGTATTTTCTAAAAAGTGTCCTTATCTCTTATTGGACGTGTGGATACGATGTTGAGGGTCGTGACCTTCGAATCGATACCTATTTCGACATATGTTCATTTTCTATTTAGGCTAGACCGGGTGGGTCGTTTGGGATTATATGGGTGCATTTCTCTACTTTTTTGGGTTTGCGATTCTCTGAAAACTCTCCTTATCTCCTATTAGACGTGTAGAAGCGATGGGGTCGTGACCTTCAAATAGATACATACTTCGGCATATGTTCATTTTCGGTTTGAACCAGACCGAGTGGGTAGTTTGGGGTTATTTGGGGGCAATTGTGTACTTTTTTTCGTTTGGAATTTATTAAAAAGTTTCCTTATCTCTTATTAGACGTGTGGATGCGATGTTGAGGGTCATGACATTCGAATCGATACCTATTTCGACATATGTTCATTTTTGGTTTAAACCCGACCGGGCGGGTCATTTGGGGTTATTTGGGGGTATTTCTGTTTTTTTTGGGGGTGGGATTCTCTAAAAAGTGTCCTGATCTCTTATTAGATGTGTGGATGCGATGTTGAGGGTCGTGAACCTCGAATCAATACCTATTTTGGCGTATGTTAATTTTTGGTTTAAACTAGACCGTGTGGGTCGTTTGGGTTATTTTGGGGCATTTCTGTATATTTTTGGGTTTGGGATTTTCTATAAAGTGTCCTTATCTCTTATTAGACATGTGGATACGATGTTGAGGGTCGTGACCTTCTTATAGATACCTATTTCGACATATGTTCATTTTCGTTTTGAAACAGGGTGGATCGTTTGGGGTTATTTGGGGGCATTTTTGTACTTTTTTGGGTTTGGGATTCTCTAAAAAGTGTCCTTATCTCCTATTAGACGTGTGGGTGTGATGCTGTGGGTTGTGACCTTCGAATCAATACCTATTTCGACATATTTTCATTTTCGGTTTATACCAGACCGGGTGGCCCGTTTGGGGTTATAAGGGGGCATTTCTGTGCTTTTATGAGTATTATATTTTCTAAAAAGTGTCCTTATCTCTTAGTGGACGTGCAAATGAGATGTTGAGGGTCGTGACCTTCGAATCGATACCTATTTCAACGTATGTTCATTTTCGGTTTGAGCCAGATCAGGTGGGTCATTTTGGGTTTTTTGGGTGGGGAATTTCAGTACTTTTTTGGGATTGGTAGTTTCTAAAAAGTGTTTTTATCACTTATTGGATGTGTGGATGCGATGTTGAAGGTCGTAAACTTCGAATCGATACCTATTTCGGCATAAGTTTATTTTCGGTTAAAACCAGACCGGGTGGGTCATTTGGGGTTTATTTGGGGGCATTTCTGTACTTTTTTGCGGTTGGTATTTTCTAAAAAGTGTTCTTATCTCTTATTAGACTTGTGGATACGATGTTGAGGGCCGTGACCTTCGAATCGATACCTATTTCGACATACGTTCATTTTCGGTTTAAGCTAGACCGGGTGGGTCGTTTGGGGTTATTTGGGGGCATTTATGTACTTTGTTGGGTTTGGGATTCACCGAAAACTGTCCTTATCTCTTATTATACGTGTGAATGTGATATTGAGGGTCGTGACCTTTGAATCAATACCTATTTCGGCATATGGTCATTTTCGGCTTGAACCAGACTGGGTGGGTTGTTTGGGGTTATTTGGGGGCATTTCTGTACTTTTTTGGGTTTGGGAGTTTCTAAAAAGTGTCCTTATATCCTATTAGACGTGTGGGAGCGATGTTGTGGGTCACACCTTCGAATCGATACCTATTTCGACATATGTTCATTTTCGGTTTAAACCAGACTAGGTGGGTCATTTGCGGTTATTTGGGGGCATTTCTGTAATTTTTTGGGCTTGGGATTTACGAAAAAGTGTCCTTATCTCTATTTAGAAGTGTGGATGCGATGTTGAGAGTCGTGACCTTCGAATCGATACCTATGTCAACATATGTTCATTTTTGGTTTAAACCAGACCAGGTGGGTCGTTTGCGGTTATTTGGGGGCATTTCTATACTTTTTTGGGCTTCGAATTTTCTAACAAGTATCCTTATCTCTTACTAGACATGCGGATGCGATGTTGAGGGTCGAGACCTTCGAATCGAAACCTATTTCAACATATGTTCATTTTCGATTTGAGCCTGACTGGGTGGGTCTTTTCGGGTTATTTGGGGGCATTTCTGTACTATTTTGGGTTTGGGTTTCTCTAAAAAGTGTCCTTATCTCTTATTAGACGTGTGGATGCGATGTTGAGGGTCATGAACCGCAAATCGATACCTATTTCGACGTATGTTCATTTTCGGTGTAAACCAGACCAAGTGGGTCGTTTGGGGTTATTGGGGGCATTTCTGTACTTTTTTGGGTTTGGTATTTTCTAAAAAGTGTTCTTATCTCTTATTGGATGTGTGGATGCGATGTTGAGGGTCGTGACCTTCGAATCGATACCTATTTCGGCATATGTTCATTTTCAGTTTGAACCAGACCGGGTGGGTTGTTTGGGGTTATTTGGGGGCATTTCTGTACTTTTTTGGGTTTGGGATTCACTGAAAACTGTCCTTATCTCTTATTATACGTGTGGAAGTGATGTTGAGGGTCGTGACCTTCGAATCGATACCTTTTTCGGCATATGTTCATTTTCGGTTTGAACCAGACCGGGTGGGTTGTTTGGGGTTATTTGGGGGCATTTCTATACTTTTTTGGGTTTGGGAGTTTCTAAAAAGTGTCCTTATACCTTATTAGATGTGTGGGTTCGATATTGTGGGTCGTGACCTTTGAATCGATACCTATTTCGACATATGTTCATTTTCGGTTTAAAGCAGACCAGGTGGGTCGTTTGCGGTTATTTGGGGGCATTTCTATACTTTTTTGGGCTTGGGATTTTCTAAAAAGTGTCCTTATCTCTTACTAGACATGCGGATGCGATGTTGAGGGTCGAGACCTTCGAATCGAAACCTATTTCAACATATGTTCATTTTCGATTTGAGCCTGACCGGGTGGGTCTTTTCAGGTTATTTGGGGGCATTTCTGTACTATTTTGGGTTTGGGTTTCTCTAAAAAGTGTCCTTATCTCTTATTAGACGTGTGGATGCGATGTTGAAGGTCGTGAACCTCAAATCGATACCTATTTTGGCGTATGTTCATTTTCGGTGTAAACCAGACCAAGTGGGTCGTTTGGGGTTATTGGGGGCATTTCTGTACTTTTTTGGGTTTGGTATTTTCTAAAAAGTGTTCTTATCTCTTATTGGACGTGTGGATGCGATGTTGGGGGTCGTGACCTTCGAATCGATACCTATTTCGGTATATGTTCATTTTCGGTTTGAACCAGACCGGGTGGGTTGTTTGGGGTTATTTGGGGGCATTTCTGTACTTTTTTGGGTTTGGGATTCACTGAAAACTGTCCTTATCTCTTATTATACGTGTGGATGTGATGTTGAGGGTCCTGACCTTCGAATCGATACCTTTTTTTTTTTGTTAGGTAAGTGTGATTATAGTAAGTAAGAGGAGAAAATACAGAAGAAGGCCGCCCTTGTCCTCCCCCCTTAGACAGGTCTAAGAGGGGGAGGAGATTCCCTAAAACAACCCGAGGACAGGCCCTCGGTGGAAAAGCCTAAGGCCAGGCCAACAACTCAATGAGACAAGGTTCTTAAAAAAACTTTACAATCTGAATCATTCTTAACCAACTCCACCAAGTCCTGTGGGAAATCAAGTGGATAAAAAATTGCTTCCCCATCCCCCGTATCCATGGCTGCAATAAAGTCTGCTGGCTGGTTGAGCTCTCTCCAAACATGTTTGATCTCCTTACGCTGTAATTGCTGTAGTAGCGTAGCTATACAGTCCCTCAAGATTTGCATGCTCCAAGGGCAGTCCACAGCCCCATTAAGAATATCTACTGCCAATTTGGAATCGGATCTGATGGAAACCCGAAGTAGGTTCCTTTGAATACAAAAAGTGACCCCCTTTAAAATTGCAAAAAGCTCCATGCCTAGAACATAATTAATATCTCCCTTCCCAGCATACGCCATTATGGCAACACTTGCATCATCACGAATGATTCCACCATAGGAAGCTCTATCAGCTGTTAAGGACCCATCACAGTGAAGGACTGCCATGTGAGTAGGAGGTCTAAACCAAGCACAGGTTTTTTGAGTAATCACCTTCCAATCCACCCTATTCCCCCAATTATCAGCCAAGAACTGGTTCCTTGGGCTGTGGACAGCAGAAATGGGAAAGGCAGCACACTTAATGGCCACATCAAGACGAATTGCCTCTATAATCTGATCATGGGTTCTAACCTTGTTCTCAAATAGCCTTCGGTTTCTCTCCCACCAAATGTAATGAACAGTAGCACAAAAAACCAACTTGGGAACCAAATCCATCCTTTCATTTGCACAACCAACACTCAAGAGCCAAGCAAGCACATTCTGGAGATTGGTAGGGCCTCCACCCCCTTGGGAGCAAAAAGAACTAATTTTACCCCAAATGCTAGTGGAAAAAGGGCAATTAAACAAAAGATGCTCATGTCTTTCAGTACCAGCCCAACACAAGATGCAATTCGGCCCAACCTGAATATTCCTATTAATAAGCTGATCTTTGGTAGGTAGAGCTTCCATAAGGCATCTCCAAGTTGTGCAAGAATGCTTTGGGCAATTCTGAGTAAACCAAACAAATTTATGCCACCCTACTTTAGGAGAGGATCTTCTAACAGAAGTTGCCTTGGATTGATGTGCTCGGATTTGTTGCAAGTTGGATAGAGTTATGGTGAACTTGGCTTGGATTGATGTGCTCAGGTCTTCAGAAGTTGCCTTTCTTCCTCCGGGTCTGTCTGACCATTCCCCTATGGTGTTGACCATCTTAGATGATGCTAATTTCGGTCCTAAACCTTTTAGATTCTTTGAGGCTTGGATTGGGAGGAATGGGTTTGATGATACTGTTCTCAAGGGTTGGGAACAGCCGGTTAGCATGACTCTTAATCCCATTCTTCGGTTTGCTGCTCGGCTAAGGAATGTCAAGAAGGAGCTAAGGAAATGGAATAAAGAGTGTGTTGGTGATGTTTTTGCTGCGGTGAAGGCTGCATGTGCTGATTTGAATCAAATTCATTGTAACCTTGGTGCACACCCTGATGACCCAAATTTGGTTTCCTTGGAGACTCAAGCTAAGGTGAAGTTGTGGGAAGCTTTGGCTGTTGAAGAAAAATTTTTAAAAGAGAAATCCAGGGTAAAACACATTCAGCTGGGTGATGGCAACAACAGTTTCTTCCATAAATCTATGATGTGTAGGCAGAATAGAAATCATATTCTGGAGATACAAGGGGAAGGGGGGGCCATTGTTAAGGTTCCTAATCTCATCAAGGAAGAAGCTATCTCCTTTTATAAGAGGTTGTTTGGGGCTGATTCTGATGATAGGGGGTTCTTTCCTAGTTCGGTTCCCTTACAATGTGGCTTGTCACTAGCTCAGCAGGAAGATCTTATTGGAAATGTGTCTAATAAGGAGATTATGGAAGTGGTGTTTGCTATGAAGAATTCCAAAGCTCCAGGGCCTGATGGGTTTGGGGCTGCCTTTTTCAAACACTTTTGGGATGTTGTTGGTGAAGACTTGACTTTGGCTGTAAAGTGGTTCTTTTCTAAGTCTTGCCTTCCCGGCTCGATTAACGCCACTTTCATTAGTTTGATCCCTAAGACAAGTGATGTGTCTTCTTTTGCAGGGTATAGGCCCATAGCCCTTTGTAATCTTTTTTATAAGATTATCACTAAGATCTTATCTAATAGATTGTAGAGAGTTGTTGGGCACGTGGTTAGTGATTCCCAATCTGCCTTTATAAAGGGAAGGTCCATTGTGGATAATATCCTTGTCTGTCATGATGTGGTTAGAGGAATTGAGCAGAAAGGAACAAGTCCTACAGCTGTGTTGAAGATTGATCTCCATAAGGCTTATGACTCTCTCAGTAGAAAGTTTCTGTTTGACATTATGGAAAGAATGGGCTTCCCACAGAAGTTTATTTGTTGGGTGAAGGCTTGTGTTGGCTCCCCTTATTTCTCCATTTTGATTAATGGAAGCCCAGCTAGTTATTTCAAAGGGGGCAGGGGTATCAGGCAAGGGGATCCCATCTCTCCCTATCTCTTTACTATTGCTATGGAGGGGTTTTCAGCCTTGATGAGGAAGTTGGAAGCAGAGGGCAGGATTAGTCTTCTCCCCAGATGCAAGAGCTCCCACCTCTCTCATCTTATTTTTGCAGATGATCTGATGATTTTTGTGAAGGCCTGCCATGATTCTATTTTAGCCTGTCTGGGGGTCCTGGATGATTTTCATACCTTTTCTGGGTTGAAACTCAACAGGGCTAAGTCCTCTATTATTTTAGGGGGCCTTACCCATACGGCCAGACTGCAACTTTTGGAATTAACGAATTTTGTGGACACCAAGCTCCCTATCAGGTACCTTGGTGTTCCTCTTATCTCTCGTAAGCTGGGCTTTGCAAACTGCTCTTCTATCGTGGATCGAGTGCGGAGCAAGCTTGATGGCTGGAAGGCCCGATTTCTGTCGTTTGCAGGGCGTGTACAACTATTGAGCTCCGTCCTTCAAGGCTGCTATATTTATTGGTCAGGGATCTTTGCTCTTCCAGGTGCTGTCAAGAAGAATCTGGAGTCCATCTTCTCCAATTTTCTTTGGTCCGGCCCGTGTTGAACGAAAGGTACATTATATTTTTTGGGACAATATTTGTAAGCCTAAGACAGAAGGGGGGGCCTTGGCATAAGGAGAATTACTGATATGAATACTGCTGGTATTCTTAAGCAAGTTTGGTGGATTGCCCTCTAAGAAGGACAGTCTTTGGGTTAGGTGGGTTAATACCCGTTACCTAAAAAATGACTCTATTTGGACTGCTAAAGTCCCACAAAATTGTTCTTGGGTTTGGTCGAAAATTCTCAAGTATAGAGATTTGGTTGAATCTCATATCCATCATATCATTGGGGGATGGCCAATCTACTAGACTTTGGCTTGATAATTGGCATCCCGAAAGAGTTTTGATTAAAAGATTTGGGGACCGTATTCGATATGATGCTGGTTCTCATGCCTTGCTTTGGTCTCGGATGTTATTAGGAATGGTAATTGGTATTCTCCCCCTCAGGGCTCTTTTGATTTGATTACTGTCTGGAGAGATCTCCCTACTATTCCCCTTGTTAATGGGGGGAAGGACCTTATTGTTTGGAAGAAAACTCCTAATGGCCTATTCAGTACCAAATCGGCCTGGGATCTGATAAGAAGGAGTGCTGCAAAGGTGGATTGGTTCAAACTTGTTTGGTTCCCTGGGTATCTTCCTAGACATTCTTGTACTACCTGGAGGTGTCTTAAGGGGGGTCTCCCAACCAAGGACCAACTTATTAAAAGAAACATCTTGGTTGGGCAGAATTGTGTTCTTTGTTGGGGGGGGGATTGGAGAGTCACTCCCACCTGTTCTTTGATTGTCCCTTTTCCAATTCTATTTGGAATAGGGTTAGCTCTCTTTGTTCTCCAAGTGGGAAGGGGCCTTCTGCCCTAACTGATGTGGTTAATTGGCTCTCCTTTGTGGTGTGCACCAATGACAAGTTAGATGTCATTCCTAAGCTGGTTTTTTGTGCTTCAGTTTACCATATTTGGTGGGAAAGAAATCAGCGTCTCTTTAGCAATACTTCAAGGACCTTTGACAGAATTTTCCAAGATATAAAGTTCGATGTTGTCACTAAAGGTTCTTACCCCCCCTATTGTGGCTGCCAGTAACTCAAGGAATCAGTTCTTGGTTGAGAAGTGGGGGTTCAAGTTAATTGGACTGTTTCGGTTCCTAAAGCTTGTTCTTGGTTTACTCCAGCCTATATGGTAGCGCTCCATTGTGATGGGTCTTTGAGCGCGGACAGAGTTGCATATGGAGGAATTATTCGTCATGCCACTGGAGATCCTATTCTGGCCTATGTGGGTAAAGGGGTGGAGACTTCAATGCTTAGCATGGAGTAATTAGCTATTCACAGAGGGGCGGCCTTGTGCTTGGAGAGGGATCTTCAAAGTGTTTCGATTAGATCTGATTCGAAGTTGGCAGTGGATATCATTGCTGGTGCTATCAGCTGCCCTTGGAGCGGGTATGTTTTGAAGTGCCAGATTAGCTCTCTCCTAACCTTGTTGACTTACCTTGAAGTGAGACATGTTTGGAGGGAACTGAACCAGCCGGTAGATTTTGTTGCCTCCATCGACAGTGGGGATGGGGAAACTATTATTTATCCCCCGGACTTTCCTGAAGACCTGATGAGGCTGATTCACAATGATACTGATAGGAAGACCTACTTTAGGATTCCGTGATTGGGGTGGCTCTTGCCTTTTCTTTGTATTTTCGAGGGGCCTATCCTCGGGGGGTGTGGGGCCTCTTCCTCTCCCTTAGGTCTGTCTAAGGGGTGGTGATTGGCTTCCTTCTTTTGTATCTTCTTTTTTCGTTCTATACACTCACATATTACCTATAAAAAAAAATGTTATTTTTTGGTTTAAACCAAACCGGGTGGGTCGTTTGGAGTTATTTGGGGGCATTTTTGTACTCTTTTGAGTTTGGTATTTTCTAAAATGTGTCCGTGTCTCTTATTAGATGCGTGGATGTGATGTTGAGGGTCGTGACCTTCGAATCGATACCTATTTTGGCATATGTTCATTTTCGGTTTAAACGAGACTGCGTGGGTCATTGGAGTTATTTGGGGGAATTTCTGTACTTTTTTGGGCATGAGATTTTCTAAAAAGTATTCGTACCTCTTATTAGACGTGTGGATGCATTGTTGAGGGTCGTAACCTTTGAATCGATACCTATTTCGACATATGTTCATTTTTTATTTAAACTGTACCGGGTAGGTTGTTTAGGGTTATTTGGGGGCATTTTTGTACTTTTCTTGGTTTGGTATCTGCTAAAAAGTGTCCTTATCTCTTATTAGATGTGTGGATGCGGTGTTGAGGGTACTAACCTTCGAATCGATACCTAATTCGACAAATATTCATTTTTTCTTTAAACCGTACCGTGTGGGTCATTTGGGGTTATTTGGGGACACTTCTGTACTTTTTTGGGTTTGATATTTTCTAAAAAGCGTCCCTATCTCTTATCAGACGTGCAGATGCGATGTTGAGGGTCGTGACCTTCGAATCGATATGTATTTTGACATATGTTCATTTACGATTTAGACAAGACCGGGTGGGACATTTGGGGTTATTTGGGGGCATTTCTGTACTTTGTTGGGTTTGGTATTTTCTAAAAAGTGTTCTTATCTCTTATTAGACGTGTGGATGCGATGTTGAGGGTTGTGACCTTCGATTCGATACCTATTTGGCATATGTTCATTTTCTTTTTAAACAAGACTGGGTGGGTCGTTTGGGGTTATTTGGGGGCCTTTCTATTCTCTTTCGGGCTAGGGATTTTCTTAAAAGTGTCCTTATCTCCTTTTAGACGTGTGGATGTGATGTTGAGGGTCGTGACCTTCAAATCAATACCTATTTCGGCGTATGTTAATTTTTGGTTTAAACAGGACTGGGTGGGTCGTTTAGGGTTATTTGGGGGCATTTCTGTACTTTTTTGGGCTTGGGATTTTCTAAAAAGTGTTTGTACCTCTTATTAGACATGTGGATGCGGTGTTGAGGGTCGTAACCTTCGAATCGACAGAAATACCCCCAAATAACCCCAAATGACCCACCCAGTCTGCTTTAAATAAAAAATTAACATATGTCGAAATAGGTATCGATTCGAAGGTCACGATCCCCAACATCGTATCCACATGTGTAATAAGAGATAGGGACACTTCTTAGAAAATCCGAAGCCCAAAAAAGTTTAGAAATGCCCCCAAATAACCCCAAACGTCCCACTTGGTCTTGTTTAAACCGAAAATGAACATGTGTTGAAATAGTTATCGATTCGAGAGTCACCACCCTCAACATCATATCAACACATCTAATAAGCGATAAGGACACTTTTTAGAAAATCCCAAGCCCAAAAAAGTACAAAAATTCCCCCAAATAACCGCAAACGACCCACTCGGTCTGGTTCAAACTGAAAATGAACTTATGTCGAAATAGGTATTGATTCAAAGGTCACGACCCTAAAAAACGTATCCACACGTCTAAAAGAAGATAAGGGCACTTTTTTAGAAAATACCAAACTAAAATGAACATATGCTGAAATAGGTATCGAGACGTAGGTCACGACCCTCAACATCGCATCCTGATATAGCATAAAATCACCTCACCAGTCAGAAACTACCACGTAGCCAAGCTGAGGCCAGTCCAAGAACCGAGCCGAGCTCAGCTAAAGATCGGGCCGACCGGATCCTCGTTAAATCTTATTGCTTTACCGGGCTCGCCAAGCACCACCCAAGTCAGCCGCAGACACCGAGCCGAACTCACATGGGTAAGACGAGGTCGAGCTCTAAGGCCTAGCTCTAAGGCTGATCTTTGAGGCTGAGCCCTCCGCCAAAGCCATCGTTGCGGCTGGCTGAGAACTCAACCGAGCATTGAGTGCACGGTACGACAATAGATCAATGCTGACCCAAAGATCTCCCAATCACGGCTGAGTTGCACGCCCACCGACCCCATGGTCCGAGCCAACACAGGTCGACAGCAATTGGAGCACCATAGCGCGGCTAAGCTCACACAACTAATGATGACCCTCAGGTCATACAGGCCGAGGCCGAGCTCTGAAGCCAAGCTCTGGCCGAGCTCTCCACGAAGGCTACCATAACGGCCCACCGGAGATCACGGCTCCACGTCAGCACCACCCGAGAATCACGGGATAAGAATCGAGTCACGATCTCATCACAATACCGAATCACATTCCCAATAGGACTCTTACCTTAACAAGAGTCCGGGCCCGAAAGAAACTCTCCACTCCACTCCACTATGCGGGGAAGAGCCTTACCAAACAAGGACTCTTACCATACTAGGACTCCTCCAACCGCCTCATCTCCCTCTATAAATACTAAGGTATGGAGCTCTATTGCTCATCTTACTTTCACTAGCTGTTATGTTGTCGTATTGGAGACCTGACTTCGGAGATTCCTAGGCCGGAGCCACACCGGCTCTCTTGCGCTCACTCGATTTTTTGCAGGCTCATCCGTGGGCGAACCGGGCACCGAAGGTTTCCACATGCAATAGATTTGGCTCCGTCTGTGGGAACGACGTCAATAAGCCATCGTGGTTTCTACCAACTTCAAGAGTAGGAACAATGGTGCACACGAGATCAGGGCAGCATGGTTCAACTTCCCGTGGGGATGAGCTATAGCCCGTTGTGCAGGCGAGGCGATCACCGCCCCCTGAAGCCTCGCGGCAGGGCGAGACCGGAAGACCCCCTCTAGCAGGGGGTGCGCAGCCCAGCATGGGCGCCGCGGCCAATCCCATTCCCCCGCCAGAGGGTGGGAACGTTGGAAGTGTGCTCGACACAGGAGCGGCTGACCAGGCACAGGTCGAGCCAAACTTGAACGGGCTGGGCTTGCCACCGCAGTCGCCCTTACCGGAGAATTTGGATCCCGAAGCCCCGGCAAATAACCGGTAAGTTATGGACTTGCAGCTGTAGATGCTCCATACCAACGAGATGCTACGTGCTTTCATGACCCAGATGGCCCGGGGTGGGCTGATGCGCCAACCACTGGTCGCGCCCCCTCCAGCTCCGGTGCGCATAGAGGGAAACTTGCAGCAGAATGGTGGCCGGCGTCGGGCCGAGCAGAGCCGGGCTGCGTCATCACACCTATCTCGTCAGAAGACTCCTCGTCCATGCCCTAGTAGAGGAGCTCGACGGGATGAGCAAGAGCATTACCGAAGTCCAGGGACAGGGCAAGAAATCGAACCAACGGGCTCGGTAGTGAGAAGGTCGGTATTTTTTGGTGGGCTCCAAGAAGACGGGAAATCGGAGGGATACTGAGAACAAGGGAACAAGCCAAATGGGAGACGTGTTGCGAGGCAAGGAGAAGGATCTCACCATAGCCCCCGACATCGAAGCCCCGCCTCCCCTAGAAGAGCAACAGAGGAGCCCCCGTGGGTCCAATTTCCAAGTGGAAAGAAGATTAAGGAGGGATGGCACTGACCGAGCCGACCAGAACGACCGACCACAGCGGGACGACCGAGCATACCGACCTCGAGCTGAAGAATAAAATGGCTGACCTTAGCCGAGTGAATAAGATAATTTGTACCAGGTGGATGAGCCAAAAGATCGAGCACCTGAAACCGAGTTGGAAAGGTGGCTAGGAGACTTGGCCGAGCAGACCCCGGACGCCTATTCACTAGTCGGGCGACACCCTTATCCTCCTGAGATCATGATCGCTCCACTACCGACCGGGTTCAAACCTCCTCCCTTTGACCGGTATGACGGGACGACCGACCCAACGGATCATATCAACTACTTTAATGCGATGATGACCATGTACGGGGGAACCGAGATTGTTTTTTGTCGGGCTTTCCCTGCATCCCTCAAGGGCGCTGCGACCTCATGGTTCTCCTGGTTACCACCGAACTCCATAACAAGCTTCATTGAGCTCTGTCGACCCTTCATCACGCGCTTCAGAGTAGTATGAAACACAAGTAGACGATGGCCAACCTCCTCAGCGTCAAGCAAAGGTTTGATGAGTCGATTCGAGCATTCGTCTCCCGCTTCAACAAGGAATCCTTACACATCAAGGATTTGGATGAGGCCACGGCCCATACTATGATGAGCAACGGGCTCGCTGACATGGACCTCATCAAGGACTTGGCCCAAAAGCCGACCAAAAACTTGGTCGAGCTGTTGGAGAGGTGTAATGAATTTATAAATATGGCAGAGGTGCTCCAAGCCCAGAAGGGAAATGAAGGCCTAGTCGATAAGAAAAGGCTGACGACCGATGACAGCAAGGAGGACAAGCGGCCCAGGATGGATCGTTGAGCCGAGAGATCAGACCAAACTCGGAGCCTCGATTACACCCCACTGAATACCTCACGCAAGGAGATTTTGATGCAAATATAGGACAGCAGGTACATCCGCCGACCCCGACCGATGGAAGCCGGGTCATCTCAGAATCCCAATAAGTATTGTCAATTCCACAAGGACATCGGTCACGACGCCGAGGATTGCTATCAGCTGAAAAGAGAAATCGAAGAGTTGATAAAAGTGGGGCACCAAAAGCGATATGTCAAGGGAGGCCAAGAAGAGCGTGGGGGTCAGTAACCTAAAGATTGCGATCAAAGGAGAGCCGAGCCGAGGCCCAAAAATAGGCGAGCTGAGCGAGACGAAGATAAAGCCCGAGCTGAGAAGAAAGAGGATGGATCCGGGCCGACCAGTGACAAGGGAGCTCCCATATACACTATCCTCGGAGGGCCTGGACAAGTGTCTACTCGAAAGGCCAAGGCAAATGCATGGTTCGTCGGAGTCACCGAGATGCCCACCAAGAAGCTCAAGCCAGCGGCGACGATCTCCTTCACCGAGGCCGACCTCGAAGGTATAAGTTTGCCTCATGACGATACTTTAGTGGTGCCAGTAGAAATTGCAAAGAGACCCCCGTCCATAGAGTATTGGTCAATATCGGCACATCCGTGGACCTTATGTTGCTAGACGCGTATCGATAATTTGGCTTCGGCGATGAAGCGCTCAAGCTGGAGGGCACCTCACTTCACGGGTTCTCGGGAGCTGCAGCGACCATCAAGGGCTCAATTGACCTGTTGGTCATGATCGGACAAGCTCCATGTCAAGCGACGATCCAGGTCAAATTCATGGTAGTACGATCGGTGGTGGCTTTCAACGCCATACTCGGCCGCCCATCATTGACCACTCTCTAAGCCATCATCTCACCAAAGCACATGAAGATGAAGTTCCCTACTGAGAACGGTATCGACGAAGTCCGAGGTGACCAGAAGAAGGCACGGGAGTGCTATGCTACTTTTGTCAAGCAAAACAAAGGCAATTTTCGAGGAATGGCAATGAGCGTCGAGCACCTCCCTGAGGATCAGCGGGATGAACTCATCGAAAGGAGAGGACGACCCGTGGAAGACCTGACCCCATTCCCCCTCAGCGAGGAAGACCCAAAAAAGGTGGTCCAGCTCGGATCATTGCTGAGCGAGGATCAAAGGAATCAGCTCGGAAATTTCTTAAAGGCGAACGCCGATGTCTTCACCTGGTTGGCTGTCGACATGCCAGGCATACCAAGGCATATAGCCGAGCATCGACTCCACTTGGATCCAAGCCAAAAGTTGATCCAACAGAAGAGAAGGAACTACACCCTTGATCGGCAAGCCGTGATCAAAGAAGAGGTGGAGAAGCTCCGTCGATCAGGGTTCATCCGAGAAGAAAAATTCTCGACTTGGCTGGCTAACGTCGTCATGGTCCCCATGCCGAACGGGAAGTGGAGAATGTGTGTCGACTACACCGACCTCAACAAGGCTTGTCCAAAAGATGAGTACCCGCTACCTCGGATCGACCTCTTGATCGACGCCACGGCAGGCCACAAGATGCTGAGCTTCATGGACGCATATTCTGGCTACAACCAAATCATGATGCACGAGGAGGATGAGCCATACACGGCATTCCGAACTGACCAAGAAAATTTTTGCTACAAGGTCATGCCGTTCGGATTGAAAAACATCGAGGCGACATACTAGCAGCTCATGAACTATATGTTCCATGAGCAGATCAGAAGAAACATGGAAGTCTACGTGGACGACATGTTAGTGAAGAGCTTGAAGGCCGAGCACCACTTGGCCGACATGGAAGAAGCCTTTGGCGTATTAAGGAAGAACCAAATGAAGCTGAACCCCGCCAAGTGTGTATTCGGCGTGACCTCAGGAAAATTCCTCGGCTTCATGGTCTTTGTCAGAGGCATCGAAGCCAATCCGGCAAAAATCAAGGCCATCTAAGAGATGAGCCCTCCAGGGACGATCCGAGAAGTACAAAGGCTAAACAGGCTAGTGGCGGCATTGGCACAATTCATGTCGAGGTCGGGCGACAAGTGTCTGTCATTCTTTAAGGCCCTCAAGAACATCCGGAACCCGAAGGACTTTCTCTGGTCGGATGAATGCCAACAAGCTTTTGAAGAGCTAAAGAAATACTTGGAGAACCCGCCTCTTCTCAGTCGATCCGACCCAAAAGAGGAGCTTCAAGTTTACTTAGCCGCTACCCCGGTGGCGATCAGCGCGGTGTTGGTTAGGGAAGAAAGCCGAGCTCAAAAACCCATATACTACATCAGCCATGTTCTTGTCGACGCCGAGACAAGATACTCCGGGTTCAAGAAAGTAGCATTCGCTTTTGTCACCGCCGCGAGAAAGCTAAGGCCGTAATTCCAAGCTCATCCGATCGCGGTGCTGATCGACCAGCCACTCAAGAAGATATTGCATAAGCCCGACATGTCAGGTCGGTTGGTCACCTGGGCGATCGATCTGAGTGAGTACGATATAAGCTATCATCCAAGGACGATGATAAAATGACAAGCCCTTGCCGACTTCATCACCAAGTACACAGTGCCCGACCTCGAAGTCGAGGAAGAGAAGATAGCAGAAGAGGCTGGGGCTAAGGCTGACCCGACCTGGACCATGAATGTCGACCGCTCGAGCAACTCTGGAGGAAGCGGAGCTGGCCTAATCCTGGTGAGCCCCAAGGGGTTTCGGATTCAATATGCCCTAAGGTTCAAGTTTCCCACCTCGAATAATGAGGCCGAGTAAGAAGCCCTCCTAGCCGGACTTCAAGTCAGTAAGGCAATTGGCATAAAGTGGTTGAAGGTGCGAGGAGACTCCCAACTCATGGTTAACTAGGTCAACGGAGACTATGAGGCGAACAAACGAAAGGATGATAGCCTACATGAGCTGAGCACGGGATCTGATCTCCGAGCTCGAGCACTTTGAGATTACCAGAATACCTAGAAAAGAGAATGCTGCGGCTGACTCCCTGTCAAAGTTGGCCGAGGCCGACCTCCAATATCTGAGCTGATCAGTGTACATAGAGATCTTGGAGAAGCCATCCTTGCAAGAAGAAAGCGTAAAGCACATTGAAGAGGATGGGCCGACCTGGTTGGACCCCATCGTCAACTACTTGGAGAATGACCAGCTCTCTAAGAACCGAGACGAAGCAAGAAGGTCAAGATCCGAGCTGCCAAGTACACCATGATCGACGGAGTGCTCTACAAAAGAGCAATCTCGTCACCTCTTCTCCGATGCCTTGGACCAAATGGAGCTGAGTACCCCTTGGCCGAGGTACAGAGAGAATATACGGTAGTCACATGGGTGGCCGAGCTCTGGTATACAAGATACTTCGGCAAGGATTCTATTGGCCAAGAATGCAAGAAGAGGCCATGAGGTATGTGAAGACATGCGAGAAGTGCCAGCTGTTTGCACCAATTCCGAGCCGACTAGCAACAAAGCTGACCTCAATGATGACCTCAATGTGGGGGATGGATATTCTCGGAGATTTCACCCCGGCTTTGGGAAACAGGAAGTACGTGGTGGTGGCGATAGATTACTTCACTAAGTGGACCGAGGCCGAGCCCCTGGCAACCATCACTGAGAAGAACATGGAGAAGTTCTTCCGAGATAAGGTCATCTACCGGTTCGGACTACCAAAAGTGCTCATCACAGATAATGGCACGTAATTCAACAACCCGGCCTTCTGAGAGTTCTGCGAGCACTTCTACATTGACTTCCGATCCGCCTCAGTAGCCCATCCATAAGCAAATGGACAAGTAAAAGTGTTCAACCGAACATTACTCGCCGGCATTAAGAGAAGGTTAGATGAGGCCAAAGGAAGATGGGTGGAAGAGCTCCCAAGTGTCCTATGGGCATATAAGATGACTGTAAGAACACCAACCGGGGAGAGCCCTTTTCACCTCGCTTATGGGACCGAGGCCCTCGTCCCGATCGAAGATATGGTATTGTCATACCGAGTGCTCAACTTCGATGAGAAGACCTATGAAGATGGGCCGAGAGCCAACCTTGACTTCCTCGACGCAGTTCGAGAAAATGCCCTACTCCGGAACACGGCATACCAACAGAGGACGGCAAAGTACTATGACTCAAGAGTAAAAGAGCAGCACTTCCATCAAGGGGACCTCATCCTCAGAAAGCTCAGCGCATCCCAACCAAGGCAGCAAGGAAAGTTAGCACGAAATTGGAAGGCCCATATATAGTCTCCAAGCAAATTCGCCCAGGGACGTATTGCTTGCAGATTCCGGGGGGCAAGAAGGTACCGAGACCTTGGAACTCAGAAAATTTAAAGAAATTTTTTCAGTAATTTCCTTAAGTATCCTGCTGGGCAAGGTTTATGACGAGCATATTTGTATTCGGCTTCGGTCCCGACGTTTGATTCAATAAAACAAAGTCTTTCTCCACCACTTGACGTATTTGTAAGCTCCAAAATCAAAGTCATAAGACCGATCCTCATAGACCTGGTCAACCTCAAAGACCGACTCTCATAGGTCGGCAACCAAGTCATAAGATCAGTCCTCATAGACCTGGCCGACCTCTAAGATCATCCTTCATAGGTCGACAACCAAGTTGTAAGACCGGTCCTCATAGACCCGGCCGACCTATAAGACTGACCCTTATAGGTCGGCAACCAAGTTGTAAAACCGGTCCTCATAAACCTGGCCGACCTCAAAGGCTGACCCTCATAGGTCGGCAATCAAGTCATAAGACCAGCCCACAAAGACTGACCGAAGTCTGAACCAACAAGAGCAAACTCTCCCCATGGCCGAGCTGAACAAAGTCTAAAACTAAGCTAAGGCATTACGCTCAGCCATAGAGGCTGCTCGGCCACACAGTCACTTATGTGGTAGCCGATCTGATCTGACCGCTGGGAACAGCGAATTAATTAACCAAGGCAAAAGTCATCCTGACCTCGGACATGGCATGGCCGAACCGACGACCCAGTAAAGCATAACTAAAAAATAGCCAAGTCCTTAAGCTCGGCATGGTTACAAAGTAGGCAGCTCGGCCCAGCAAAAAAAAAATACAATAATAATTACATTTCAATCTCCTCGGCAGTAGACTTAGAAGCTACCTCAGCGACCTCCACAGTAGTATGCTCGACGAGGAGGTCTTGGGGCTCAGCGTCGAGGCCTAGGGGGTCGACCTGCGTAGGGTCCTCAGTTGGCAGAGCCTGCGTGACCTCGGCGCCCTCCTCATCTCCCAACTCCTCAGCAAAAGTGGTCGCATCATCGTCAAAGTGTGAGAGATTGAGATGGGGATCGGTGGCCTTGATCTCGGCCAAGAGTTCAGCCCGGCTTGCCTCAAAACCATCAGCATAAGGAGGCTTTCTGATCTCATGGCATACGTCAGCGTACTCCATCAATTGGAGGTAGTCGTTGATCGCCTCGTCCTGAGCCAGAGCCAGGTCCTCCTTGGCCTTCTCCCTCACCTCGTCGAACTGAGCCTGTAGAGCCTTGACCTTCTCCTTCTACCTGGTCACCTCGACCCTAGAACTCTTCGCCTCGGCCTCAGCGGCTGTGAGCTTCTCTTGAGTCTCCCGACGCCTCTGAATGGCCTCCTGAGCATCCTAGTAAGCCTTTTTACACTGGACGCCCAAGGAGTGGTTCTCGATCAAGAGCCGCTCATAACGAAGCATGGTCTCCACTGCCTTGGCAAAACCCTACAAGAAAGCATTAAAACAAAGGTTAGGTCGGACTACACAGGTCGGATCCAGTCACAAGAGCCGAATAGGAAACTTACCATATTAAAGTCCTGAAACAAGGTGGAGAGGAGCTCGGGGTCGGACAGCGCCTCGAGCTTCTCCCTGTAGGCAGGTAGCCGACCTGCATCAAACCATTCCTTGGCATGCGCGGCCGACGTCAATGCCGAGTCCCCTGGGAAGAGGCGCTAGGTCAGCCTCACCAGAACGTTGCTGGCAGAGGCCCTCCCCAACACATATCGGGAGATGTCGGAGGGTGAGGCCCCAGGCAGAAGACCACCACTCGTCAGATTAAGCGAGAGCTTCTAAAGTTTGATGTCCCTCGGTGGGCTCCTCTGGCCTTTTTAACCTTTTCCCTTCCTTGGAGACCCCACTGGGTCTGTGCTCTTCTCGGCCTCAAGGCCAACCACGGCATCTGACAGGCTCGGCAACATAGCCTTGGAGGACTCGCCCTGGGACTTCTTCTCGACTTTTTTTCTCCTCCTGTCCGCAAGGGTCTCGGCCTTAAGCTGAGCTGAATCCATCGGGGGAATGTGGACGACCACTGCAAGAAAAATAGAACATTAGAAGCATATAAAAAAGAAAAGAAAACTAAGTAAAGGGGTCAACTCGGACAACAAAAACTGGCTTAGCTCGGGCTCCTACCAGGGGTCATATGCCACCTTTGTAGGATTCCCTCATCCTGAAGCTGGAGGACGTTGAACGGCTGATGCTGGAGGACCACAGGTCAAGCGAGGTCAGCTCGTTCTCGGTCAGGGGCAATACCCTATTGACGTAGTTTAAGTAGATCTCCTTCCACTCGGCTCGGAAAGGGCTGTTTAGAATGGAATCGAAGAAAAAATGAGCCTTCCATGATTTGTTGAAGCTCAACGTGCCGACCAAAAATTTATGGCCGCCCAGGGTCGCACTCTTCCCAGTTCAGCGGGTGAAATAGTACCACCCCTTCTTTGGCTACTTCTTCAAGAAAAAGTGCTACGCTTGCACCTCGGCCCATCTCGCAGAACAGGGCGTAGAAGCCATACACGGCCAGCCAGGAGTTCGGTACCAGCTGACCTGGGGACAGGTGGAAGTGGTCCAAGATTTGGTCCACCAAGTCGAGCATGGGGAGCCTGAACGCGTACTTGAAGGGCAGCTCGTACAAAGCCACCTCGTCTGGCCTGATATAGCAGGCCATCTCCCGTGGGTTGGGAGCTCGGAGCTGGATGCTCTCGGGGATGGCATAGACTGTCCTGAGGCGGTCGAGGTCGGCATCTATAATCATGCTCGGGACGGTGTCGACACTCCCTTCTTTGGGTTCAGGGGCGTCAGCAGACAAGCTGACAGAGCCGACCCCCGCTTTTGAAGAACTGTCCTCACTTAACTCCTCATCATCGGACGAGGATGACCCGGAGCTCTCGGGTCGGTCTTCAGGAATTGGTTTGGCCTCGAGGACAGACTCCAGAGGCAACGGAAGCTCGACAACGTCGGCCTGACGAGGCTCCAGTACACCGGGCTCGTCTGAAGTCGAGCCCAACAGGTCTATTGTGGGAGAATGAGCTGAGAGCTCTCGGCTCGGACTTGCGCCCTCTGCTGCTCCGACAAGCAGCTTGTCGATGTGACTACTACCAACTGACAAACTGGGTGGAGAGGACTTACTGGTTGAAGAAGAGCTGGAGACGAACTAAACACGAACGAAGTAGAAAACCAAACCGATCACGAACTAGAAAGCGTCAAGCACTGCAGAGCTGAGAAATTCGAGCTAGCCGAGCAGTCAACAACTTGAAGCAGTGAAGAATGAATAGGGAGGAATCGTATATTTATAACCTTTGGGCTGAACTGATACACCGACCGAGAAGAACTCAGCAAGATTCAACGGCCCAGATCAAAAGATGATTCGAATTCTTGAGCCTGCCATAATGACTCTGCTGATGTGGCACTGACGTACAATGTCAAATCCTCGACAGAATGAGCTCGGCTCGGCTGTAAGAATCTTTCAGACGAGTAGACTAGGAAACTTCAATCATCAGTGCCGAACCGATCACTGATGAGTGGGGGGGCTATGATACAGCATAAAATCACCTCACCAGTTAGAAACTACCACGTGGCCGAGCCGAGGTCAGTCCAAGAACCGAGCCGAGCTCAGCGGAAGATGGGGCCAACCCGATCCTCGATAAATCTTACTGCTTTGTCGGGCTCGCCAAGCACCACCCAAGTCAGCCACAGACACCGAGCCGAACTCACATGGGTAAGATGAGGTCGAGCTCTGAGGCCGATCTCTCAGGCCGAGCCCTCCGCCAAAGCCATCGTAGCGGCTACCCAAGAACTCAACCGAGCATTGAGTGCATGGCACGACGACAGATCAATGCTGACCCAAAGTTCTTCCCATCATGACTGAGTTGCATGCCCGCCGACCCCATGGTTCGAGCCAACACAGGTCGGCCGCTATTGGAGCACCATAGTGCGGCCGAGCTCACACAACTAATGATGACCCTCAGGTCATACAGGTCGAGGCCGAGCTCCTATGCCAAGCTCTGAGGCCAAGCTCTGGCCGAGCTCTCAACAAAGGCTACCATAACGCCCCACCGGAGATCACGGTGCCACGTCAGCATCACCCGAGAATCACGGGATAAAAATCGAGTCATGATCTCATCACGATACCGAATCACACTCCCATTAGGACTCTTACCTTAACAAGAGTCTGACCCCGAAAGAAACTCTCCACTCCACTCCGCTCCGCGGGGAAGAGCCTTACCAAACAAGGACTCTTACCATACTAGGACTCCTCCATCCGCCTCATCTCCCTCTACAAATACTAAGGTATGAAGCTCTATTGCTCATCTTACTTTCACTAGCTGTTACGCTATCGTATTGGAGACCTGACTTGAGCGTTGGAGATTCCTAGGCCGGAGCCACACCGGCTCTCTTGCGCTTACTCGGTTTTTTGCAGGCTCATCCGTGGGTGAACCAGGCACCGGAGGTTTCCACACGCAACACATCCACATGTCGAATAAGAGATAAGGACACTTTTTAGAAAATACCAAACCCAAAAAAATTTAGAAATGCCCCCAAATAACCCCCAAACGACCCTCCCGGTCAGGTTTAAATCGAAAATGAACATATGCCGAAATAGGAATCAATTCGAAGGTCACGACCCTCAACATCGCATGCACATGTCTAATAAGAGATAAGGACATTTTTTATAAAAGCGCAGAAATGGCCCCAAATAACCCTAAATGACCCAGTTGGTCTGGTTTAAATAAAAAATGAACATATGCCAAAATAGGTATTTATTCGTAGGTCACGACCCTCAACATCGCATCCACACGTCTAATAAGAGATAAGGATACTTTTTAGAAAATACCAAACCCAAAAAAATTTAGAAATGCCCCTAAATAACCCCAAATGACCCACCCAAAAAAGTCTTATAAGAGATAGGGACACTTTTTAGAAAATCCCAAGCCCAAAAAAGTACAGAAGTGACCCCAAATAACCCCAAACGACCCACTCGGTCTGGTTTAAACAGAAAATAAACATATGTCGAAATAGGTATCAATTCGAAGGTCACAACCCTCAACATCGCATTCACATGTCTAATAAGAGATAAGCACACTTTTTAGAAAATACCAAACCCTAAAATGTATAGAAATGGCCCCAAATAACCCCAAACGTCCCACCTAGTTTGATTTAAACCGAAAATGAACATATGTCAAAATAGTTATCAATTCGAAAGTCACGACCGTCAACATCGCATCAACACGTCTAATAAGAGATAAGGACACTTTTTAGAAATTCCCAAGCCCAAAAAAGAATAAAAATGTCCCCAAATAACCGCTAACGACCCACCCGGTCTGGTTTAAACCGAAAATGAACTTATGTCGAAATAGGTATCGATTCGAAGGTCACGACCCTCAACATCGCATCCTCACGTCTAATAAGAGATAAGAACACTTTTTAGAAAATCTCAAGCCCAAAAAAGTACATAAGTGCCCCCAAATAACCCCAAACGTCCCACCTGGTCTGGTTTAAATCGAAAATGAACATATGTCAAAATAGTTGTCGATTCGAAAATCACGACCCTCAACATCGCATCAACACGTCTAATAAGAGATAAGGACACTTTTTAGAAAATCCCAAGCCCAAAAAAGTCAAAAAATTCTCCCAAATAACCGCAAATGACCCACTCGGTCTGGTTTAAATCGAAAATGAACTTATGTCAAAATAGGTATCAATTCGAAGCTCACGACCCTCAACAACGCATCCACACGTCTAATAAACGATAAGGGCACTTTTTAAGAAAGTACCAGACCCTAAAAAGTACAGAAATGGCCCCAAATTACCCTAAATGACCCTCTCGGTTTGGTTTAAATTGAAAATGAACATATGCCAAAAAAGGTATCGATTTGTAGGTCACGACCCTCAACATCGCATCCACAAGTCTAATAAGAGATAATGACACTTTTTAGAAAATATCAAACCCAAAAAAATTCAGAAATGCCCCTAAATAACCCCAAACGACCCACCCGGTCTTGTTTAAACCCAAAATGAACATGTGCCAAAATAGGTACTGATTCCAATGTCACGATCCTCAACATCGCGTCCACACGTCTAACAATAGCTAGGGACTCTTTTCAGAGAATCTGAAACCCAAAAAAGTACAAAAATGCCCCAAAATAACCACAAACGACCCACCCGGTATGCTTTAAACCGAAAATTAACATATGTCAAAATAGGTATCGATTCGAAGTCATGACCCCCAGCATCGTATCCACACGTTTAATCAAATATAAGGACACTTCTTAGAAAATCCGAAGCCCAAATAAGTAAAGAAATGCCCCCAAATAACCCCAAACGACCCACCCGGTTTGGTTTAAACCGAAAATGAACATATGTCGAAATAGGTATCGATTCGAAAGTCATGACCCTCAACATCGCATCCTCAAGTCTTATAAGAGATAGGGACACTTTTTAGAAAATCCCAAGCCCAAAAAAGTACAGAAGTGACCCCAAATAACCCCAAACGACCCACTCGGTCTGGTTTAAACTAAAAATAAACATATGTCAAAATAGGTATCAATTCGAAGGTCACAACCCTCAACATCGCATCCACATGTCTAATAAGAGATCAGAATACTTTTTAGAAAATACCAAACCCTAAAATGTACAAAAATGCCCCCAAATAACCCCAAACGTCCCACCTGGTTTGATTTAAACCGAAAATGAACATATGTCGAAATAGTTATCGATTCGAAATTCACGACCCTCAACATCGCATCAACACATCTAATAAGAAATAAGGACACTTTTTAGAAATTCCCAAGCCCAAAAAAGTACAGAAATGTCCCCAAATAATCGCAAACGACCTACCCAGTCTAGTTTAAACCGAAAATGAACTTATGTCGAAATAGGTATCGATTCGAAAGTCACGACACTCAACAATGCATCCACACGTCTAATAAAAGATAAGGGCACTTTTCGAGAAAATACCATAACCAAAAAAGTACAGAAATGCCCCCAATAAGCCTAAACAGCCCAGCCGGTCAGGTTTGAACCGAAAATGAACATATGTCGAAATAGGTATCGATTCGTAGCTCACGACCCTCAACATCGCATCCACACGTCGAATAAGAGATAAGAAAACTTTTTAGAAAATACCAAACTGAACATGTGCCGAAATAGGTATTGATTCGAAGGTCCTGATCCTCAACATCGTATCGACACGTCTAACATTAGATAAGGACACTTTTTAGAGATTCCCATACCCAAAAAAGTACATAAACGCCCCAAAATAACCACAAATGACCCACCCGGTTTGCTTTAAATCGAAAATTAACATATGTCGAAATAGGTATGAATTCGAAGTCACGATCCCCAGCATCGTATCCACACGTCTAATCAGAGATAAGGACACTTCTTAGAAAATCCAAAGCCCAAATAAGTAAAGAAATGCCCCCAAATAACCCCAAACGACCCACCCGGTCTGGTTTAAACCGAAAATAAACATATGTCGAAATATGTATCGATTCGAAAGTCACGACCCTCAACCTCGCATCCTCACATCTTATAAGAGATAAGGACACTTTTGGAAAATCCCAAGCCCAAAAAAGTACAAAAGTGATCCCAAATAACCCCAAACGACCCACTCGGTCTGGTTTAAACTAAAAATAAAGATATGTCGAAATAGGTATCAATTTGAAGGTCACAACCCTCAACATCGAATCCACATGTCTAATAAGAGATAGGGACACTCTTTAGAAATTACCTAACCCTAAAATGTACAGAAATGCCCCCAAATAACAACAAACGTCCCACCTGGTCTGATTTAAAATGACCATGAACATATGTCGAAATAGTTATCGATTCAAAAGTCACGACCCTCAACATCGCATCAACACGTCTAATAGGAGATAAGGACACTTTTTAGATATTCCCAAGCCCAAAAAAGTACAGAAATTCCCCCAAATAACCGCAAATGACCCACTTGGTCTGGTTTAAATCGAAAAAGAATTATGTCGAAATAGGTATCGATTCGAAGGTCACGACCCTCAACTACGCATCCACATGTCTAATAAAAGATAAGAGCACTTTCTTAGAAAATACAATACCCAAAAAAGTACATAAATGCCCCCAAATAACCCCAAACGTCCCACCTGGTCTTATTTAAACCGAAAATGAACATATACCAAAATAGGTATCGATTCATAGGTCACGACCCTCAACATCGCATGCACACGTCGAATAAGAGATAAGGACACTTTTTAGAAAATACCAAACCCATAAAAGCACAGAAATGGCCCCAAATAACCCTAAATGACCCACTGGGTCTGGATTAAATCGAAAATAAACATATGCCAAAATAGGTATCGATTCGTAGGTCACGACCCTCAACATTGCATCCACACGTCTAATAAGAGATAAGGACACTTTTTAGAAAATACCAAACCCAAAAAAATTCAGAAATGCCCCTAAATAACCCCAAACGACCCACCCGGTATTGTTTAAACCCAAAATGAACATATACCGAAATAGGTATCGATTCGAAGGTCACGATCCTCAACATCGCATCCATACGTCTAATAATAGATAAGGACACTTTTTAGAGAATCCTAAACCAAAAAAAAGTACAAAAATGCCCCAAAATAACCCCAAACTACCCACCTGGTCTGCTTTAAACCAAAAATTAACATATGTCAAAATTGGTATCGATTCGAAGTCACCACCCCTAGCATCATATCCACACGTCTAATCATTGATAGGGACCCTTCTTAAAAAATCTGAAGCCCAAATAAGTACAGAAATGCCCCCAAATAACCCCAAATGACCCACCCGGTCTGGTTTAAACAAAAAATGAGCATTTGTCGAAATAGGTATCGATTCGAAGGTCACAACCTTCAACATCACATCCACATGTTTAATAAGCGATAAGGACACTTTTTAGAAAATACCAAACCCTAAAATGTACAGATATGCCCCCAAACAACCCCAAACGTCCCACCTGGTGTGGTTTAAACCGAAAATAAACATATGGCAAAATAGTTATCGATTCAAAAGTTGCGACCCTCAACAACTAAAAAGTGTTCGTACCACTTACTAGACGAGTGGATGCGGTGTTGAGGGTCGTGACTTTCGAATCGCTACCAATTTCAACATATGTTCTTTTTTGGTTTAAATGAGACAGGGTGGGTTGTTTGGGGTTATTTGAGGGAACTTCTATACTTTTTTGGCATGGGATTTTCTAAAAAGTGTTCGTACCTCTCATTAGACATGTGGATGCGGTGTTGAGGGTCGTGACCTTTGAATTGAAACCTATTTCGACATTCATTTTTTATTTAAACCGTATCGGGTTGGTCGTTTGGGGTTATTTGGGGGCATTTCTATACTTTTTTGGGTTTGCTATTTTCTAAAAAATGTCAGTATCTCTTATGAGACATGTTGATGCGGTGTTGAGGGTAGTGACCTTCGAATCGATACCTATTTTGACATATGTTCATTTTTTCTTTAAACCATGCCGGGTGGGTCGTTTGGGGTTATTTGGGGGCATTTCTGTACTTTTTTGGGTTTGCTATTTTCTAAAAAGTGTCATTATCTCTTATTAGATATGTGGATGCGGAGTTGAGGGTAGTGACCTTCGAATCGATACCTATTTTGACATATGTTCATTTTTTGTTTAAAACATGCCGGGCGGGTCGTTTGGGGTTATTTGGGTGCACTTCTATACTTTTTTGGGTTTGGAATTTTCTAAAAAGTGTCCTTATCTCTTATTAGACGTGTGGGTGCGATGTTGAGGGTCGTGACCTTCGAATCGATACCTATTTTGACATATATTCATTTTCGGTTTAAACAAGACCGGGTGGGACGTTTGGGGTTATTTGGGGGCATTTTTGCACTTTGTTGGGTTTGGTGTTTTCTAAAAAGTGTACTTATCTCTTATTAGACGCGTGGATACGATGTTGAGGGTTGTGACCTTCGATTCGATACCTATTCGGCTTATGTTCATTTTCTTTTTAAACCAGACCGGGTGGCTCATTTGAGGTTATTTGGGCACATTTCTTTTCTTTTTTGGGCTTGGGATTTTCTTAAAAGTGTCCTTATCTCTTATTAGATGTGTGGATGCGCTGTTGAGGGTCGTGACCTTCGAATCGATACCTATTTCGGCATATGTTCATTTTTGATTTATACAAGACCAGGTGGGTTGTTTGGGGTTACTTGGGGGCATTTTTGTACTTTTTTGGGGTTGGGATTTTCTAAAAAGTGTTCGTACCTCTTATTAGACGTGTGGACGCGGTGTTGAGGGTCGTGACCTTCGAATCGATACCTTTTTTGGCATACGTTTATTTTCAGTTAAAGCCAGATTGGGTGGGTCGTTTGGGGTTATTTGGGGGCATTTCTGTACTTTTTTGGGTTTGTTATTTGTCATAAAGTGTCCTTATCTCTTAGTAGACGTGTGGATGCGATGTTGAGGGTCATGACCTTCGTATCGATACCTATTTCGACATATGTTCATTTTCAGTTTAAACCAGACCGGGTGGCTCATTTAAGGTTATTTGGGGGCATTTCTGTAAATTTTTTATCTTCGGATTTTCTAAAAAGTTTCCTTATCTCTTGTCAGACGTGTGGATGCGATGTTGAGGGTCGTGACCTTCGAATCGATACCTATTTTGACATGTGTTCATTTTTTATTTAAACCAGACAGTGTGGGTCGTTTGGGGTTATTTGGGGGCATTTCTGGAATTTTTTGGGTTTGGAATTTTCAAAAAAGTGCCCTTGATGTTGAGGGTTGTGACCTTCGATTTGATACCTATTAGGCATATGTTCATTTTCTCTTTAAACCAGACTGGGTTGGTCGTTTGGGGTTATTTGGGGGCCTTTCTGTTCTTTTTTGGGCTTGGGATTTTTTTAAAAGTGTCCTTATCCCTTATTAGACGTGTGGATGCGATGTTGAGGGTCGTGATCTTCGAATCAATACATATTTCGGCATATGTTAATTTTCGGTTTAAACAAGACTGGGTGGGTCATTTGGGGATAGTTTGGGGCATTTCTGCACTTTTTTTGGCTTGGGATTTTTTAATAAGTGTTCGTACCTCTTATTAGACGTGTGGACGCCATGTTGAGGGTCGTGACCTTCGATCGATACCTATTTCGGCATACGTTCATTTTCAGTTTAAACTAGATCGGGTGGGTCGTTCGGGGTTATTTGGGGGCATTTCTATACTTTTTTGGGTTTGGTATTTTTCAAAAGGTGTCCTTATCTCTTATTAGACGTGTGGATGCGATGTTGAGGGTTGTGACCTTCGATTTGATACCTAGTCGGTATATGTTCATTTTCGATTTAAACCAGACCAGGTGGGTCATTTGGGGTTATTTGGGAGCCTTTCTGTTCTTTTTCGGGCTTGGGATTTTCTTAAAAGTGTCCTTATCTCTTATTAGACATGTGGATGCGATGTTGAGGGTCATGACCTTCGAATCGATACCTATTTCGGCATACGTTCATTTTCAGTTTAAACCAGATCAGGTGGGTCGTTTGGGGTTATTTGGGGGCATTTCTATACTTTTTTTGGGTTTGGTATTAGTCAAAAAGTGTCCTTATCTCTTATTAAACGTGTGGATGCGATGTTGAGGGTTGTGACCTTTGATTCGATACCTAGTCGGCATATGTTCATTTTCGATTTAAACCAGACCGGGTGGGTCGTTTGAGGTTATTTGGGAGCCTTTCTATTCTTTCTCGGGCTTGGGATTTTCTTAAAAGTGTCCTTCTCTCTTATTGGACGTGTGGATGCGATGTTGTGGGTCGTGACCTTCGAATCGATACCTATTTCGGTATATGTTAATTTTCGATTAAAACAAGACCATGTGGGTCGTTTGGGGTTATTTGGGGGCATTTCTGTATTTTTTTGGGCTTTGGATTTTCTAAAAAGTGTTCGTACCACTTACTAGACGGGTGGATGCAGTGTTGAGGGTCGTGACCTTTGAATCGATACCAATTTCGATATATGTTCATTTTTGGTTTAAAACAAGACCGGGTTAGTCGTTTGGGGTTATTTGTGGGCATTTCCGTACTTTTTTTGGCTTCGGATTTTCTGAAAGTGTTCTTATCTCTTATTAGACATATGGATGCGATGTTCAGGGTCGTTACCTTTGAATCGATACCTATTTTGACATATGTTAATTTTCGGTTTAAACTAGACCGGGTGGGTCGTTTGGGGTTATTTGGGGGCATTTCTGTACTCTTTTGAGTTTGGTATTTTCTAAAATGTGTCCTTGTCTCTTATTAGACGTGTGGATGTGATGTTGAGGGTCGTGACCTTCGAATCGATACCTATTTTTGGCATATGTTCATTTTCGGTTTAAAGCAGACCGTGTGGGTCGTTTGGGGTTATTTGGTGAAATTTTGGTGCTTTTTTGGGCTTAGGATTTTCTAAAAAGTGTTCGTATCTCTTATTAGACGTGAAGAGGTGGTGTTGAGGGTCGTGACCTTCGAATCGATACCGATTTTGACATATGTTCATTTTTTTATTCAAACCATACTGGGTGGGTCGTTTGGGGTTATTTGGGGGCATTTCTATACATTTTTAGGCTTGGGATTTTCCGAAAAGTGTCCTTATCGTATATTAGACGTATGGATGCGATGTTCAAGGTCGTGACCTTCGCATCAAAGGCATATGTTCATTTTCGGTTTAAACCAGACCGGGTGGGTCGTTTGGGGTTATTTGGGGGCATTTCTGTATTTTTTTAGGCTTCGGATTTTCTGAAAGTGTTCTTATCTCTTATTAGACATATGGATGCGATGTTCAGGGTCGTTACCTTTGAATCGATACCTATTTTTGACATATGTTCATTTTCGGTTTAAACCAAACAGGGTGGGTCGTTTGGGGTTATTTGGGCTCATTTCGGTACTTTTTTGGGCTTGGGATTTTCTAAAAAGTGTCCTTATCTCTTGTTAGATGTGTGGATACGATGTTGAGGGTCGTTACCTTCGAATCCATACCAATTTTGACATATGTTCATTTTCGATTTAGACCAGACCGGGTGGGCCATTTGGGGTTATTTGGGGATAATTTTGTACTTTTTTGGGTTTGGCATTTTCTCAAAGTGTCCTTGTCTCTTATTAGATGTGTGGATGCGTTGTTGAGGGTCGTGACCTTCGAATCGATATCTATTTTGGCATATGTTCATTTTCGTTTTAAACCAGACCAGGTGGGTCATTTGGGGTTATTTGGGGGCATTTCTGTACTTTTTTGGGATTGAGATTTAATAAAAAGTGCCCTTATCTCTTATTAGAAGTGTGGATGCAATTCTGGGTTTGGCATTTTCTAAAATGTGTCCTCATCTCTTATTAGATGTGTGAATGCGATGTTGAGGGTTGTGACCTTCGAATCAATACCTGTTCCGCACATGTTCATTTTCGGTTTAAACCAGACAGGGTGGGTCGTTCGGGGTTATTTGGTGACATTTCTGTACTTTTTTGGTGATGGGATTTTCTGAAAAGTGTTCTTATCTCTTATTGGACGTGTGGAAGGGATGTTGAAGGTTGTTACCTTCGAATCGATATCTATTTTGACCTATGTTCATTTTCGGTTTAAACCAGACCGGGTTGGTCGTTTGGGGTTATTTGGGAGCATTTCTGTACTTTTTTGGGTTTGGTATTTTCTAAAAAGTGTCATTGTTTATTAGACGTGTGGATGCGACGTTGAGGGTCATGACCTTCGAATCAGTACCTGTTCCGCATATGTTCATTTTCGGTTTAAGCCAGACCGGGTGGGTCATTTGTAGTTATTTAGGGGCCCTTCTGTTGTTTTTTGGGCTTGGGATTTTCTAAAAAGTGTCCTTATCTCTTATTAGAAGTGTGGATGCGACGTTGAGGGTCGTGACCTTCGAATCGATACCTATTTCGACATATGTTCATTTTCGATTTAAACCAGACCGGGTTGGTCGTTTGGGGTTATTTGGGGGCATTTCTGTACTTTTTTGGGTTTGGTATTTTCTAAAAAGTGTCATTGTCTCTTATTAGACGTGTGGATGCGATGTTGAGGGTCATGACCTTCGAATCAGTACCTGTTCCGCATATGTTCATTTTCGGTTTAAACCAGACCGGGTGGGTCGTTTGTAGTTATTTAGGGGCCTTTCTGTAGTTTTTTGGGCCTGGGATTTTCTAAAAAGTGTCCTTATCTCTTATTAGAAGTGTGGATGTGACGCTGAGGGTCGTGACCTTCGAATCGATACTTATTTCGACATATGTTCATTTTTTATTTAAACTAGACCGGGTGAGTCGTTTGGAGTTATTTGCGGACATTTCTGAACTTTTTTGGTCTTGGGATTATTTTAAAAGTGTCCTTATCTCTTATTGGACGTGTGGATGCGATGTTGAGGGTCGTTACCTTCGAATCGATACCTATTTCGACATATGTTCATTTTCAGTTTAAACCAGACCGGATGGGTCGTTTGGGGATATTTTGCAGACATTTTTCTACTTTTTTGGTTTTTGTATTTTCTAAAAAGTGTCCTTGTCCCTTATTAGACGCGGGGATGCGATGTTGAGGGTTGTGACCTTCGAATCAATACCTGTTCCGCATATGTTCATTTTCGGTTTAAACCAGACCTGGTGGGTCGTCAGAAGTTATTTTGGGGTCTTTCTGTAGTTTTTTGGGCTTGGGATTTTCTAAAAAGTGACCTTATCTCTTATTAGACGTGTGGATACGATGTTGAGGGTCGGGACCTTCGAATCGATACCTATTTTGACATATGTTCATTTTCAGTTTAAACCGGACTGGGTGGGTCGTTTGGGGTTATTTGGGGGAATTCCTATACTTTTTTGGGTTTGGTATTTTCTAAAAAGTGTCCTTATTTCTTATTAGATGTGTGAATGCGATGTTGAGGGACGTAACCTTCGAATCAATACCTGTTCCGCATTTGTTCATTTTCGATTTAAACCAGATCGGGTGGATCGTTTGGAGTGATTTGGGGGCCTTTCTGTACTTTTTTGGGTTTGGTATTTTCTAAAAAGTGTCCTTGTCTCTTATTAGACGTGGGGATACGATGTTGAGGGTCATGACCTTCGAATCGATACCTATTTCGACATATGTTCATTTTTGGTTTATACTGGACTAGGTGGGTCGTTTGGTCTTATTTGGGGCATTTCTGTACTTTTTTGGGTTTGGTATTTTCTACAAAAAGTGTCCTTATCTCTTATTAGATGTGTGGATGCGATGTTGAGGGTCGTGACCTTCGAATCAGTACCTAATCCGCATATGTTCATTTTCGGTTTATACAAGACCAGGTAGGTCATTTGGAGTTATTTGGGGGCCTTTCTGTACATGTTTGGGCTTTGGATTTTCTAAAAAGTGTCTTTATCTCTTATTAGACGTGTGGATGCGACTTTGAGGGTCGTGACCTTCGAATCGATACCTATTTTGACATATGTTCATTTTCAGTTTAAGCCAGACCGGGTGGGTCGTTTGGGTTATTTGGGGGCATTTCGGTACTTTTATGGGTTTGGTATTTTCTAAAAATTGTCCTTATCACTTATTAGATGTGTGGATGCGATGTTGAGGGTTTTGACCTTCGAATCAATACCTGTTCCGCATATGTTCATTTTCGATTTAAACCGGACTGGGTGGGTCGTTTGATGTTATTTGGGGGCATTTTCGTACTTTTTTGGGTTTGGTATTTTCTAAAAAGTGTCCTTATCTCCTATAATATGTGTGGATGAGATGTTGAGCGTCGTGACCTTCGAATCAGTACCTGTTCCGCATATGTTCATTTTCGGTTTAAACTAGACCGGTTGGGTCGTTTGGTGTTATTTGGGGGCTTTCTGTACTTTTTTGGGCTTGGGATTTTCTAAAAAATGTCCTTATCTCTTATTAGACGTGTGGATGCGATGCTGAGGGTCGTGACCTTCTAATCGTTACCTATTTTGCATGTGTTCATCTTTCGGTTAAAACCAGCCAGGGTGGGTCGTTTGGGGTTATTTGGAGGCATTTTGGTACCTTTTTTTGCTTCAAATTTTCTTAAAAGTGTCCTTATCTCTTATTAGACGTGTGGATGCGATGTTGAGGGTCGTGACCTTCGAATTGATACCTATTTCGCATATGTTCATTTTTCGATTTATAGCAGATCGGGTGGGTCATTTGGGGTTATTTGGGGGCATTTCGGTTCTTTTTTGGGCTTGGGATTTTCAAAAAAGTGTCCTTATCTTTTATTGGAGGTGTGGATGCAATGTTGAGGGTCGTGACCTTCGAATCGATACCTATTTTGCCATATGTTCATTTTCGGTTTAAACCAGACCGGTTGGATTGTTTGGGGTTATTTGGGGGCATTTCAGTACTTTTCTGGGCTTTGGATTTTCTAAAAAGTGTCCTTATCTGTTATTAGATGTGTGTATGCGATGTTGAGGGTTGTGACCTTCAAATCAATACCTGTTCCGCATATGTTCATTTTCGGTTTAAACCGGACTTGGTGGGTCGTTTAGTGTTATTTGGGGGCATTTCTGTACTTTTTTGGGTTTGGTATTTTCTAAAATGTGTCCTTATCTCTTGTTAGATGTGTGGTTGCGATGTTGAGGGTCATGACCCTCGAATCAATACCTGTTCCGCATATGTTCATTTTCGGTTTAAACCAGACCGGGTGGGTCGTTTGGGATTATTTAAGGGCATTTCGATATTTTTCTGGGCTTTGGATTTTCTAAAAAGTGTCCTTATCTGTTATTAGATGTGTGGATGCGATGTTGAGGGTTGTGACCTTTTAATCGATACCTGTTTCGCATATGTACATTTTTCGGTTTAAACTAGACTGGGTGGGTCGTTTAGGGTTAATTGGGGGTATTCCGGTACTTTTTTGGGCTTGGGATTTTCTAAAAGGTGTCCTTATTTCTTATTGGACGTGTGGATACGATGTTGAGGGTCGTGGCCTTCGAATCGATACCTTTTTCGACATATGTTCATTTTCAGTTTAAACTAGACCAGGTGGGTCGTTTGGGGTTATTTGGGGGCATTTCGGTACTTTTTTGGGTTTGGTATTTTCTAAAAAGTGTCCTTATCTCTTATTAGATGTGTGCATGCGATGTTGAGGGTTGTGACCTTCGAATCAATACCTGTTCCGCATATGTTCATTTTCGGTTTAAACCGGATTGGGTGGGTCGTTTGATGTTATTTGGGGGCATTTTTGTACTTTTTTGGGTTTGGTATTTTCTAAAAAGTGTCCTTGTCTTTTATAATATGTTTGGATGAGATGTTGAGGGTCGTGACCTTTGAATCAATACCTGTTCCGCATTTGTTCATTTTCAATTTAAACCAGACCGGTTGGGTCGTTTGGTGTTATTTGGGGCCTTTCTGTAATTTTTGGGGCTTGGGATTTTCTAAAAAATGTCCTTATCTCTTATTAGACGTGTGGATGCGATGCTGAGGGTCGTGACCTTCTAATCGATACCTATTTCGCATGTGTTCATCTTTCGGTTTAAACCAGACAGGGTGGGTCGTTTGGGGTTATTTGGGGGCATTTCGGTACTTTTTTGGGCTTGGGATTTTCAAAAAAGTGTCCTTATCTCTTATTGGAGGTGTGGATGCAATGTTGAGGGTCGTGACCTTCGAATCGATACCTATTTCGCCATATATTAATTTTTGGTTTAATCCAGACCGGGTGGATTGTTTGGGGTTATTTGGGGGCATTTCAATACTTTTCTGGGCTTTGGATTTTCTAAAAAGTGTCCTTATCTGTTATTAGATGTGTGGATGCGATGTTGAGGGTTGTGACCATCGAATCAATACCACCTCCGCATATGTTCATTTTCGGTTTAAACCGGACTTGGTGGGTCGTTTAGTGTTATTTGGGGGCATTTCTGTACTTTTTTGGGTTTGGTATTTTCTAAAATGTGTCCTTATCTCTTATTAGATGTGTGGTTGCGATGTTGAGGGTCATGACCTTCGAATCAATACCTATTCCGCATATGTTCATTTTCGGTTTAAACCAGACCGGGTGGGTCATTTGGTGTTGTTTGGGGGCCTTTCGTACTTTTTGGGCTTGGGATTTTCTTAAAATTGCCCTTATCTCTAATTAGACGTGTGGATGCGATGTTGAGGGTCGTGACCCTCTAATAGATACCTATTTCGTATGTGTTGATTTTTCGATTTAAACTGGACAGGGTGGGTCGGTTGGGGTTATTTGGGGGCATTTCGGAACTTTTTTGGGCTTAGAATTTTCTTAAAAGTGTCATTATCTATTATTAGAGGTGTGGATGCGATGTTGAGGGTCGTGCCCTTCGAATCTATACCTATTTCGACATATGTTCATTTTCGGTTTAAACCAGACCGGGTGGGTCATTTGGGGTCCTTTGGGGGCATTTCTGCACTTTTTTGGGTTTGGTATTTTCTAAAAATTGTCCTTATCTCTTATTAGACGTGTGGATGCAATGTTGAGGGTTCTGGCCTTCGAATCGATACCTATTCCGCATATGTTCATTTTCAGTTTAAACTAGGCCAGGTGGGACGTTTGGAGTTATTTGGGGGCCTTTCTATACTTTTTTGGGCTTGGGATTTTCTAAAAAGTATCCTAATCTCATACTAGACGTGTGGATGCGATGTTGAGGGGCGTGACCTTCTAATCGATACCTATTTCACATATGTTCATTTTCGGTTTAAACCAGACCGGGTGAGTCATTTGGGGTTATTTGGGGGCATTTCGGTATTTTTTTAGGTTTGGTATTTTTTAAAAAGTGTCCTTATCTCTTATTAGATGTGTGGATGCGATGTTGAGGGTTGTGACCTTCGAATCAATACCTGTTCCGTAGCTTGGTTTAGACATCCTACTCACATGGCAGTCCTTCACTGTGATGGGTCCTTAACAGCTGATAGAGCTTCCTATGGTGGAATCATTTGTGATGATGCAGTTGTTGCCATAATGGCGTATGCGGGGAAGGGAGATATTAATTCTGTTCTAGGCGTGGAGCTTTTTGCAATTTTGAAGGGGGTAAATTTTTGTATTCAAAGGAACCTGCTTCGGGTTTCCATCAGATCCAATTCCAAATTGGCAGTAGATATGCCCTTGGAGCATGCAAATCTTGAGGGACCGTATAGCTACGCTACTACAGCAATTACAGCGTAAGGAGATCAAACATGTTTGGAGAGAGCTCAACCAGCCAACAGACTTTATTGCAGCCATGGATACGGGGGATGGGGAAGCAATTTTTTATCGACTTGATTTCCCACAGGACTTGGTGGAGTTAGTTAAGAATGATTCATATTGTAAAGTTTTTTTAAGGACCTTGTCTCATTGAGTTGTTGGCCTGGTCTTAGGCTTTTCAACCGAGGGCCTGTCCTCGGGTTCTTTTAGGGGCTCTCCTCCCCCTCGTAGGCCTGTCTAAGGGGGGAGGACAAGGGCTGCCTTCTTCTGTATTTTTTCCCCTTTCTTATTACAATCACACTTACCTATCCAAAAAAAGGTATCGTTTCGAAGGTCATGACCCTCAACATCGCATCCTCACGTCTAATAAGAGATAAGGACACTTTTTAGAAAATCCCAAGCCCAAAAATATACAGAAGTGCCCCCAAATAACCCCAAACCACCCGGTCTGGTTTAAATTGAAAATGAAAATATGTCTAAGTAGGTATCAATTCGAAGGTCACGACCCTCAACATCGCATCCACATGTCTAATAAGAGATAAGGACACTTTTTAGAAAATACCAAACCCTAAAAAGTACAGAAATGCCCCCAAATAACCCCAAACATCCCACCTAGTTTGGTTTAAACCAAAAATGAACATATATCAAAATAGTTATCGATTCGAAAGTCACGACCCTCAACATCGCATCAACACGTCTAATAAGAGATAAGGACACTTTTTAGACAATCCCGAGCCCAAAAAAGTACAGAAATTCCCCCAAATAATCGCAAACGACCTATTCGGTCTGGTTTAAACCGAAAATGAACTTACGTCAAAATAGGTATCGATTCGAAGGTCACGACCCTCAACAACGCATCCACACATCTAATAATAGATAAGGGCACTTTTTTAGAAAATACCAAACCCAAAAAAATATAGAAATGCCCCCAAATAACCCAAAACGGCCCAGTCGGTCTGGTTTAAATAAAAAATGAACATATGCCGAAATAGGTATCGATTCATAGGTCACGACCCTCAACATCGCATCCACACGCCGAATAAAAGATAAGGACACTTTTTAGAAAATACCAAACCCAAAAAAAATAAAAAATGCCCCAAATAACCCGAAACGACCCACCCGGTCTGGTTTAAACCAAAATTGAACATATGTCAAAATAGGTATCGATTCGAAGGTCATAACCCTCAACATCACATCCACACGACCCCAAACGACCCACTCGGTCTGGTTTAAACTGAAAATCCCAAGCCCAAAAAAACCCAATAACCCCAAAGACCCACTCGTCAAACGAAAATGAACATCGTAAATAGGTATCAATTCGAAGGTCACGACCCTCAACATCGTATCCACATGTCTAATAAGAGAAAATGACACCTTTTAGAAAATACCATACCCAAAAAAGTACAGAAATGCCCCCAAACAACCTAAATGGCCCAACCGGTCTGGTTACAATCGAAAATGAACATATGTCGAAATAGGTATCGATTCGAAGGTCACGACCCTCAACATCGCATCCACACGTCGAATAAGAGATAAGGACACTTTTTAAAAAATACCAAACTCAAAAAAATTCAGAAATGCCCCCAAATAACCCCAAACGACCCACCCAGTCTGGTTTAAACCGAAAATGAACATATGTCGAAATCGGTATCGATTCGAAGGTCACGACCCTCAACATCGCTTCCACATGTCTAATAAGAGAAAATGACACTTGTTAGAAAATACCAAACCCATAAAAGCACAGAAATATCCCCAAATAACCCTAAATGACCCACTCGGTCTTATTTAAATCGAAAATGAACATATGCCAAAATAGGTATCGATTCGTTGGTCACGACCCTAAACATCGCATCCACACGTCTAATAAGAGATAAGGATACTTTTCAGAAAATACCAAACCCAAAAAAATTCAGAAATGCCCCTAAATAACCCCAAACGACCCACTCGGTCTTGTTTAAACCCAAAATGAACATATGCCAAAATGGGTATCGATTCGAGAGTCACGATCCTCAACATCGCATCCTCACGTCTAATAAAAGATAAGGAAACTTTTTAAAGAATCCCAAACCCAAAAAAGTACAGAAATGCCCCAAAATAACCCCAAACAACCCACCCGGTCTGCTTTAACCAAAAATTAACATATGTCAAAATAGGTATCGATTCGAAGTCATGACCCCCAGCATGGTATCCACACGTCTAATCAGAGATAGGGACACTTCTTAGAAAATCTGAAGCCCAAATAAGTAAAGAAATGCCCCAAAATAACCCCAAATGACCCACCCGGTCTGGTTTAAACCAAAAATGAACATATATCAAAATGGATATCGATTCGATGGTCACGACCCTCAACATCGCATCACCACATCTAATAAGAGATAAGGACACTTTTTAGAAAATCCCAAGCCCAAAACAATACAGAAGTGCCCCCAAATAACCCCAAAAGACACACTCGGTCTGGTTTAAACTAAAAATGAACATATGTTAAAATAGGTATCAATTCGAAGGTCACGACCCTCAACATCACATCCTCACGTCTAATAAGAGATAATGACACTTTTTAGAAAATCCCAGGCCCAAAAGAGTACAGAAGTGCCCCCAAATAACCCCAAACGACCCACTCGGTCTGGTTTAAACTGAAAATGAACATATGTCGAAATAGGTATCAATTCGAAGGTCACAACCCTCAACATCGCATCCACATGTCTAATAAGAGATAAGGACACTTTTTAGAAAATATAAACCTAATATGTATCGAAATGCCCCCAAATAACCCCAAACGTCCCACCTGGTCTGGTTTAAACCGAAAATGGACATATGTCGAAATAGTTATCGATTCGAAAGTCACGACCCTCAACATCCCATCAACACGTCTACTAAGAGATAAGGACACATCTTAGAAAATCCCAAGCCCAAAAAAGTACAGAAATTCCCCCAAATAACGGCAAACGACACACTCGATCTGGTATAAACCAAAAAATGAATTATGTCGAAATGAGTATCGATTCGAAGGTCACGACCCTCAACAATGCGTCAACACGTCTAATACAAGATAAGGGCACTTTTTTAGAATATACCAAACCCAAAAAAAATCCGAAATGCCCCCAAATAACCCCAAACAACCCACCCGGTCTGGTTTAAATCGAAATTGAACAGATGTCGAAATAGGTATCGATTCGAAGGTCATGACCCACAACATCGCATCCACACATCTAATAAGAGATAATGACACTTTTTAGAGAATCCCAAGGCCAAAAAAGTACAGAAATGCCCACAAATAACCCCAAACAACCCACCCGATCTAGTTTAAATCGAAAATGAACATATGCCGAAAATGAACATACCCCAAACTTCATCCATTATTTTTCAAACTCGTGACATCTTGGGTGGTTATCATGTTTAGGTGGATGCGACCCGATACGCCGATATGAAGCGCATGATGGCGAGCATGGATGAGATGATCATCTCGCTTGTGGACGCGGGCCATAGTATGGTAATGCTTCGTGTCTTCCCCCCCCCTTCTTTCTTTTTTTTTTTCTTTTTTTTTTATTTCAATTTTTATTATTGTTATTTCTTGCTTATCTTTTGATTTTCCTCTCTCTCTTTCTCTCTCCTTTTTTAGAGGGTTGAGCTCGACCATTTTCGGAGAGAGATCGAGAGACTCAGGCTTGCAAATGATCAGCTGCAGTTCAACCTTACCCGGGTTGAGGTCGAGAGGGATGCCTTGATAGCATCCCAAAGCGGAGAGGGGGGAGGCTTGGATGTTGACGATTACTCCCCTGAGTCATGACCGCTCCTCTTTTTTTTTTTTTTTTTTTTATTTGGAAATATTGTTACACTTATGTATATTTATTTTCCTTCCCTTCTCTTTTTTGTTTATACACTGTAGTATGGATACTGGTGCAATTTTTATGTATATGTTTCTTCTTCTTCTTTTTTTTTGTACACAAACGAATTGTCTATGAATTCATTGGATATTTCTTTCTTTGAAATGCACATGAGACTCCATCCCTTTACTTAGAAGCACAAATTCCATTGGTAAATGGTTCCATTACATGAGCTAGGATAGAGAAATTGAGAAAAGAAAGACAAACAAGTAAAGATAGGAACATCCAATTGATATCACTTATTTGTAACATTTTTCGGATAATAGCATCACCACTTCTTGTGTCACATCTATGAGGTTCTGAAATTTTCCATCTTAGGTTGTTCCTGCCTCGGAGATACTAAGGAAATGATATAAAAACTGATGTGAGTTAAACCCATGAATCTCACATAATTGTTCCCTGATGTTTCAGATTTTTCTCTCTCGGCCTTCATCCAAGGGCAGTTCCACTGGATTTCTTGGACATCTCTCTCCTCCAAATATTTCTTCCAGTCTTGGACCTTGTGGAATTCTGACTTTTCCCTTTGTATTTGATAATGCATAGGCCGGAGGTGAGGACACGGAATTGGTGTGACCAGTTTTAGGTTTTCCATCAACCACATTTGGAATACCGCAGGAGATCCATGAAGGAAATCTGTACCGTATTTCTGAGACTAACTCATGGTATCAAACCCTTTGAATGTTTCTGCTAAAACGGTAGGAGCGATGTCGCATCCTTCTTCAATTTGCCTCACCACTTCTGCAATTATTGGGGACATGCCTTTTCCTGGAGATGCTAACAAGTACCTCCCAATCATACAGAATAAGTATGCCCACCTTCTGCGTCGGATCTGTCTTTCTTCTTCAAATCCATTGTTGTTGAAGATCTTCACAACTTTCAACGCATCCACCTTGTCATAATTGAGAACTTGCTTTAACTCGTTCTTATTCATGGCAAAGAAATCTCCCAAATTTTTGAAGAGTTGTTCTTTCTTCATAGTTGGGAGAAACGACTTTCCTCGAGGGGGTGACATCATGCAAGCCCGGAATTCTTCAATGGTCGGAACCAGCCAGACTTTTCCGAAGTGAAACGCGTGCAATTGGGGGTTCCAGCACTTTGATACTTCCCTTAGTAAATCATGATGGAGCTTGAAACAATCGATCCTTCCCAATACTATTAGATGGTGATCCTCTAGGAGTATAGGCTCGTCCACATTCATCCGGAGAGTCCACTGACGCAACTGTTCGTTGAGTCCTTCTTTCTTTAATCCTCTCATGCTACCTGTATCAAGAATTGGGTTAGCATTTTGCGACACAGAATGAATAAATCCTTTGTTAATAACCAGCTCTAGATGACTTTCACTTATAAGCTAGGTTAAGGAATGGAAGGCCAAATGGCAAGATTTACCCATATGTGCAAGGGACGCCGGCTGGCGGAATTTATGGGAGGAAACCAATACAATGCCTTCTCTTTTTTTTTTTTAGACCGTACCCGAATACATCGAGTTGCCTATGTATCCCTTCAGAGGAATCAGGTCGAACGTAGTTCAAATTGCTTCACATATCTCAGACAAAATACTTCTTTAGTTGGTCCATATTGACCAGACCCCGAAGATCTTCTCCGTCAAGATCAGAGAGTTGGACCACCTGTCCTGGCAATATGGTCTTGACTTTGTAGGGTCCACTCCAATTGGGTCAGAATTTTCCTCTTGAGTCGTGAATTGGAGCTCGCTGCTCTCTAAGGACCAAATCTCCTTCCTCAATGCTCCGAGTGCTGACACCTTTATTGAATGCCCTAGCCATTCTTTGCTGATATTTCTTGAGATTATCCATGGCCTTCATCCTTTTCTCATCCAGGAGATTGAGGTCTTCGTACCTGGCCCTTACCCATTCTCCTTCTGGCAATTGACTATCGAGTAAGACTCGAAGAGAAGGGACCTGAATTTCTACCGGTAATACGGCTTCCATCACATATACCAGAGAATACGGGGTAGCTCCGGTAGAGGTTCGGATAGATGTCCGATATGCCCATAAAGCTAGTGGAAGTTTCTCTGCCCAGTCATTGTGTGTATCTGCCATCTTTTGTAATATGACCTTCATATTCTTGTTGGCTGCTTCTACTGTTCCATTAGTCTGTGGCCGGTAAGTAGTAGACTTATGCCTCTTAATGCCCAATTGGTTGCAGAGTTCTTCCACTTTTCCCTTGAAATGCAGGCCTTGATCTGAAATCAACTGTTGTGGCACACCGTATCTGTAGATGAGATTCTCTTTGGCGGAAGTTAGGACTGCATAAGATTGAGCCTCTACCCATTTTGTGAAATAGTTGATGGCGACTAACACGAATTGATGTCCATTTGAAGCCTTTGGAGTTATTTTTCCAACTACATCAATTCCCCAGGTAGAAAATGGCCAAGGGGTATTTAATGAGTGCAACTCTGTTGGAGGAACATGAATGATGTTGGCAAATATCTGGCATTTATGACATCGCCTTACGAAGGTGGCACACTCAGCTTCCATAGTGGCCCAATAGTATCCCATCCTGAGAATTTTCTTGGCCAGCATCCTTGCATTCATGTGTGGTCCACATATTCCTTGATGGATATCTTCCATAATGATTTGAGCCTGATCCTCACCCACACATAATAGTTGGATACCATCATAAGACCTCTTATACAACAAGTTTCCTTGGAGGATGAATTGAGTGGCATATTTTCGTAAATGCCTCTTCTCTCTTTCTGAAAACTCTTCAGGATATCTCCTTTCCTTGATGTAGTCGACCACTGGAGCATACCAAGGTCTTCCATCCTCGGTGAGCGTATTTACTGGTTCTCCATATGATGGGCAAGTCCTTCTTTCTATTAGGAAGGGCTGGATCTTGTCTCGAGTATCACATTCTACCATGGATGCCAAAGTGGCTAAAGCATCGGTGAACCGATTGCTATCCCGGGGCAGATACTCAAAAGAAACTTCCTTGAAGCGTTGCGTTAGTTGTTCCAGATAGACTTGGTAGGGCTTCAACTTCTCATCCTTAGTCTTCCACTTTCCTTGTGTTTGACAGATCACCACAGAGGAATCTCCGTAAACTTTAATTTTGTCAACTCCTACAGACAGAGCCATTTCTACAATTAAATTCCAATCTGAAGGCCATTAGCAAGTAAAAGTCCTCTGGGGTTATCAATAACACCCCTGCACCAAATCCTTTTTGATTGGCGGCTCCATCAAAGTACAGTTGCCACCCCTTAGTTGGTCCGGCTTCTATGGAGTGCAAATCTTCATCTGGGAAGAGGTCCTCTGTCACTCGAGAATCATCCTCAGTGAGAAATGCTGCTAGATGGTCAGAGATTGCTCGCCCTTTCACAGACTTTTGACTGACATAAGTTATGTCAAATTCTGATAATAGCAACAACCACCTAGCCATCCTCCCTGTCAATGCTGGTTTCTCAAAGAGGTACTTGATTGGATCCATACGAGAGATCAACCTGACGGGATGTGACACCATGTAGTGCCTCAGGCGCTTAGTTACCCAAACCAGAGATGTACATGTCTTTTCTACTGGGACATATCGAGTTTCGTACTCGATGAATTTCCTGCTCACATAGTAGATTGCATGCTCTTCTCCATCCGCCTTGCCAACTTGGGCCATCATTGATCCGACCGCTGTTTCTCCTACTGACAAATATAGGAGCAAAGGTTCACCGGACACTGGAGGGACAAGTATGGGAGGAGAAAGTAGATACTCTTTGATCTTCATAAAGGCATCTTGACATTTCTCGTTCCATTCTTTCGGCTCTTTCTTCCTTAGGAGTTTGAAGATAGGTTCACAAGTGAATGTCAACCGAGATATGAATCTGCTGATGTACTGGATGCGTCCCAAAAACCCTCGTACCTCTTTTTCTGTCCGAGGTGGTGGCATTTCCGTGATGGCTTTTATTTTGTCAGGGTCCACTTCTATCCCTCTTTCGCTGACAAGAAATCCTAGTAATTTTCCTGCTTTGGCCCCAAACACACATTTCTGAGGGTTCAGCCTTAGCTTGTATTCTTTGATTCTTTCAAAAAACTTTCTAAGAGCTGCAAAATGGCCTTGTCGGTCAATAGATTTGACTATCATATCATCGACATATACCTCTACTTCTTTGTGTATCATGTCGTGTAGGATAGCCGTGGCCGCTCTTTGATATGTTGCCCCAACATTTTTCAACCCAAAAGGCATTACTTTGTAACAAAACGTGCCCCAGGGTGTGGTGAAGGCAGTTTTCTCCCTGTCCTCCGGGCACATACTAATTTGGTTATATCCTGGGAAACCGTCCATGAAGGACAGTAGAGCGTGGCTTGCAGTGTTGTCTACCAAAATGTCAATGTGGGGTAACGAAAAATCATCCTTCGGGCTGACCCTGTTTAGGTCACGAAAATCCAAACACATTCTGACCTTCCCATCTTTCTTAGGGACTGGGACAATATTGGACAACCATTGAGGGTACTGGGTTACTTGAAGAAATCCTGCATTCCATTGCTTGATTACTTCTTCCCTGATCTTCTCACTCCATTCCGGCCGCATCCTTCTTAACTTCTGCTTGACTGGGCGAGCCTCCGGATATGTTGGTAATTCATGTTGCACAATCTTTGGATCGATGCCGGGCATATCCTTGTAGGACCAGGCGAAGACTTCCTCAAATTCCTTGAGGAGAGAGATCATTTGGGATGTTTCGTTATTGTTGAGAGAAGCACCAATTTTGATTATTCGAGGGCATTGATCAGTCCCTATATTTACGGGGTGGGTATCCTCTCGGACGGGTTGAGCTCTTCTTTGCTCCAATTGTTCTAACAGATTACGATGTTCTAAGACATTATCATCATCAGAAGAATAGGAAGAAGAAGAAGAAACGTACTCAGAATCAATAATTTCATTCATTTTTTTTTCGATAAGTAAGATGTATGTGTATAAAAGAAAAAGAAAGAAAACAAAAGAAGGCAGCCTACTTCCAACCCTTAGACAACTCTAAGAGGGAGGAAGGGCCCCACACCCCCCGAGGACATGCCCCTCGGTAATACATGAGAAAGACACCCGACCCAATCAAGGAGGTCTAAACTGGACCTTACCGGAGACATCATCATAAATCAACCGGTTAAGATCCTCAACAAAACCCGAAGGATATAAAATAGTCTCCCCATCACTAAGATCAATAGAAGCAATAAAATCCGCCGGCTGATTCAACTCCCTCCAAACATGCCTTATCTCATAACAAGCCAACTGGTTTAGGCTAGACAAAATCTGGAACTTCAAGGTATATACACTCCAAGGGCAGCTGGAAACACCTGTAAGAATCTCGATAGCCACCTTCGAATCAGATCTGATGGACATATGGCGAAGCTCTCTCTGTAAGCACAGAGTAACCCCCCTGTAAATGGCTAGTAACTCCATATGAAGAACCGAGGCCTCCACACCTTTGCCGACATAAGCCAAAACCGGGTCCCCCAAGGTATTGCGAATAAGGCCCCCGTAAGCAGCTCTATCTCCCCTCAAGGAACCATCGCAATGCAAAGTAAACAAATCTGCTGGAGGTATGGGCCAGACACAAGCTTTGGGAATAACAGCAGCCCATCTCACCTGTAAACCCCACATATCGACCAAGAATTGATTCCTAGGTGAATAGGCAACCGAAATAGGGCTTTGAGAGCCCTTAGTCACAACATCAAACTTAATAGCTTGGATAATAGCATCATAAGACCTTGCTTGATTACTGAAGAGACGCTGATTTCTCTCCCACCAAACATGATAGATTGACGCACAAAAAGCCATCTTAGGGATAACATCCAAATTATCATTAACACACACTACCTGAACAAGCCAGTTAACCACATCGAGGAGGCTAGCCGGGCCTTTACCACCAAGGAAAAGCATAGAACTAACTCTATCCCAAATGTTTCTGGAAAAAGGACACTCAAAGAATAAATGGCTATGGCATTCTGAATTTCCCCAACAAAGAATACAATTCTGCCCAATATTTATATTCCTTCTTGAAGCTGGTCTTTTGTGGGGAGCCCGACATCGAGCATCTCCAAGCAAGACAGAATGCCTAGGCAAAAACTAGGAAACCAAACAAGCTTGTGCCAAGCTACCATTATAGATCTACTCCTCACTTTCTCCCAAGCCGACTTTGTAGAAAAAGTGCCATTAGCAGTACCTTTCCAAACAACAAGATCTGCCCTTCCATTAACAATGGGAATACTAGGGAGGTCTCTAAAAGCAGATGAATCAGATCAAAAGAGCCCTGAGGGGGGGAAAGCCATTGGCCATTCCTAATAAGATCAGAAACCAAGGCAAGCCTGGTGGAACCAACATCATATCGAATCCGATCACCAAACCTTTCAATCAAAACCCCTTTGGGGTGCCAATAATCCAACCATAGTCTAGTAGAGTGGCCATTCCCAATAATATGATAGATATGGGGTTCAGCCAAGTCCCTATACTTAAGAATCTTTCTCCACACCCAAGAGCAATTTTGGGAAGTCTTAACAGTCCAAATAGAATCATTTCTAAGGTATCGGGTGTACACCCATCTAACCCAAAGGCTGTCCTTCCTAGAAGCAATCCACCAGATTTGCTTAAGGATACCCGCAGAATTCATATCAGAAATCCTCCTAATTCCAAGGGCCCCTTCAGCCTTAGGCTTACAAATTCTATCCCAAGAAATGTAATGTACCTTATGATGAAGAGATGGGCCAGCCCATAGAAAATTCGAGAACATAGACTCCAGCTTTGTCTTGAGAGCACCAGGCAAACCAAAGAGTCCTGACCAATAGATATAACACCCCTGAAGGATCGAGATCAACAATTGAAGCCTCCCGCAAAAGATAAGAGCCGAGCCTTCCATCCATCAAGTCTGCTCCTAACACGATCCAGAATAGAGGTGCAATCAGCAAAAGTTAATTTCCGAGAGACAAGCGGAACACCTAAATACCGAATAGGTAATTTGGTATCCACAAAATTCATTAATTCCAAAAGTTGCGATCTGGCCATGTGGGTTAGGCCCCTAAAATAATAGAGGACTTAGTCCTGTTGAGTTTCAACCCAGAGTAGGTATGAAAATCACCCAGGACCCCTAGGCAGGCCGAAATAGAGTCTGTGGTGGCTTTCACGAATATCATCAAATCATCAGCAAAAATAAGGTGAGAGAGATGGGACCTCTTGCACCTGGGGAGAAGAGTGATCCTATTTTCAACCTCCAATTTCCTCATCATAGCCGAGAAGCCCTCCATAGCAATAGTGAATAGGTAAGGAGATATTGGATCCCCCTGCCGAATACCCCTTCCTCCTTTAAAATATCCTGCCGGACTCCCATTCAAGAAATGGAGAAAGAAGGGGAGTCCACACAAACCTTCACCCAACCAATGAACTCACGAGGGAAACCCATTCTCTCCATAATCTCAAACAAAACCTCCTCTGAGAGAATCATAAGCTTTATGGAGATCGATCTTCAAAAATTGTGGGGCTAGTGCCTTTCTGCTCAATCCCTCGAACCACATCATGGCAAACCAAAATATTCTCTACTATAGACCTGCCCTTGATGAAAGCAGTGACATCCATCGACCACCTGCCCAATCACTCCTTGCAGCCTATTGGATAACACTTTGGTAATGATTTTGTAAAAGAGATTGCAAAGGGCTATAGGCCTATATCCCGCAAATGAGGTTACATCTCTGTCTTAGGGATAAGGCGGATAAAAGTAGCATTAACCGAACTAGGAAGGTAAGACTTCATGAAAAACCACTTTACACCGTAGTCAAATCTTCTCCCACAATCTCCCATGAATGCTTGTAAAAGGCTGCTCCAAAACCATCTGGTCCTGGAGCCTTAGAATTCTTAAAAGCAAACACAACCTCCATAATCTCCTTATTAGAGATTCTCCTAGTAAGGCTTTCCGATGAGCTTGAGACAAACCATGTTGCAAAGGAATAGAGCTAGGAAAGAAACCACTGTCAACCGAATCAGTCCCAAATAATTTCTTATAATAAGAAATAGCTTCTTCCTTAATCTGGTTAGGATTCTTCACAATATCTCCATTCTCCCCTTGAATTTCCATGATGTGCTTCCTATGCTGCCTACAAATCACAGATTTGTAGAAAAAGCTATTATTACCATCCCCCAACTGAATGTGTTTCACCCTTGACTTTTCTTTCAAAAATTTCTCTTCAATAGCCAAAGCCTCCCAAAGTTTCTTTTTAGCCTGTTTCTCCATCAGCACCAAATTCGGTTCATCAGGGTGCTCACTAAGCTGCCTCTGGATCTGAAACAAATCAGCCTCAGCCTCCTTTACTGCAAGAAAAACATCCCCCACACACTCCTTATTCCAGCTCCTCAACCCTTTTTTGACATTCCTCAATCTGGCCGCAAACTTAAGAATGGGATTAAGAGCCAAATTCACAGGCTGCTCCCACCCCTGCCGAACCACCTCATCATAGCCATCTCTACCAATCCAAGCCTCAAAAAATCTAAAAGGTTTTGGGCCAAAATCTGCTTTATCCACCACAGCCACCACCATTGGAGAATGATCAGAAAGCCCAGGAGGGTAAAAGATTGCATCAGAGGATCTAAACACATCCATCCAAGCTAAATTGACCAGAACCCTATCAAGCTTGCAACAAATTCTTGCATCTCCCGCTTGTCTATTATTCCAGGTCAGAGCCTCCCCTTTCCATTTCAAGTCTGGAAGCCCAGCACCATCTATAAACGAATTAAATTCATCCATAGCTTCAATCCGAACAGGGTCCCCTCCAATTTTTTCATTGTTACTTCGAATCACATTAAAATCCCCTAGTACAGCCCAAGGGTTAATAATGGCACTAGCAATAGCCCCAACATCCTCCCACAATTCCTTCCTAGCCACCACAGAATTAAGAGCATAAACAACAGTACAAAAGAAAAACACCGAGGTACCCACAATTGACACCTTAGCATGTATGAACTGTTTGGATTTTTGCACCAAAACCACATCATAAAAATTCGGGTCCCAACCTATCCAGATCCGAATAGAGTTATCAAGATCTCCATTATGCAAAGACTTCCAACCCGTCAAAAAACTATCAAAAATAGAAGCACAATTATCCAACTTAACCTTGGTTTCGAAAAGCCCTACCAGTTTAACCTTATGGTCTTTACACACCTTCTTTATCTCCATTCTTTTAGTAGAGGCATTCATGCCTCTAACATTCCAAGCTAAGCACTTCATTTAGTAGGAAGGGTAGAACTATCACCTCCCCCTTTACTAGGTCCCACACGTTTGGCAACATTTGTCTCTTTCGGGTTTATAAGAACCCGTTGGGCTTGGAACTTGGACCCCCTCCCTGTGGGTCGACCCAGCAAAAAATAAGAATTTAAATTCGGTTGGGACATACCTTTCCCCAGTTGCCCTTGAGCTGCACGAATCTCAGCAAATTGCTTTCTAAGTTTATCAAAATTAGTGAGAGATTTCATAGGGGCTGACTCCTCATTTGATAGAATAGAATCCTCCAATAAGTTATCTCCTTCCATATGGGCCGCACCATTCCTTTGAATTTGAATTGGAGTTTGTCTCATTGGATGATTAGGCGCCACCTCAGTAGAATCTGTTGCCTCTCTAATATCTTCCACGGATTTTGCCTTAGCCAGCTCCACACTAACATGGTTACCATTATAGATTGGATTCTCCCCACAAAACTCTCCAATGACTCCATCTTTCTCCTTAGGAATAATTGCTAACGGATTGGGTTGAATATCCTCCTCAAAATCTGCTCCCTCAAGTAATTCATTCCCTAATAAAATAGCACATGATTCCGAATCCAGCATTAAATCTTCAGGATCATAATGCACCTCCTCCGTAAGATCTTCCAAAATGGCAAAAGGATTAGATTGAGACAACTCCCTGATCTTCGGATGATTCCCTGCAGATTTGAAACTCCCATTCCCTTTATTCTTGATAGAAATTAAGGAAACCGAATCCAATCCCTTTGTTGGCCAATGGACTGGACATTTCCACCGGACTCAGATACAGACTTAGACAGGACTATGCTAGAGCTGGTTATAACTTCAGATTCATCAATATGGAAATCCTCCATCATTCTTGCCTAATTCGCTATGGATCCTTGGAGAGGTTGTATGAGAAGATGTGGTGCCGATCCTTCTTCTTCTTTTTTTTTTCGATAAGTAAGAAGATTGTATTAGAAAAGGAGGAAAAACTACAAAAGAAGGCATTCTCTAAGAACCCGACAAGGGGAAGAGAACCCAAAGCACGATGGGACAGGCCCCATCAAACAAGAACCGAGCCAAAAAGGCTACGGCCTGTAATAAGTGACAAAATCTGAGTCCTGTTTAAGGTAGTGAATAAGGGCGGGGGGAAATCTCCGGATCCCAAACTACCCCATATGAGTCGCAAGGACTGCAGCCATAAAATCTGCTGGTCGATTTTGTTCTCTCCAAACATGGGTGAATTCTTTCATTCTCAAATCATTTGCCAAAGTAAGGATTCTACTCTTGAGAGGTTGTACTTTCCAAGGTCCTACAACCTTGCCGGAAATAGTGTCAATCGCCAACTTGGAATCGGATCGATAGAAACATCAAGGATTCCTCTCTATGCAAAGGGAAATGCCTCTATGTATAGCAGCCAGCTCCATGGAGAGAATGCAAAGTTCCAGCCCTTGGTTAGCAAATGCAGCTACAGGTTGTCCAATCGCATTACGAATCACTCCTCCAAAAGCGGCTCTACCATCGGACAGCGAACCATCACGGTGAAGGGACCACAAATTGTTAGGAGGTAAGAACCACGAGCATGGTCTCGGCATCCTAATAGCCCAATGAACTTGCAAGTTCCAGGCCGAAGCAATGTGGGAATTAGCAGGACTAGGATTCCCACTCAAAGAACCAGATGTGACTACGGTCCTAACATCCCCCTTGATAGCTTCCACAATCGAACCTTAGATCTAGCCTTTTGCCGAAAAATTCTGAAATTTCTTTCAAACCAAATATGCTTGATAGTGGCACAAAATGCAAGCTTTAAAACCACACCTAAGCTCCCGCTCTTCTGCGCATAACGAACCCAAATGGCGCATCAAATATGTTCATGGGAGCCTGTCCATGAAGAGAACACATACCAAAGATCCTCCTCCAAATATCAATGGAAAAAGGGCAAGCAAAGAAAATATGGTTTCTGCTCTCAATACCAGCCCAACAAAACTCACAACTATGTTGAACCGGGATCCCCTTGAAGAAGATTATCCCTAGTGGGAGAGCATCGACCAGACACCTCAAGAAGCAAAAGAGTGGGACTTAATGCTGCCTTCAAACCAAATGCTTCACTCCAATCCCCGGGGTTGGCCTTCACACGGTGGCATTCCAAGCCGATTTGGTTGAAAAAGATACCGTCGGATTGCCAGTCCATATTACCAAATCCGGGTTGTCACCATGCAACTTATCAATGGAGGGAGGGCTCTCCACACATCAATAAGGTCAAAAGAGGTTGAAGGGCCAGGCAGCTAGTCTCCATCCCGAACAATTTCCTTGACAAGTGCATGATGGGCTGCAAGCGCATAAGATCCGCATCATAGCAAATCCTACTACCAAACCTATTAAAAAGGACTCCCCTGGGTGCCACTTATCGAGCCAAAGTTTGGTGGATCGCCATTGCCAATGAAGGTATTAATTAAAGGCAAAGCCTTATCCCTATATTCAAAACTTTCCTCCAAACCCAAGAGCAATTTTGCAACACCTTGACTGTCCAAAGCGATTCTTGCTTGAGGTACCTCTGCTGGACCCAATACACCCAAAGTCGGTTTTGCTTGGAGGCAATCCACCAGATTTGCTTCATAATACCAGCCACATTCATCTCCTTAACCCGCTTAAGCCCAAGACCTCCTTCAGTTTTAGGCTTGCAGACGGCATCCCAAGAAATGAAGTGCATTTTCCTTTCAAGACGGCATCCTTCTTCTTCTTCTTCAATGATCACTGCTACTTCGAACAGTTTGCCGATCCCTTGATCCCCTGTGACTTCCTTCTTGCTAGCTTGATCCAATTCCATGGCTATCCAGTCTACTTTGTTCTTAAAGATATTTCAAGTCCTGGTAGACGTTTGCCCTATTCTTGATCGAACCATGGTTCTGGATTTCCACAGTAAGGGAAGTCTTCTCCCTCTTTCACGAAGTACCCGTTCAGGGTCTTGAAATATGGCTCACCATTTGCCGTACTATTCGTCTGTCCTGTGACTTTCTTCCTTGGGTTCTTCAGGTTAAATCCTAATCCACAACGGTTGGCATTGGCTGGTATCTCCGGGAACGCCGGTACCCCCTGTTGGTTTTTACCCAATCCTAATCCAGGGAAATATTTCATCTTTCTCATAATCTTTACAGAGGCCTCGCTCCACATTGTCAGGAATTTCCCTAGACTCTAGTCTTCTTCACTTGCAGAGGTAGTACAAATGTGGCCGATTTCAAACCCACCCAGCTGCACTTCTTGCGAGGATGAACCGCCTACTTCAATGTTGGCCAAAGTGTGTATCATTTCTGGGTCTCCAAAAATGGTAATCACTTTCTAATCATATATGAACTTCAGCTTTCGATGAAGACTTGATGCTAGGGCTCCCGTTGAATGTAACCATGGTCTTCCAAGCAACATATTGAAGGATGCTTGAATGTCGATGACTTGGAAGTCTATGGTAAAGCAGGCTGGTCCAATCTTGACACTGGTGGTAAGAATCCCAATCACCTCCCTTCTGGAATTGTCGTATGCCCTGATGGTTTGACTGGACGACTTCATTTTGTCTAGAGATAAACCCATGCATCTGGTTGCTTTGAGGGGCATCACATTGAGGGCGGACCCATTGTCTATCAGAACCTGGGGGACCTGATTCTTGTTACATTCCACCGTAATGTAAAGTGCCCGGTTGTGATTCTTTCCTCCTGGGGGTAAATCCTCTTCTGAGAAAAAGAGTGACTGAATGGCCCCCACTATGTGAGATAATTCCTCAGGCCCCATTCCTATGGGCACTTGAACCTTGGTAAGAGCTTTCAGGACAGCTTCTCGGTGGGTTGGTGATGCCATTAATAAACCCCAGATTGAGATGTTGGCTTGGGCTTTCTTCAATTGGTCTAGTACTCGGTTTTCTGGCTCAACAACTGCCGTGGACTGGCTAGACCGATATTTTTCCACTGTCAACTCTTTATTCTTGAAGTTTCGGCCACTCTTGGTTTCTGCCACCTCTGACTCTCTTTCTTTAATGACCAACCGGACTGGGCAAAAGTCCCCATCTTCTTCGTCACTATCAGTGATGATAAGAGGACCCTTGGGACAAATTCGGATTTTACCTCCTTCATCCGACAAGGCCACGATAGACTTCCGGGCTTGATTTAGGATTCCTGACAGAGTTTCTCGCTTTTCAGCAACCTGCTGGACTGTATGGGGTTCTTCTGGTATCAATTGGCCAATGGCATGAAAGGCTTCCGACGCCGCTTGGTACATCTTCCTTGCTTCCGCCAATGACTTATAGAAGCTGCGATCCTTCTTTTCTCCTTGAGAAACTGAACTTTTGGACCTCTTTTCTGAGGTTGAAATAACTGGGTGGATATTCCCTATTGGGTCATTTACTGCTTCTCTCTCATTGACATGACACATATAGAAATCATCATGTGCTCTTACCCATGTGTGGTATTCTCTGTTACCCTGATACGGAGACGGGGGAGGAGTCCCACATAGGTCTTGTGTCAAGGCCAAAGTTAACTTTATAAAGTTTTCCAAATGGCGAATTGCTTGAGGGAGCGCCCACTGTTCTCTAACAGATTCCAGCTGTTAAAGCTCCTCCTGGTACTTATCATCCAAGACCACCATCCTCATGAGTGTTTCCTGGATTTTATCTACATCCCGGTGGATCTTGTTCACCCGGAATGATAATTCCCATGGTGCGGGTCCACAAATGTTCTCATACTTCTCCAAACGTGTCCTTGGTTGCCAAGGTTCCTCATCCTTCGTTTCTTCTTCCCCTTCAGACACTGCAACATTGGATTCATCTGATGCAGATTCTTGCTTACTTTCATCTTCTTCAGATGATTGTTCTTCTTCCAACGGCTCTTCCCCTTCATCATCGATGTCCATAGGAAAGATACCTCTGGTGGGATCAATCTGAAATTCCCCGAGGTTGATATCATTGATCCATGCGTCCCATGTTCCACTTCTTCGGGGCAGATCTGGATAGGAGAATGAATCTGAATACAAGACCAGGTCTTCTGGAGGAGTTCCGAACAGATCACAGGCCAAAGCATTGACTAACCAAGTCATATTTTTCAGCTCATGGAGGGTTCGAGCGAGTTCATCGCTCTCATTTGGCATCACCAAGCTCTCACAACGTGCTGCGAAGTTACTACACACCAGATCTGGAAATAGAGAAGTAGCCTTGTATAGGATCTCTTAAGTATGGGTGGAAACATTGAGTATATCTGCGACCTGATAGAAGGCGCTCATGTTCCAACGCTCAAAATCTTCTCTGGACACCGTCCAATCGCCTCTGGGAACCTCTGGAGATGATATCTCCTCATCATCTCTGCTTTCATACTCATCTAATGATATGGGTTGAATAAGACTGGTAGGGTCATTATTATCATCGCTTCTGATGTTATTTACCCAATCCATTGCTTCCACTCCTTCGTCCTCCATCGTTGGACTTTGCTCAGCATACTCTATCCATCCCTCGTGGATATCTTGATCATCTTCCTCATCTGAGCTGTTGTCAATATCTCCCCTTTCATGGGCAAGAGAGACTTCTTTGGTCAGAGCTTGTCCAATAGCTAGTGCTGAGACTGCTTTAAGGAGCTGAGGTGTGACTCTGGTGATTTCAGTCCCTCCTTCTTCTTCAGGAACTAGGTGAGATATTTTGGATGATGAGAAACCATACTTGCACAATAGTGTCATTATCTCGAGACCCTCTAATCCATACTCCAAGAAATCCATCTTCCGAAGCCGGTTGATGGATGCTATACCTCTACCTTGGTCACATGGTTGCCCGCCTGTTCGGATATTCCCGTCACAGTTGGTTCGGGCGCAATAAACGCAAATATACATCCTTTCTGCTCGTGCTTATCGTGACTGCTCATCTCTTCCTGAATACCATGGGATGGGCTGGATCAATGTGGTAGGATCTTGGAATGGTGTCTCTTCCTGCAGCATGTTCACTGATCCTGTAGACGACTCTGGGGAATAGGTCCCCTTTACCAGTGGTTGTGAGATTTTCCATGCAGGTATCTGGCATTCTACCCATGTGGCACCTTCTGACTTTGGATGATAGAAAGAGGAATCGGGCCAATCCACTTCCTGAGACACCTCTTGTAGAATCTGTGGTTCTTTTTCCTCCTTAAGTTTCTTGGTCAACATTGCTATATAGACGTGTGCCTTCATTAGCTTCCTCTTCCTGACTGGATGAATCAAGGTGGTAGGATCTGCTTCCTCGGCATCCTCTTGAAGCATATTTACTCCATGGTTAGGTAGAGGATTTGTAGTGACATTTGGCTGCTGCTTCTTCTGAAGTTCAATTTTACCCTCGTCGATCAAGTCCTGGATCCCATGCTTAAGAGCTAGGCATCTATCCGTATGATGGCTTTGTTGGTCGTGGTAATGACAGTACAGATTGGGCTTATACCAGGTAGGTGGATTGTTCAAGTCCACAGGCTTAGGAGGAACGGAATTGATCATTCCCTGTTTCTTGAGCTTGGTGAATAACAATGAGGGCATCATTCCTTCAAAGTTGAAATTCCTCCTGGATGCTTCAGATTCAGTTTGGATCACAAGAGGGGTGGATCCTGTGGCTACCACCTGGACTTCTGCCGCCTGGCTGCTTGTCCCTACAGCATTTCCTCCTTTGGCTCTTGGGCTTTTCCTTGCCGAATAGCTTCCTGATGCTTCACGGGTCATACCCTGATTCTGCCTTTCTTTAAAGATCTTATCTTCAATCTTCTTCTCGATTGTCATAAGAGCATCGAATGTTTTGATGTGCTGGTAGTATATCTTCTCACGGTACTCCCCATACAGATTTTCTAACAATATCTCGACCTGCTCCTCCTCAGTAGGGCGGTTCCACATTTTTGCGGCCTTCTCCCTGAACCGCATGATGTAGTTTGAGAACTCTTCGCTTGGTTCTTGCCTCAAGGTTTCCAATTCTCTTCGAGTAATATCCATCTCAGTGTTGTATGAATATTGCTTAGTGAAGGCTTTAACCACAGAGGCCCATGACTGGGTTTGGGTGTGATCAAGCTAGGTTAACCACCTTAAAGCAGATCTGGCCAAAGAATATAAGAACGCCTGTCCCATTTGGTTTTTAGAAAGTCCCCATGATCTGGCAATGGTGGCAAAAATCTTGAGATGAGCCCTAGGATCTCCCGATCCGTCGAACTTATCCAATTTCCATTTGAAATCTTCGGGGATTTTTCCTTCGGGAAAGAACATCAGGTCTTCTTCATCTTTTTCTTTGAATTTGCCCTTGACAACCACTTCCAACTCGGCTACTTTTTCTCTCATTTTCTTCTCCCTTTCAGTCTCAGGAGGGTCCGTAGGGTGGCTATCTTCCCCTTCTTCTATTGGTATGATGATTGGAGTCTTGAGGGTTGCGGGGTTAGTTTTCTAGACTTCTTGCTCTGCTGGTCCAGCTATGGATCTGCCCCTAGATAGTTCATTGACTGACTGAACTAGTTGTGCCATGAGTTACCGCATTTCGGCCATGTCTACTTGTAGCCTATCCACTTGATCTTCGACGTGACTTTCAGACAAGTGATCCTCCGGAGGATTCATGTTACTCACAAGTGATATCTCAGAAGATGAACTAGAAGGAATCAGGGATCTTGAGGAGAATGGTGGGTTGGCTCAAGTCAACCTTCCATCGCGTCGGACCCAGATGGATAAGGACGGAATCGTGCTTCTACGAAAGAGAGAAGAATACCTAGTTTAGACCCTAAGAAGGCTAAAGAAGAATTTTATTTTATTTATCTATTTTTTTTTGTTTATGATTTTTTTGTATTTTATAACATTTGTTTCATTTTATTATTTTATTCGACTCAAGTAATCGGAGTGGTCATCAGAGTTTCAGTAGACTCCTTCTGAGGCCAGACTTCGAATGCCGTCATTGCCCAAGCATTTTTTAACACAACAACAAAAAACAAACAAAAGAAAGATCCTAGTTACCGGGTCATTGATGATTATGTCTGGAGTCAAGATGAGATGCCTTCTTTTTTTTTTCTCGAGGGACATGTAAGGTTCCATTATATGGAAGTGGACTTCCATTTTTCTTTGAGGGACCATCATGGGACTATGGAATTCCTTATCTTTGGTGGTATCTCATATCAAAACCAGGTTAATCGTCAAATGACCCTAAACTCGGTCTTTCTTACAGCTAACAAAGGTTAGTTTGTGTCGTACCCTAATCATATGTGGTCTATTTTCCTACATGATGCATGTAATGGGTAGGCTTTCATAGGACAGAACAAGGCCACCCTTGATAGAACCAATATACCTATCGCTTGTGGTCGCGAATTGTAGGCACGTGGCTCTTTTGATATACCTGGAGAATAGGTCACACAAACTCAAAGTAATCAAGCTAGTGCCTTTTTTGAGTGACAGAGCACTCCACAGCACACTAGCGAATACCCTCGCTGGTGATTCTAAACTCGTACAGTAAATATCAAGGGCTGTAGCTTCTCCGCGAATTACCCATGACTACTCATGGGGTCCAACGACTAACTACGGGGGTAAGAGGAGTTCCCATGCAGTGGATGTGTGCAAGAAAGTGGTACAGGAAGCGGCTATCATCCGATCTCAGAGTACTTAGCATGACGTGCCTCACCTCCCCGGGGGTAAAGGCACGACAGGGAGTACCCTCGCCATTTGATTTCACTTCGAGCACTATGCATGATGCGGCTAGTGCACACAAGGGTTAGCCAGACAAATGTATTATGGTATTTATTTATTCATTTATTTATTTTTTTGTATTTTGTTTTGAATATTTTTTTTATTATATTCTTTTATTATTTTTTTTTTCTTTTTTTTTTTTATAAAAGTTTAGAGAGAACATTCTATCATTTATTGATAGCACCTATTTAGAGAGTTTGACTTTGGGTGGACGTTTGTCCACCTATTCCCCAGTGAAGTCGCCACTGTAAGTACCGCGGTCCTTCGGGATGAAGGTCATCCTCGGCCCTTTTGTTGGCGTATTGGTGACATAGGGTTGAGGGAGATACATGTGTGTGTGTATGGATGTGGATAACATTGTCAATGTATGATAAATAGGGGATTGGGATCATGCATTGAAATATGTTAACATAATGAGAAGTCGCCACCTAGGGTTAGGGCCTAGGACCCATTAAGTGTAGCCCTACCCGTGGTGAGTGGAATCGGGCTATGTGACTCCATATGGTCCAACCAAAGGTTCGGGTAAGGGGTCAGGTTACGAGTGTGGGAAGGTGTTAGGCACCCACCTCGCCCGGCCGAAGCCGGTCTCTTTGTGTTAGATGCTACATAAGGACGAATGTTGTTTCTCTCTTATTACGGGGATGGGGGATATTATGAACTACATTCAGATGCTATGAATTGAACTAAAGTATAATAAACTACATTATATATGTGAAAAATGCAGACTAAAACGGTAAAATATGAAAGGACTACATTGGATCAACAAAAATGCAATAATTATACCTATATGGTTGTATGCCCCTAGCTCAGGAGAGATGGACTTATGGACCGACGCTGCTTCTTTCTCGGCAGAGTAACGGCTCTTTCGAGTGATTTGGAAAAGAGTAACCAGACAGAATAACGTCTGTAGCAAAGGAGTTTCGATGGTTATCCGTGCACGGACGGGATACCAAAGCCAAGGAGCCAAAATGCTCTATACTCAGAGGGACAATCGAAGGATCTGTCCGCCACAAGAAAAACTTCAAGCACTCACACACTCATGAGAGAAGGAAGGGAAATGAGGGTGAAAAAGGGGGAAAAGATGCTAGGAATCACTTAGGGAGGGTCTCTCCACCCAAAATTCCTTGGGAAATGTGGGAGGGGACCCTCCTATTTATAGGGAGGGACCTTTTCTCTCTCCTGACAGAAAAAATCCTCCACGGTGCCGTGGGTGACGTCAGCAGGCTGATGTCACACCCCCTCATGGCGCCGTGGAAATCCGGTACACATTCCCACAGTGCCGTGGGAAGAGTCCACGGCGCCGTGGGCGCGCAGTGCTATTTTTCCTTCTTTTTGGCCTAAAATGGATCATTTTGTGCTCAGCATGGTTATTGGTCCCATGGGTCAGGTATCTTTGGATCTGAAAAGGAGGGTGCGTCGTCCATCGTCCATGTCCTGTTGTCATCATTGCCAATTAGGGGGTGACAAAAAATCAGAGTCTACAGGTGTTATTTGGGGGCATTTCTGTACTTTTTTGGGTTTGGTATTTAGTAAAAAGTGTCCTTATCTCTTATTAGATGTGTGGATGCGATGTTGAGGGCCGTGACCTTCGAATCAATACTTGTTCCGCATATGTTCATTTTCGGTTTAAACCAGATCGGGTGGGTTTTTTGGTGTTATTTTGGGGGACTTTCTGTACTTTTTTGGGCTTGGGATTTTCAAAAAAGTGTCCTTATCTCTTATTAGACGTGTGGATGCGATGTTGTGGGTCGTGACCTCTATTTTAACATATGTTCATTTTCGGTTTAAACCAGACCGGGTGGGTCCTTTGGGGTTATTTGGCGGCATTTTTGTACTTCTTTGGGTTTGGTATTTTCTAAAAAGTGTCCATATCTCTTATTAGATGTGTGGATGCGATGTTGAGGGTTGTGACCTTCGAATCAATACCTGTTCCGCCTATGTTCATTTTCGGTTTAAACCAGACCGAGTGGGTCGTTCGGTGTTATTTGGGGGCTTTCTGTATTTTTTTGGGCTTAGAATTTAGTGTCATTATCTCTTATTAGAAGTGTAAATGCCATGTTGAGGGTTGTGACCTTCGAATCAATACCTATTTCGACATATGTTCATTTTCGGTTTAAACTAGACCGGGTGGGTCTTTTGGGGTTATTTGGGGGCATTTTTGCACTTTTTTGAGTTTGGTATTTTCTAAAAAGTGTCCTTATCTCTTATTAGACGTGTGGATGCGATGTTGAGGGTTCTAGCCTTCGAATCAATACCTATTCCGCATATGTTCATTTTCGGTTTAAACCAGACCAGGTGGGACGTTCGGAGTTATTTGGGGGCCTTTCTATACTTTTTTGGGCTTGGGATTTTCTAAAAGTGTCCTTATCTCTTACTAGACATGTGGATGCGATGTTGAGGGTCGTGACCTTCTAATCGATACCTATTTCGCATATGTACAGTTTTTTGTTTAAAACAAACCGGGTGGGTCGTTTGGGGTTATTTGGGGGCATTTCGGTACTTTTTTGGGCTTGGGATTTTCTAAAAAGTGTCCTTATCTCTTATTACACATGTCGATGCGATGTTGAGGGTCGTGACCTTCGAATCGATACTTATTTCGACATATGTTCATTTTCGATTTAAACCAGACCGAGTGGGTCGTTTGGGGTTATTTGGGTCCTTTCTATAATTTTTTGGGCTTGGGATTTTCTCAAAAGTGCCCTTATCTTTTACTAGACGTGTGGACGCGATATTGAGGGTCGTGTCCTTCGAATCAATACCTATTTCGGCATATGTTCATTTTTTATTTAAACCAAACCGGGTGGGTCGATTATTTGGGGGCTTTTCCGTACTTTTTTTAGGCTTGGGATTTTCTAAAAGTGTCCTTATCTCTTATTAGACATGTGGATGCGGTGTTAAGGGTCGTGATCTTCGAATCGATACCCATTTCCACATATGTTCATTTTCGGTTTAAACCAGATCGGGTGGGTCGTTTTGGGTTATTTGGGGCGTTTCTGTACTTTTTTGGGCTTGGGATTTTCTAAAAAGTGTCGTTATCACTTATTAGACGTGTGGATGCGCTATTGAGGGTCGTGACCTTCGAATCGATACCTATTTTAACATCTGTTCATTTTTTATTTAAACCAGACCGGGTGGGTCGATGTGGGTTATTTGGGGGCATTTCTGTACTTTTTTGGGTTTGGTATATTCTAAAAGTGTCCTTATCTCTTATTAGATGTGTGGATGCGATGTTAAGGGTTGTGACCTTCGAATCGATACCTAATTCCACATATGTTCATTTTTTGTTTAAATCAGACTGGGTGGGTCGTTTATGGTTATTTGGGCATTTCTGTACTTTTTTGGGCTTGGGATTTTCTAAAAAGTATCCTTGTCTCTTATTAGATGTGTGGATGTGATATTGAGGGTCGTGACCTTTGAATTGATACCTATTTCGTCATATGTTCATTTTCGGTTTAAACCAGACCGGGTGGGTCGTTTGGGGGCATTTCTGTATAATTTTTTGGTTTGGTATTTTTGAAAAAATGTACGTGTCTCTTATTAGATGTGTGGATGCGATGTTGAGGGTTGTGACCTTCGAATCAATACCTGTTCCGTCTATGTTTATTTTCGGTTTAAACTAGACCGGGTGGGTCGTTCGGGGTTATTTGGGGGCATTTTGGTACTTTTTTGGGCTTGGGATTTTCTAAAAAGTATTCTCATATCTTATTAGACGTCTGGATGTGATGTTGAGGGTCGGGAGCTTTGAATCAACACATGTTCCACATATGTTTATTTTCGGTTTAAACTAGACCGGGTGGGTCGTTTAGAGTTATTTGGGGGCCTTTCTGTACTTTTTTGGGCTTGGGATTTTCTAAAAAGTGTCCTTATCTCTTATTAGATGTGTGGTGACCTTCTAATTGATACCTAAGTCGCATATGTTCATTTTTGGTTTAAACCAGACCGGGTGGGTCGTTTGGGGTTATTTGGGGGCATTTCTATACTTTTTTTGCCTTGGGATTTTCTAAAAAGTGTTCTTATCTCTTACTAAACGTGTGGATGCGATGTTGAGGGTCGTGACCTTTGATCGATACCTATTTCAGCATATGTTCATTTTCGATTTAAACTAGACCGAGTGGGTCGTTTGTGGTTATTTGGGGGCATTTCTGTACTTTTTGGGCTTGGAATTTTCTAAAAAGTATCCGTACTACTTATTAGACGGGTGGATGCGGTGTCGAGGGTCGTGACCTTCGAATCAATATCTATTTCTGCATATGTTCATTTTTGGTTTAAACCAGACCGGGTGGGTCGTTTGGGGTTATTTGGGGCATTTCTGTACTTTTTTTGGCTTGGGATTTTCTGCAAAGTGTCCTTCTCTCCTTTTAGATGTGTGGATACGATGTTGAGGGTCGTTACCTTCGAATCGATACCTATTTCGACATATATTCATTTTCGCTTTAAGCCAAGCCGGGTGGGCCGTTTGGGGTTATTTGAGGGCATTTCTGTACTTTTTTGCGTTTGGTATTTTCTAAAGAGTGTCCTTGTCTCTTATTAGACGTGTGGATGCGATGTTGAGGGTCGTAACTTTCTAATCGATACCTATTTTGACATATATTCATTTTCGATTTAAACCAGACCGGGTGGGTCGTTTAGGGTTATTTGGGGCATTTCTGTACTTTTTTGGGCTTGGGATTTTCTAAAAAGTGTCGTTATCTCTTATTAGACGGGTGGATGCGAGGTTGAGGGTCATGACCTTCGAATCGATACCTATTCCGGCATATGTTCATTTTCGGTTTAAACCAGATCGGGGTTATCGTTTGGGGTTATTTGGGAGCATTACGACACTTTTTTGGGCTTGGGATTTTCTAAAAAGTGTCCTTTTCTCGTATTAGATGTGTGGATGTAATTTTGTGGGTCGTGACCTTCTAATCGAAACCTATTTCGACATATGTTCTTTTTCGATTCAAACCAGACCGGGTGGGTCGTTTGGGGGTATTTGGGGGCATTGCTGTACTTTTTTTGGCTTGGTATTTTTTAAAAAGGGTCCTTATCTCTTATTAGACGTGTGGATGCGATGTTGAGGGTCGTGACCTTCAAATCGATACCTATTTCGAGATATGTTCATTTTTGGTTTAAACCGGACCAGGTGGGTCAGTTGGGATTATTTCGAGACATTTCTGTACTTTTTCTGGTTTGGACTTGTCTAAAAAGAGTGTTTATCTCCTATTAGACGAGTGGATGCGATGTTGAGGGTCGTGACCTTCGAATCGATACCTATTCCGGCATATGTTCATTTTTGGTTTAAACCAGACAGGGTGAGTCGTTTTGGGTTATTTGGGGCGTTTCTGTACTTTTTTGGTCTTGGGATTTACTAAAAAGTGTCCTTATCTCTTATTGGACGTGTGGATGCGATGTTGAGTGTCGTTACCTTCGAATCGATACCTATTTTGACATATATTCATTTTCGATTTAAACCAGACCGGGTGGGTCGTTTAGGGTTATTTGGGGCATTTCGGTACTTTTTTGGGCTTGGGATTTTCTAAAAAGTGTCGTTATCTCTTATTAGACGTGTGGATGCGAGGTTGAGGGTCGTGACCTTCGAATCGATACCTATTTTAACATCTGTTCATTTTCGATTTAAACCAGACTGGGTGGGTCGATTGGGGTTATTTGGGGGCATTTCTGTACTTTTTTGGGTTTGGTATTTTCTAAAAAGTGTCCTTATCTCTTATTTGATGTGTGGATGCGATGTTGAGGGTTGTGACCTTTGAATCGATAACTGTTCCGCATATGTTCATTTTCGATTTAAACCAAATCGGGTGGGTCGATTGGGGTTATTTGGGGGCCTTTCAGTACTTTTTTGGGCATGGAATTTTCTAAAAAGTGTCCTTATCTCGTAGTAGACGTGTGGATACGATGTTGAGGGTCGTGACCTTCGAACCGATCCCTATTTTGGCATACGTTCATTTTCAGTTTAAACTAGATCGGGTAGGTCGTTTGGGGTTATTTGGGAGCATTTCTGTACTTTTTTGGGTTTGGTATTTGTCAAAAAGTGTCCTTATCTCTTATTAGACGTGTGGATGCGATGTTGAGGGTTGTGACCTTCGATTCCATACCTATTCGGCATATGTTCATTTCCAGTTTAAACTAGACCGGGTAGGTCGTTTGGGGTTATTTCGGAGCCTTTCTGTTCTTTTTTGGGCTTGGGATTTTCTTAAACGTGTCCTTATTTCTTATTAGACGTGTGGATGTGATGTTGAGGGTCGTGACCTTTGAATCGATACCTATTTCGGCATATGTTCATTTTCAGCTTAAACCAGATAGGGTGGGTCGTTTGGGATTTTTTGGGGCACATTTCTGTACTTTTTTGGGCATGGGATTTTCTAAAAAGTGTCCTTATCTCCTATTACACGTGTTGATGCAATGTTGAGGGTCATGGCCTTCAAATCGATATCTATTTTGGCATATGATCATTTTCGGTTTAAACCAGATCGGGTGGGTCATTTGGGGTTATTTGGGGCTATTTTTGTACTCTTTTGGACACGGGATTTTCTAAAAACTGTCCTTATCTCTTATTAGACATGTGAATGAGGTGTTGATGGTCGTGACCTTCGAATCGATACCTAATTCCACAGATGTTCATTTTTGATTTAAACTAGGACGGGTGGGTTGTTTAGGGTTATTTGGGCATTTCTATACTTTTTTGGGCTTGGGATTTTCTAAAAAGTGTCCTTGTCTCTTATTAGACGTGTGGATGCGATGTTGAGGGTCGTCACCTTCGAATTGATATCTATTTTGACATATGTTCATTTTCAGTTTAAACCAAACCGGGTGGGTTGTTTGGGGGCATTTCTGTACTTTATTGGGTTTGGTATTTTTGAAAAAGTGTTTGTATCTCTTATTAGATGTGTGGATGTGATGTTGAGGGTTCTGACCTTCGAATCAATACCTGTTCCGTCTATATTTATTTTCGGTTTAAACTAGAACGGGTGGGTCGTTCAGGGTTATTTGGGGTCATTTTTATACTTTTTTTGTGTTGGGATTTTCTAAAAATTGTCCTTATCTCTTATTAGACTTGTGGATGCGATGTTGGGAGTGGTTACCTTCGAATCGATACCTATTTCGACACATGTTCATTTTCAGTTTAAACCAGACCGGGTGGGTCATTTGGGGTTATTTTGGGGCATTTCTGTATTTTTTTGGGTTTGGTATTTTCTAAAAAGTATCCTTGTCTTTTATTAAATGTGTAGATGCAATGTTGAGGGTGGTGACCTTCGAATCGATACCTTTTTTGGCATATGTTCATTTTCGATTTAAACCAGACCGGGTGGGCGTTTGGGGTTATATACCGGCATTTCGGACTTTTTTGCGCTTGGGATTTTCTAAAAAGTATTCTCATCTTTTATTAGACGTGTGGATGCGATGTTGAGGGTTGTGACTTTCGAATCAATTCCTATTTCAACATATGTTCATTTTCGGTTTAAACCGGACCGGGTGGGTCGTTTGGGCTTATTTGGGGGCATTTCTGTACTTTTTTGGGTTTGGTATTTTCTAAAAAGTGTCCTTATCTCTTATTAGACATGTGGATGCGATGTTGAGGGTCCTGACATTTGGATCGATACCTATTTCGGTATATGTTCATTTTCGGTTTAAACTAGATCGGTTGGCTCGTTTGGGGTTATTTGGGGCCATTTCTGTACTTTTTTGGGCTTGGGATTTTCTAAAAAGTGTCCTTATCTCTTATTAGACGTGTGGTTGCGGTATTGATGGTCATGACCTTTGAATCGATACCTTATTTCACATATATTTATTTTCAGTTTAAATCAGATCGGGTGGGTCGTTTTGGGTTATTTGGGCCTTTCTGTACTTTTTTCGGCTTGGGATTTTCTAAAAAGTGTCCTTGTCTCTTATTAGACGTGTGGATGCGATGTTGAGGGTTGTGACCTTCGAATCGATGCCTATTTTTGTATATGTTCATTTTCGGATTAAACCAGACCTGGTGGGGCGTTTGGGGTTATTTGGGGGCATTTCGGTACCTTTTTGGGCTTGGGATTTGTTAAAAAGTATTCTTATCTCTTATTGGACATGTGGATGCAATGTTGAGGGTCGTTACCTTCGAATCGATACCAATTTCGACATATGTTCATTTTCAATTTAAACCAGACCGGGTGGGTTGTTTGGGGTTATTTGGGGGCATTTTTGTACTTTTTTGGGTTTGGTATTTCCTAAAAGGTGTCCATGTCTCTTCTTAGATGTGTGGATGCGATGTTGAGGGACGTGACCTTCGAATCAATACCTATTCCGCATATGTTCATTTTTGGTTTAAACCAGACCGGCTGGGTCGTTTGGAGTTATATGGGGGCCTTTCGGTACTTTTTGGGGCTTGGAATTTTCTAAAAAGTGTCATTATCTCTTATTAGACGTGTGGATGCAAGGCTGAGGGTCGTGACCTTCGAATCGAAACCTGTTCCACATAAGTTCATTTTCAGTTTGAACTAGACCGGGTGGGTCGTTTGGAATTATTTGGCGGCTTTCTATACTTTTTTGGGTTTGGGATTTTCTAAAAAGTGTCATTATCTCTTACTAGACGTGTGGATGCGATGTTGAGGGTCATGACCTTCGAATCGATACCTATTTCGGCATATGTTCATTTTTTATTTAAACCAGACCGAGTGGGTCATTCATGGTTATTTGGGGGGATTTCGGTACTTTTTGGCCTTGGTATTTTCTAAAAAGTGTCCGTACCACTTATTAGACATGTGGATGCGATGTTGGGGGTCCTTACCTTCGAATCGATACCAATTTTGACATATGTGCATTTTCGTTTTAAACCAGGCCAGGTGGGTCGTTTGGGGTTATTTGGGGGCATTTCTGTACTTATTTGGGTTTGGTATTTTCTAAAGAGTGTTCTAATCTCTTATTAGATGTGTGGATGTGATGTTGAGGGTTGTGACCTTCGAATCAATACATGTTCTGCATATATTCATTTTTGGTTTAAACCAGACCGAGTGGGTCGTTTAGAGTTATTTGGGGGCCTTTCTGTACTTTTTGGGCTTGGATTTTCTAAAAAGTGTCTTCATCTCTTATTAGATGTGTGGATGTGATGTTTAGGGTTGTGACCTTCGAATCAGTACCTGTTCCGCATATGTTCATTTTCGGTTTAAACCGGACTCGGTTGGTTGTTTGATGTTATTTTGGGGCATTTTTGTACTTTTTTGGGTTTGGTATTTTTTAAAAAGTGTCCTTATCTTTTATTAGACGTGTGGATTCAAGGTTGAAGGTTGTGACCTTCTAATTAATACCTATTTCGTATGTGTTCATTTTTCGATTTAAACCAGATCGGGTGGGTCGTTTGGGCTTATTTGGGGGCATTTCGGTACTTTTTTGGGCTTGGGATTTTCTAAAAAGTGTCCCTATCTCTTATTAGACGTGTGGATACGATATTGAGGGTCGTGACCTTCGAATCGATTCCTATTTCGATATGTTCAGTTTCGGTTTAATCCAGATCGGGTGGGTCATTTGGGGTTATTTTGGGGCATTTCTTTACTTTTTTGGGTTTGGTATTTTCTAAAAAGTGTCCTCATCTCTTATTAGATGTATGGATGCGATGTTGAGGGTTGTGACCTTCGAATCAATATCTGTTCCGCATATGTTCATTTTTGGTTTAAACCAGACCGGGTGGGTCGTTCGGGGTTATTTGGGAACATTTATGTACTTTTTTGGTCTTGGGATTTTCTGAAAAGTGTCCTTATCTCTTATTGGACGTGTGGAAGGGATGTTGAAGGTCGTTACCTTCGAATCGATACCTATTTCGACCTATGTTCATTTTCGGTTTAAACCAGACCGGGTGGGTCGTTTGGAGTTATTTGGGGGCATTTCTGTACTTTTTTGGGTCTGGTATTTTCTAAAAAGTGTCCTTGTCTCTTATTAGACGTGTGGATGTGATATTGAGGGTCGTGACATTGTAATCGATACCTATTTTGACATATGTTCATTGTCGGTTTAAAGCGGACCGGGTGGGTCGTTCGGTGTTATTTGGGGGCTTTCTGTACTTTTTTAAGTTTGGTATTGTCTAAAAAGTGTCCTTATCTCTTGTTAGACATGTGGATGCGATGTTGAGGATTCTAGCCTTCGAATCGATACCTATTCCGCATATGTTCATTTTCGATTTAAACCCGACCAGGTGGGACGTTCGGAGTTATTTGGGGGCCTTTCTATACTTTTTTGGGCTTGGGATTTTCTAAAAAGTGTCCTTATCTCTTACTAGACGTGTGGATGCGATGTTGAGGGTCGTGACCTTCTAATCGATACCTATTTCACATATGTTCATTTTCGATTTAAACCAGACCGGGTGGGTCGTTTGGGGTTATTTGGGGGCATTTCGATGCTTTTCTGGGCTTGGGATTTTCTAAAAGGTGTTCTTATCTCTTATTAGACGTGTGGATGCGATGTTGAGGGTCGTGACCTTCTAATCGATACCTATTTCACATATGTTTATTTTCGGTTTAAACCAGACCGGGTGGGTCGTTTGGGGTTATTTGGGGGCATTTCAGTGTTTTTCTGGGCTTTGGATTTTCTAAAAGGTGTTTTTATCTCTTATTAGACGTGTGGATGCGATGTTGAGGGTCGTGACCTTCTAATCGAAACCTATTTCGTATATGTTCATTTTCGGTTTAAACCTGACCGGGTGGGTCATTTTGGGATATTTGGGTGCATTTCTGTACTTTTTTGGGTTTGGTATTTTTTTAAAAGTGTCCTTATCTCTTATTAGATGTGTGGATGCGATGTAGAGAGTCGTGACCTTCAAATCAATACCTGTTCCGCATATGTTCATTTTCGATTTAAACCAGACGGGGTGGGTCATTTGGAGTTATTTGGGGGCCTTTATGTACTTTTTTGGGCTTTGGATTTTCTAAAAAGTGTCTTTATCTCTTATTAGATGTGTGGATGCGATGTTGAGGGTTGTGACCTTCGAATCAATACCTGTTCCGCATATGTTCATTTTCGATTTAAACCGGACTCGGTTAGTCGTTTGATGTTATTTTTGGGCATTTGTGTACTTTTTTGGGTTTGGTATTTTCTAAAAAGTGTCCTTATCTCTTATTAGACGTGTGGATTCAAGGTTGAAGGTTGTGACCTTCTAATCAATACCTATTTCGCATATGTTCATATTTCGGTTTAAACCAGACCGGGTGGGTCGTTTGGGGTTATTTGGGGGTATTTCGGTACTTTTTTGGGCATGGGATTTTCTAAAAAGTGTCCATATCTCTTATTAGACGTGTGGATACGATATTGAGGGTCGTGACCTTTGAATCGATGCCTATTTCGACATATGTTCAGTTTCGGTTTAAACCTGATCGGGTGGGTCGTTTGGGGTTATTTGGGGGCATTTCTGTACTTTTTTGGGTTTGGTATTTTCTAAAAAGTGTCCTCAACTCTTATTAGATGTGTGGATACGATGTTGAGGGTTGTAACCTTCGAATCAATACCTGTTCCGCATATGTTCGTTTTCGGTTTAAACTAGACCAGGTGGGTCGTTCGGGGTTGTTTGGGAACATTTCTATACTTTTTTGGTCTTGGGATTTTCTTAAAAGTGTCCGTATCTCTTATTGGACGTGTTGAAAGGGTGTTGAAGGTCGTTACCTTCGAATCGATACCTATTTTGACCTATGTTCATTGTTGGTTTAGACCAGACTAGGTGGGTCGTTTGGGGTTATTTGGGGGCATTTCTGTACTTTTTTGGGTCTGGTATTTTCTAAAAAGTGACCTTGTCTCTTATTAGACGTGTGGATGCGATGTTGAGCATCATGACCTTCCAATCAGTATCTGTTCCGTATATGTTTATTTTCGATTTAAACCAGACCGGGTAGGTCGTTTGTAGTTATTTTGAGGCATTTTTGTTGTTTTTTGGGCTTGGGATTTCTAAAAAGTGTCCTTATCTCTTATTATACGTGTGGATGTGATGTTGTGGGTCGTGACCTTTGAATTGATACCTATTTTGACATATGTTCTACTTCAATTTAAACCAGACCAGGTGGGTCGTTTGGAGTTATTTGTGGACATTTCTGTACTTTTTTGGGGTTGGGAGTTTTTGAAAAGTGTCCTTATCTCTTATTGGACGTGTGGATGCGATGTTGAGGGTTGTTGCCTTCGAATCGATACCTATTTCGACATATGTTCATTTTCAGTTTAAACCAGACCGGGTGGGTCGTTGCGGGTTATTTGGGGGCATTTCTGTACTTTTTTGGGTTTGTTATTTTCTAAAAAGTGTACTTGTATCTTATTAGACGTGTGGATGCGATGTTGAGGGTGGTGACCTTCGAATCAATACCTGTTCCGCATATGTTCATTTTCGGTTTGAACCAGACCGGGTGGGTCGTTCGGGGTTATTTGGGGACATTTCTGTACTTTTCAGGTCTTGGGATATACTGAAAAGTGTCATTATCTCTTATTCGACATGTGGAAGGGATGTTGAAGGTCGTTACCTTCGAATCGATACCTATTTTAACCTATGTTCATTTTCGGTTTAAACCAGACCGGGTAGGTCGTTTGGGGTTAGTTGGGGGCATTTCTGTACTTTTTTAGGTTTGTTATTTTCTAAAAAGTGTCCTTGTCCTTTATTAGATGTGTGGATGCGATGTTGTGGGTCGTGACGTTCGAATTGATACCTATTTAGGCATATGTACATTTTCAGTTTAAACCGGACCGGGTGAGTTGTTTGGGGTTATTTGGGGACATTTCGTACTTTTTGGTCTTGGGAATTTTGAAAGGTATCCTTATCTCTTATTGGACGTGTGGATCCAATGTTGAGGGTCTTATGCTCGAATCGATACCTATTTTGACATATGTGCTTTTTCAATTTAAACTAGACCGGGTGGGTCATTTGGGGTTATTTGGGGGCATTTTTGTACTTTTTTGGGTTTGGTATTTCCTAAAAAGTGTCATTGTCACTTCTTAGACGTGTGGATCGCGATGTTGAGGGTCGTGACCTTTGAATCAATACATTCGCATATATTCATTTTCGGTTTAAACCAGGACCGGGTGGGTCATCGGAAGTTATTTAGGGGTCTTTGTAGTTTTTTGAGTTGGGATTTTCTAAAAGTGGCGTTATCTCTTATTAGGCGTGTGGATGCGATGTTGAGGGTCGGGACCTTCGAATCGATACCTATTTTGACATATGTTCATTTTCATTTTAAATCGAACCGGTGGAGTCGTTTGGATTTATTTGGGGGCATTTTTGTACTTTTTGGGTCTGGTATTTTCTAAAAAGTGTCATTGTCTCTTATTAGACGTGTGGATGCGATGTTGAGGGTCGTGACCTTGTAATCGATACCTATTTCGACATATGTTCATTTTCAGTTTAAACCGGACCGGGTGGGTCGTTTGGGGTTATTTGGGGGCATTTCTGTACTTTTTTGGGCTTGGGATTTTTTAAAAAGTGTCCTTATCTCTTATTAGACGTGTGGATGCGATGTTGAGGGTCGTGACCTTCGAATCGATACCTATTTTGACATATGTTCATTTTTCGGTTTAAACCAGACCGGGTGGGTCATTTGGGGTTATTTGGGGGCATTTTTGTACTTTTTTGGGCTTGGGATTTTCTAAAAAGTGTCATTATCTCTTATTAGACGTGTGGATGCGATGTTGAGGGTCGTGACCTTCGAATCAATACCTATTCGACATATGTTCATTTTCGATTTAAACCAGACCGGGTGGGTCCGTTGGGGTTATTTAGGGGTCATTTCGTAGTTTTTTAGTTTAGTATTTTCTAAAAGTGTCGTTATCTCTTATTAGGCGTGTGGATGCGATGTTGAGGGTTCGGACCTTCGAATCGATACCTATTTTGACATATGTTCATTTTCGATTTAAATTGGACCGGTGGGTCGTTGGATTTATTTGGGGGCCTTTCTATACTTTTTTGGGTTGGGATTTTCTAAAAAGTGTCATTATCTCTTATTAGACGTGTGGATGCGATGTTGAGGGTCGTGACCTTCTAATCAATACCTATTTCACATATGTTCATTTTCGGTTTAAACCAGACCGGGTGGGTCGTTTGGGGTTATTTGGGGGCATTTCTGTACTTTTTTGGGCTTGGGATTTTCTAAAAGGTGTTCATTATCTCTTATTAGATGTGTGGATGCGATGTTGAGGGTCGTGACCTTCAATCAATTCATGTTTGCATATGTTCATTTTTGGTTTAAACCAGACCGGGTGGGTCGTTTGGGTTATTTGGGGGCTTTTGGTACTTTTTTGGCTTAGGATTTTCTAAAATATGTCATTATCTCTTATTAGACTTGTGGATGCGATGTTGAGGGTCGTGACCTTCTAATCGATACCTATTTCGACATATGTTCATTTTCGGTTTAAACCAGACCAGGTGGGTCCTTTGGGGTTATTTGGGGGTATTTCAGTACTTTTTTAAGTTTGGTATTTTCTAAAAAGTGTCATTATCTCTTGTTAGACGTGTGGATGCGATGTTGAGGGTTCTGACCTTCGAATCGATACCTATTTTGACATATGTTCATTTTCGATTTAAATCCGACTAGGTGGGACGTTCAGAGTTATTTGGGGGCCTTTCTATACTTTTTTGGGCATGGGATTTTCTAAAAAGTGTCCTTATCTCTTACTAGACGTGTGGATGCGATGTTGAGGGTCGTGACCTTCTAATCAATACCTATTTCGCATATGTTCATTTTCGGTTTAAACCAGACCGGGTGGGTCCTTTGGGGTTATTTGGGGGCATTTTTGTACTTTTCTGGGCTTGGGATTTTCTAAAAGGTGTTCTTATCTCTTATTAGACGTGTGGATGCGATGTTGAGGGTCGTGACCCTCTAATCGAAACCTATTTTTGCATATGTTCATTTTTCGATTTAAACCAGACCGGGTGGGTCGTTTAGGGTTATTTGGGGGCTTTTTGGTACTTTTTTTGGCTTAGGATTTTCTAAAATATGTCCTTATCTCTTATTAAACTTGTGGATGCGATGTTGAGGGTCATGAGCTTCTAATCGAAACCTATTTTGACATATGTTCATTTTCGGTTTAAACTAGACCGGGTGGGTCCTTTGGGGTTATTTGGGGGTATTTCAGTACTTTTTTAAGTTTGGTATTTTCTAAAAAGTGTCCTTATCTCTTGTTAGACGTGTGGATGCGATGTTGAGGGTTCTGGCCTTCGAATCGATACCTATTCCGCATAAGTTCATTTTCGATTTAAATCCGACCAGGTGGGACGTTCGGAGTTATTTGGGGGCCTTTCTATACTTTTTTGGGCTTGGGATTTTCTAAAAAGTGTCCTTATCTCTTACTAGACGTGTGGATGCGATGTTGAGGGTCGTGACCTTCTAATCGATACCTATTTCGCATATGTTCATTTTCGGTTTAAACCAGACCGGGTGGGTCGTTCGGGGTTATTTGGGGGCATTTCGGTACTTTTCTGGGCTTGGGATTTTCTAAAAGGTGTTCTTATCTCTTATTAGACGTGTGGATGCGATGTTGAGGGTCGTGACCTTCTAATCGAAACCTATTTTTGCATATGTTCATTTTTCGATTTAAACCAGACCGGGTGGGTCGTTTAGGGTTATTTGGGGGCTTTTTGGTACTTTTTTTGGCTTAGGATTTTCTAAAAAATGTCCTTATCTCTTATTAAACTTGTGGATGCGATGTTGAGGGTCGTGAGCTTCTAATCGAAACCTATTTCGACATATGTTCATTTTCGGTTTAAACCAGACCGGGAGGGTCGTTTTGGGATATTTGGGTGCATTTCTGTACTTTTTTGGGTTTGGTATTTTTTAAAAAGTGTCCTTATCTCTTATTAGATGTGTGGATGCGATGTAGAGAGTCGTGACCTTCGAATCAATGCCTGTTCCGCATATGTTCATTTTCGATTTAAACCAGATGGGGTGGGTCATTTGGAGTTATTTGGGGGCCTTTCTGTACTTTTTTGGGCTCGGGGTTTTCTAAAAAGTGTCTTTATCTCTTATTAGATGTGTGGATGCGATGTTGAGGGTTGTGACCTTCAAAAAAAATACCTGTTTCGCATATGTTCATTTTCGATTTAAACCGGACTCGGTTAGTCGTTTGATGTTATTTTGGGGCATTTTTGTACTTTTTTTTTTTTGGTATTTTCTAAAAAGTGTCCTTATCTCTTATTAGACGTGTGGATTCAAGGTTGAAGGTTGTGACCTTCTAATCAATACCTATTTCGCATATGTTCATATTTCAGTCTAAACCAGACCGGGTGGGTCGTTTGGGGTTATTTGGGGGTATTTTGGTACTTTTTTGGGCTTGGGATTTTCTAAAAAGGGTCCTTATCACTTATTAGACGTGTGGATATGATATTGAGGGTCGTGACCTCTGAATCGATGCCTATTTCGACATATGTTCAGTTTCGGTTTAAACCAGATCGGGTGGGTCGTTCGGGGTTATTTGGGGGCATTTCTGTACTTTTTTGGGTTTGGTATTTTCTAAAAAGTGTCCTCATCTCTTATTAGATGTGTGGATGCAATGTTGAGGGTTGTGACCTTCGAATCAATACCTGTTCCGCATATGTTCATTTTTGGTTTAAACCAGACCGGGTGGGTCCTTCGGGGTTATTTGGCGGCATTTTTGTACTTTTTTTAGTTTGGTATTTTCTAAAAAGTGTCATTATCTCTTATTAGATGTGTGGATGCGATGTTGAGGGTCGTGATCTTCGAATCAATACATGTTCCGCATATGTTCATTTTTGGTTTAAAGCAGACCGGGTGGGTCGTTCGGTGTTATTTGGGGGCTTTCTGTACTTTTTTGGGCTTAGAATTTTAGTGTCAATATTTCTTATTAGACCTGTAAATGCGATGTTGAGGGTCGTGACCTTCGAATCGATACCTATTTCGACATATGTTCATTTTCGGTTTAAACCAGACCGGGTGGGTCCTTTGGGGTTATTTGGGGGCATTTCAGTACTTTTTTAAGTTTGGTATTTTCTAAAAAGTGTCCTTATCTCTTGTTAGACGTGTGGATGCGATGTTGAGGGTTCTGGCCTTCGAATCGATACCTATTCCGCATAAGTTCATTTTCGATTTAAATCCGACCAGGTGGGACGTTCGGAGTTATTTGAGGGCCTTTCTATACTTTTTTGGGCTTGGGATTTTCTAAAAAGTGTCCTATCTTACTAGACGTGTGGATGCGATGTTGAGGGTCGTGACCTTCTAATCGATACCTATTTTGCATATGTTCATTTTCGGTTTAAACCAGACCGGGTGGGTCGTTCGGGGTTATTTGGGGGCATTTCGGTACTTTTCTGGGCTTGGGATTTTCTAAAAGGTGTTCTTATCTCTTATTAGACGTGTGGATGCGATGTTGAGGGTCGTGACCTTCTAATCGAAACCTATTTTTGCATATGTTCATTTTTCGATTTAAACCAGACCGGGTGGGTCGTTTAGGGTTATTTGGGGGCTTTTTGGTAGTTTTTTTGGCTTAGGATTTTCTAAAATATGTCCTTATCTCTTATTAAACTTGTGGATGCGATGTTGAGGGTCGTGAGCTTCTAATCGAAAGCTATTTTGACATATATTCATTTTCGGTTTAAACCAGACCGGGAGGGTTGTTTTGGGATATTTGGGTGCATTTCTGTACTTTTTTGGGTTTGGTATTTTTTAAAAAGTGTCCTTATCTCTTATTAGATGTGTGGATGCGATGTAGAGAGTCGTGACCTTCGAATCAATGGCTGTTCCGCATATGTTCATTTTCGACTGAAACCAGACGGGGTGGGTCATTTGGAGTTATTTGGGGGCCTTTCTGTACTTTTTTGGGCTCGGGGTTTGCTAAAAAGTGTCTTTATCTCTTATTAGATGTGTGGATGCGATGTTGAGGGTTGTGACCTTCGAAAAAAATACCTATTTCGCATATGTTCATTTTCGATTTAAACCGGACTCGGTTAGTCGTTTGATGTTATTTTGGGGCATTTCTGTACTTTTTTTTGTTTGGTATTTTCTAAAAAGTGTCCTTATCTCTTATTAGACGTGTGGATTCAAGGTTGAAGGTTGTGACCTTCTAATCAATACCTATTTCGCATATGCTCATACTTCGGTTTAAACCAGACCGGGTGGGTCTTTTGGGGTTATTTGGGGGTATTTCGGTACTTTTTTGGGCTTGGATACGATATTGAGGGTCGTGACCTTTGAATCGATGCCAATTTCGACATATGTTCAGTTTCGGTTTAAACCAGATCGGGTGGGTCATTCGGGGTTATTTGGGGGCATTTGTGTACTTTTTTGGGTTTGGTATTTTCTAAAAAGTGTCATCATCTCTTATTAGATGTGTGGATGCGATGTTGAGGGTTGTGACCTTCGAATCAATACCTATTCCGCATATGTTCATTTTCTGTTTAAACCAGGCCGGGTGGGTCGTTTGGGGTTATTTGGGAATATTTCTATACTTTTTTGGTCTTGGGATTTTCTGAAAAGTGTCCTATCTCTTATTGGGCGTGTTGAAAGGAAGTTGAAGGTCATTACCTTCGAATCGATACCTATTTTGACCTATGCTCATTTTCGGTTTAAACCAGACTGGGTGGGTCATTTGGGGTTATTTGGGGGCATTTCTGTACTTTTTTGGGTCTGGTATTTTCTAAAAAGTGACCTTGTCTCTTATTAGACGTGTGGATGCGATGTTGAGGGTCATGACCTTCGAATCAGTACCTGTTCCGCATATGTTTATTTTCGGTTTAAACCAAACCGGGTGGGTCGTTTGTAGTTATTTTGGGGCTTTTTTGTTGTTTTTTGGGCTTGGGATTTTTTAAAAAGTGTCCTTATCTCTTATTATACGTGTGGATACGATGTTGAGGGTCGTGACCTTCGAATCGATACCTATTTTGACATATGTTCATTTTTAATTTAAACCAGACCGGGTGGGTCGTTTGGAGTTATTTGCGGACATTTCTGCACTTTTTTGGTCTTGGGATTTTTGAAAAGTGTCGTTATCTCTTATTGGACGTTTGGATGCAATGTTGAGGGTCGTTGCCTTCGAATCGATACCTATTTTGACATATGTTTATTTTCAGTTTAAACTAGACCAGGTGGGTCGTTGCAGGTTATTTGGGGGCATTTCTGTAATTTTCTGGGTTTGGTATTTTCTAAAAAGTGTCCTTGTATCTTATTAGACATGTGGATGCGATGTTGAGGGTTGTGACCTTCGAATCAATACCTGTTCTGCATATGTTCATTTTCGGTTTAAACCAGACCGGGTGGGTCGTTCGGGGTTATTTGGGGACATTTCTGTACTTTTCAGGTCTTGGGATTTACTGAAAAGTGTCATTATCTCTTATTGGACATTTGGAAGGGATGTTGAAGGTCGTTACCTTCGAATCGATACCTATTTCGACCTATGTTCATTTTCGGTTTAAACCATACCGGGTGGGTCGTTTGGGGTTAGTTGGGGGCATTTCTATACTTCTTTAGGTTTGGTATTTTCTAAAAAGTGTCCTTGTCCTTTATTAGACATGTGGATGGGATGTTGTGGGTCGTGATGTTCGTATTGATACCTATTTCGGCATATGTACATTTTCAGTTTAAACCAGACCGGGTGAGTTGTTCGTGGTTATTTGGGGACATTTCTGTACTTTTTTGGTCTTGGGAATTTTTGAAAGGTATCCTTATCTCTTATTGGACGTGTGGATGCAATGTTGAGGGTCGTTACCTTCGAATCGATACCTATTTTGACATATGTTCATTTTCAGTTTAAACCAGACCGGGTGGGTCATTTGGGGTTATTTGGGGGCATTTTTGTACTTTTTTGGGTTTGGTATTTCCTAAAAAGTGTCCTTGTCTCTTCTTAGACGTGTGGATGCGATGTTGAGGGTCGTGACCTTACAATGAATACCTTTTCCGCATACGTACATTTTCGGTTTAAACCAGACCGGGTGGGTCGTCAGAAGTTATTTAGGGGTCTTTCTGTAGTTTTTTGAGTTGGGATTTTCTAAAAAGTGGCGTTATCTCTTATTAGGCGTGTGGATGCGATGTTGAGGGTCGGGACCTTCGAATCGATACCTATTTTGACATATGTTCATTTTCGATTTAAATCGGACCGGGTGGGTCGTTTGCAGTTATTTGGGGGCATTTCTATACTTTTTTGGGTTTGGTATTTTCTAAAAAGTGTCCTTATCTCTTATTAGATGTGTGAATGCGATGTTGAGGGACTTAACCTTCGAATCAATACTTGTTCCGCATATGTTCATTTTCGGTTTAAACCAGATCGGGTGGATCGTTTGGAATGATTTGGGGGCTTTTCTGTACTTTTTGGGTTTGGTATTTTCTAAAAAGTGTCATTGTCTCTTATTAGACGTGTGGATGCGATGTTGAGGGTCATGACCTTCGAATCGATACCTATTTCGATATATTTTCATTTTTGGTTTAAACCGGACCGGGTGGGTCGTTTGGGGTTATTTGGGGGCATTTCTATACTTTTTTGGGTTTGGAATTTTCTAGAAAGTTTCCTTATCTCTTATTAGATGTGTGGATGCGATGTTGAGGGACGTGACCTTCGAATCAATACAAGTTCCGCATATGTTCATTTTTGGTTTAAACCATATCGGGTGGGTCGTTTGGAGTTATATGGGGGCCTTTCTGCACTTTTTTGGGTTTGGGATTTTCTAAAAAATTCAGTACCACTTATTATATGTGTGGATGTGGTGTTGATGGTCGTGACCTTCGAATCGAAACCTATTTTCACATATGTTCATTTTCAGTTTAATCTAGATCGGGTGGGTTTTTTGGGGTTATTTGGGGCATTTCTGTACTTTTTTGGGCTTGGGATTTTCTGAAACGTGTCCTAGTCACTTATTAGGCGTGTGGATGCGATGCGAAGGGTCATGACCTTCGATTCGATACCTATTTCGACATATGTTCATTTTCAATTTAAACCAGACCGGGTGGGTCGTTTGGGGTTATTTGGGGGCACCACGGTACTTTTTTTGGGTTAGGATTTTCAAGAAAGTGTCCTCTTTCAATAGTCGTGTGGGATGTTGAGGGTCGTGACCTTCTAATCGAAACCTATTTCGACATATGTTCATTATCGGTTTAAACCAGACCCCGGGTGGGTCATTTTGGGTTATTTGGGGGCATTTCTGTACTTTTTTGGGTTTGGTATTTTTAAAAAAGTGTCCTTATCTCTTGTTGTCCTTGTCTCTTATTAGACATGTGGATGCGATGTTGAGGGTCATGACCTTCAAATCGGTACCTATTTCGCATATGTTTATTTTCGGTTTAGACCAGACCGGGTGGGTCGTTTGTAGTAATGTAATGGCATTTTTGTTGTTTTTTGGGCTTGGGATTTTCTAAAAAGTGTCCTTATCTCTTATTAGACGTGTGGATGCGATGTTGAGGGTCGAGACCTTCGAATCGATACCTATTTTGACATATGTTCATTTTCAAATTAACCAAACCGGGTGGGTCGTTTGGAGTTATTTGCGGACATTTTTGTACTTTTTTGGTCTTGGGATTTTTTGAAAACTGTCCTTATCTCTTATTGGACGTGTAGATGCGATGTTGAGGGTCGTTGCCTTCGAATCGATACCTATTTCGACATTTGTTCATTTTCAATTTAAATCAGACCGGGTGGGTCGTTGAGGGTTATTTGGGGGCATTTCTGTACTTTTTTGGGTTTGGTATTTTCTAAAAAGTGTCCTTGTATCTTATTAGACGTGTGGATACGATGTTGAGGGTTGTGACCTTCGAATCAATACCTATTCCGCATATGTTCATTTTCGGTTTAAACCAGACTGGGTGGGTCGTTCGGGGTTATTTAGGGCCATTTCTGTACTTTTCAGGTCTTGGGATTTTCTGAAAAGTGTCCTTATCTCTTATTGGACGTGTGGAAGGGATGTTAAAGGTCGTTACCTTCGAATCGATACCTGTTTCGACCTATGTTCATTTTCGATTTAAACCAGACCGGGTGGGTTGTTTGGGGTTAGTTGGGGGCATTTCGGTACTTTTTTAGGTTTGGTATTTTCTACAAAGTGTCCTTGTCCTTTATTAGTCATGTGGATGCGATGTTGTGGGTCGTGACCTTCGAATTGATACCTATTTTGGCATATATACATTTTCAGTTTAAACCAGACCGGGTGGGTCGTTCGGGGTTATTTGGCGACATTTCTGTACTTTTTTGGTCCTGGGAATTTTTGAAAGGAGTCCTTATCTCTTGTTTGACGTGTGGATGCAAGGTTGAGGGTCGTTACCTTCGAATCATACCTATTTCGACATATGTTCATTTTTAGTTTAAACCAGACCGGGTGGGCCGTTGGGGTTATTTGGGGGCATTTTTGAACTTTTTTGGGTTTGGTATTTCCTAAAAAGTGTCCTTGTCACTTCTTAGATGTGTGGATGCGATGTTGAGGGTCGTGACCTTCGAATCAATACCTGTTCCGCATATGTTCATTTTCGATTTAAACCAGACCGGGTGGGTCGTCAGAAGTTATTTTGGGGTCTTTCTATAGTTTTTTGGGCCTGAGATTTTCTAAAAAGTGACCTTATCTCTTATTAGAAGTGTGGATGCGATGTTGAGGGTCGGGAAATTCGAATCGATATCCATTTTGACATATGTTCATTTTCGGTTTAAACCGGACCAGGTGGGTCCTTTGGAGTTATTTGGGGGCATTCCTATACTTTTTTGGGTTTGGTATTTTCTAAAAAGTGTCCTTATCTCTTATTAGATGTGTGAATGCGATGTTGAGGGACTTAACCTTCGAATCAATACCTGTTCAGCATATATGTTCATTTTCGATTTAAACCAGATCGGGTGGATTGTTTGGAGTGATTTGGGGACCTTTCTGTACTTTTATGGGTTTGGTATTTTCTAAAAAGTGTCCTTGTCTCTTCTCAGACGTGTGGATGCGATGTTGAGGGTCATGACCTTCGAATCGATACCTATTTCGACATATGTTCCTTTTTTGTTTAAACCGAACCGAGTGGGTCGTTTGGGGTTATTTGGGGGCGTTTCTATACTTTTTTGGGTTTGGTATTTTCTAGAAAGTTTCCTTATCTCTTATTAGATGTGTGGATGCGATGTTGAGGGACGTGACCTTCGAATCAATACATGTTCTGCATATGTTCATTTTTTGTTTAAACCAGATCGGGTGGGTCGTTTGGAGTTATATGGGGGCCTTTCTGCACTTTTTTGGGTTTGGGATTTTCTAAAAAGTGTTTGTACCACTTACTAGATGTGTGGATGCGGTGTTGATGGTCGTGACCTTTGAATCGAAACCTATTTTCACATATGTTCATTTTCTGCTTAAACTAGACCGGGTGGGTTTTTTGGGATTATTTGGGGCATTTCTATACTTTTTTGGGCTTAGGATTTTCGAAAAGTGTCCTAATCACTTATTAGACGTGTGGATACGATGCGGAGGGTCATGACTTTCGATTTGGTACCTATTTCGGCATATATGTTCATTTTCTGTTTAAACCAGACCGGGTGGGTAAGGGTTATTTGGGGGCATCACGATACTTTTTTGGGGTTGGGATTTTCAAAAAAGTGTCGTTCTCTCTTATTAGTCGTGTGGGATGTTGAGGGTCGTGACCTTCTAATCGAAACCTATTTCGACATATGTTCATTATCGGTTTATACTAGACCGGGTGGGTCGTTTTGGGTTATTTGGGGGCATTTTTGTACTTTTTTGGCTTTGGTATTTTTTGAAAAGTTTCCTTATCTCTTATTAGATGTGTGGATGCGATGTTGGGGGTCGTGACCTTCGAATCAATACCTGTTCCGCATATGTGCATTTTTTGTTTAAACCAGACCGGGTGGGTCGTTTGAAATTATTTGGGGGCCTTTCTATGGTTTTTTGGGCTTGGGATTTTCTGAAAAGTGTCCTTATTTCTTATTAGATGTGTGGATGCGATGTTGAGGGTCGTGACCTTCGAATCGAAACCAATTTCGACATATGTTCATTTTCAATTTAAACCGGACTGGGTGGGTCGTTTGATGTAATTTAGGGGCATTTCCGTACTTTTTTGGGTTTGGTATTTTCTAAAAAGTGTCCGTATCTCTTATTAGATGTGTGGATGAGATGTTGAGGGTCGTGACCTTCGAATCAGTACCTGTTCCGCATATGTTCATTTTTTATTTATACCAGACCAGGTGGGTCGTTTGGAGTTTTGGGGGCCTTTCTGTACATTTTTGGGCTTGGGATTTTCTAAAAAGGGTCTTTATCTCTTATTAGACGTGTGGATGTGACTTTGAGGGTCGTGACCTTCAAATCGATACCTATTTCGACATATGTTCATTTTCGGGTAAACCAGACCGGGTGGGTCGTTTTGGGATATTTTGGTGCATTTCTGTACTTTTTTGTGTGTGGAATTTTTTAAAAAGTGTCCTTCTCTCTTATTAGATGTGTGGATGCGATGTTGAGGGTCGTGACCTTCCAATCAATACCTATTCCCCATATGTTCATTTTTGGTTTAAACCAGACCGGCTGGATCGTTTGGAGTTATTTGGGGGCCTTTCTGTACTTTTTTGGGCTACGGATTTTCTAAAAAGTGTCTTTATCTCTTAATAGACGTGTGGATGCGATGTTGAGGATCGTGACCTTCTAATCGATACATATTTCGCATATGTTCATTTTTCGGTTTAAAGCAGACCGGGTGGGTCGTTTGGGGTTATTTGGGGGCATTTTGGTACTTTTTTGGGTTTGGTATTTTCTAAAAAGTGTCCTTATCTCTTATTAGACTTGTTGATGCGATGTTGAGGGTCGTGACCTTCGAATCGATAACTATTCCGCATATGTTCATTTTCAGTTTAAACCAGACCGAGTGGGACGTTTGGAGTTATTTGGTGGCCTTTCTATACTTTTTTGGGCTTGGGATTTTCTAAAAAGTGCCCTTATCTCTTACTAGACGTGTGGATGCGATATTGAGGGTCGTGTCCTTCGAATCGAGTGGCATATGTTATTTTTTATTTAAACCAGACCGGGTGGGTCTTTTGGGGTTATTTGGGGGCATTTCTGTACTTTTTTGGGCTTGGGATTTTCTAAAAAGTGTCCTTAACTCTTATTAGATGTGTGGATGCGAAGTTGAGGGTCGTGACCATCGAATTGATACCTATTTTGACATATGTTCATTTTCGATTTAAACCAGACCGAGTGGGTCGTTTGGGGTTATTTGGTGGCATTTTTTACTTTTGGGTTTGGTACTTTCTAAAATGTGTCCTTATCTCTTATTAGATGTGTGGATGCGATGGGGGTCGTTCAATTCCTATTCGTGTTCATTTCTTTAAACCGATGTGGGTTGTTTGAGTTATTTGGGGCCTTTCTATACTTTTTGGGTCTTGATTTTCTAAAAAGTCTCCTTATCTCTTATTAGACGTGTAAATGCGATGTTGAGGGGCGTGACCTTCGAATCGATACCTATTTTGACATATGTTCATTTTCGGTTTAAACCAGCCTGGGTGGGTCTTTTGGGGTTATTTGGGGGCATTTCTGTACTTTTTGGAGTTTGGTATTTTCTAAAAAGTGTCCTTATCTCTTATTAGACGTGTGGATGCGATGTTGAGGGTTCTGGCCTTCGAATCGATTCCTATTCCGCATATGTTCATTTTTGGTTTAAACTAGACCAGGTGGGACATTCGTAGTTATTTGGGGGCCCTTCTATATTTTTTTGGGCTTGGGATTTTCTAAAATGCGTCCTTATCTCTTACTAGACATGTGGATGTTTTGTTGAGGATCGTGACCTTCTAATCGATACCTATTTCGCATATGTTCATTTTTCGATTTAAAACAAACCGGGTGGGTTGTTTGGGGTTATTTGGGGGTATTTTGGTATTTTTTTGGGCTTGGGATATTCTAAAAAGTGTCCTTATCTCTTATTACACGTGTGGATGCGATGTTGAGGGTCATGACCTTCAAATCGGTACTTATTTTGACATATGTTCATTTTTGGTTTACACCAGACCGGGTGGGTCGTTTGGGGTTATTTGGGGGCATTTCTGTACTTTTTTGGGTTTGGTATTTTCTAAAAAGTGTCCTTATCTCTTATTAGACATGTTGATGCGATGTTGAGGGTCGTGACCTTCGAATCGATACCTATTCCGCATATGTTCATTTTCAGTTTAAACTCGACCGAGTGGGACGTTTGGAGTTATTTGGGGGCCTTTCTATACTTTTTTGGGCTTGGGATTTTCTAAAAAGTGTCCTTATCTCTTATTAGACGTGTGGATGCGATGTTGAGGGTCGTGACCTTCGAATCGAAACCAATTTTGACATATGTTCATTTTCGATTTTAACCGGACTGGGTGGGTCGTTTGGTGTAATTTGGGGGCATTTCTGTACTTTTTTGGGTTTGCTCTTTCTAAAAAGTGTCCTTATCTCTTATTAGAAGTGTGGATGCGATGTTGAGGGTCGTGACCTTCGAATCGATATCTATTTTAACATCTATTCTATTTCGATTTAAACCAGACCGGGTGGGTCGATGTGGGTTATTTGGGAGCATTTCTATACTTTTTTGGGTTTGGTATGTTCTGAAAAGTGTTCTTATCTCTTATTAGATGTGTGGATGCGATGTTGAGGGTTGTGACCTTCGAATCTATACCTAATTCCACATATGTTCATTTTCAGTTTAAACCAGGCCAGGTGGGTCGTTTAGGGTTATTTGGGCATTTCTGTAATTTTTTGGGGCTGGGATTTTCTAAAAAGTGTCCTTATCTCTTATTACACGTGTGAATGCGGTGTTGAGGGTTGTGACCTTTGAATCGATACTTATTTCGACATATGTTCATTTTCGGTTTAAACCAGATCGGGTGGGTCGTTTGGGGTTATTTGGGGGCATTTATGTACTTTTTTGGGTTTGGTATTTTCTAAAAAGTGTCCTTATCTCTTATTAGACATGTTGATGCAATGTTGAGGGTCGTGACCTTCGAATCGATACCTGTTTCGCATATGTTCATTTTCAGTTTAAACCAGACCGAGTGGGACGTTTTGAGTTATTTGGGGGCCTTTCTATACTTTTTTGAGCATGGGATTTTCTAAAAAGTGCCCTTATCTCTTACTAAACGTGTGGACGCGATATTGAGGGTCGTGTCCTTCGAATCGATACCTATTTCGGCATATGTTCATTTTTTATTTAAACCAGACCGGGTGGGTCGGTTATTTGGGGGCTTTTCCGTACCATTTTGGGCATGGGATTTTCTAAAAAATGTCCTTATCTCTTATTAGACGTGTGGATGTGTTGTTGAGGGTCGGGACCTTCGAATCGATACCTATTTCCACATATGTTCATTTTCAATTTAAACCAAACCGGGTGCGTCGTTTAGGGTTATTTCAGACGTTTCTGTACTTTTTTGGGCTTGGGATTTTCTAAAAAGTGTCGTTATCTCTTATTAGATGTGTGGATGCGCTGTTGAGGGTCGTGACCTTTGAATTGAAACCTATTTTAACATGTGTTCTATTTCGATTTAAACCAGACCGGGTGGGTCGATGTGGATTATTTGGGGACATTTCTGTACTTTTTTGGGTTTGGTATGTTCTGAAAAGTGTCCTTATCTCTTATTGGATGTGTGGATGGGATGTTGAGGGTTGTGACCTTCGAATCGAAACCTAATTCCACATATGTTCATTTTTTGTTTAAGCTAGGCCGGGTGGGTCGTTTAGGGTTATTTGGGCATTTCTGTACTTTTTTGGGCCTGGGATTTTCTAAAAAGTGTCCTTATCTCTTATTACACGTGTGGATGCGGTGTTGAGGGTTGTGACCTTCGAATCGATACTTATTTCAACATATGTTCATTTTCGATTTAAACCAAACCGTGTGGGTCGTTTGGGGGCATTTCTGTACTTTTTTGGGTTTGGTATTTTTGAAAAAGTGTCCGTATCACTTATTAGATGTGTGGATGCGAAGTTGATGGTTCTGACCTTCGAATCAATACCTGTTCCGTCTATATTTATTTTCGGTTTAAACTAGATTGGGTGGGTCGTTCAGCGTTATTTGGGGTCATTGCTGTACTTTTTTGGTGTTGGGATTTTCTAAAAAGTGTCCTTATCTCTTATTAGACTTGTGGATGCAATGTTGAGGGTGGTTACCTTAGAATCGATACTTATTTCGACACATGTTCATTTTCGGTTTAAACTAGACCGGGTGGGTCGTTTGGGGTTATTTGGGGGCATTTCTGTATTTTTTTTGGGTTGGTATTTTCTAAAAAGTATCCTTGTCTCTTATTAGATGTGTGGATGCAATGTTGAGGGTGGTGACCTTCGAATCGATACCTATTTCGGCATATGTTCATTTTCGATTTAAACCAGACCGGGTGGGCGTTTGGGGTTATTTACGGGCATTTCGGTATTTTTTTGGGCTTGGGATTTTCTAAAAAGTATTCTCATCCCTTATTAGACGTGTGGATGCGACGTTGAGGGTTGTGACTTTCGAATCAATTCTTATTTCAACATCTGTTCCTTTTCGGTTTAAATCGGACCGGGTGAGTCGTTTGGACTTATTTGGGGGCATTTCTATTCTTTTTTGGGTTTGGTATTTTCTAAAAAGTGCCCTTATCTCTTATTAGTTGTGTGGATGCGATGTTTAGGGTCCTGACATTCGAATCGATACCTATTTCGGTATATGTTCATTTTTGGTTTAAACTAGACCGGGTGGGTCGTTTGGGGTTATTTGGGGCCATTTTTGTACTTTTTTGGGCTTGGGATTTTCTAAAAAGGGTCCTTATCTCTTATTAGACGTGTAGTTGCAGTGTTGATGGTCATGACCTTCGAATCGATTCCTAATTCCACATATGTTTATTTTCGGTTTAAAGTAGACCGGGTGGGTCGTCTAGGGTTATTTGGGCCCATCTGTACTTTTTTTGGCTTGGGATTTTCTAAAAAGTGTCCTTGTCTCTTATTAGACGTGTGGATGCGATGTTGAGGGTCGTGACCTTCGAATCACTACCTATTTTGACATATGTTCATTTTCGATTTAAACCAAACTGGGAGGGTCGTTTGGGGTTATTTGGGGTCCTTTCTATACTTTTTTGGGTTGGTATTTTCTAAAAAGTTTCCTTATCACTTATTAGATGTGTGGATGCGATGTTGAGGGACGTGAACTTCGAATCAATACCTGTTCCGCATATGTTCATTTTCTGTTTAAACCAGACCGGCTAGGTCGTTTGGAGTTATATGGGGGCCTTTGGGTACTTTTTGGGGCTGGGAATTTTCTAAAAAGTGTCCTTATCTCTTATTAGACGTGTGGATGCGAGGTTGAGGGTCGCGACCTTCGAATCGAAACCTGTTTCGCATATGTTAATTTTCAGTTTAAACAAAACCGGGTGGGTCGTTCGGAGTTATTTGGCAGCTTTCTATACTTTTTTGGGTTTGGGATTTTCTAAAAAAGTGTCATTATCTTTTACTAGACGTGTGGATGCGATGTTGAGGGTCATGACCTTCAAATCGATACCTATTTCGGCATATGTTCTTTTTCGATTTAAACCAGACCAAGTGGGTCGTTTAGGGTTATTTGGGGGCATTTCTGTACTTTTTGGCCTTGGGATTTTCTAAAAAGTATACTTGTCTCTTACTAGACGTGTGGATGCGATGTGAAGGGTTGTGACCTTCGAGTCGATACCAATTTCGGAATATGTCCATTTTCAGTTTAAACCAGACTGGTTGGGTCATTTGGGGTTATTTGGGGGCATTAAGAAACTTTTTTGTGCTTGGGATTTTCTAAAAAGTGTCATTATCTCTTATTAAATGTGTGGAGGCGATGTTGAGGGTCGTGACCTTCTAATCGAAACCCATTTTGACATATGTTCATTTTCAATTTAAACCAAACCGGGTGGGTCGTTTGGGGTTATTTAGGGGCATTTCTGAACTTTTTTGGGTTTAGAATTTTTTAAAAAGTGTCCTTATCCCTTATTAGATGTGTGGATGCGATGTTGAGGGTCGTGACCTTCGAATCAATACCAGTTCCGCCTAAGTTCATTTTCAATTTAAACCAGACCGGGTAGGTCGTTCGAAGTTATTTGGGGGCCTTTCTGTACCTTTTTGGGCTTGGCATTTTCTAAAATGTGTCCTTATCGTTTATTAGACGTGTGGATGCGATGTTGAGGGTCATGACCTTCGAATCGATACCTATTTCGACATATGTTCATTTTCGGTTTAAACCGGACCTGGTGGATCGTTTGGGGTTATTTGGGGGCATTTATGTACTTTTTTGGGTTTGGTATTTCCTAAAAAGTGTCCTTATCTCTTATTAGATGTGTGGATGCAATGTTGAGGGTCGTCACCTTCGAATCAATACCTATTCTGCATATGTTCATTTTCTGTTTAAACCAGACCGGGAGGGTCGTTTGGAGTTATTTGGGGGCTTTCTGTACTTTTTTTGGCTTGGAATTTTCTAAAAAGTATCTTTATCTCTTATTAGACGTGTTGATGCGATGTTGAGGGTCGTGACCTTCTAATCGATACCTATTTCGCATATGTTCATTTTTAGTTTAAACCAGACCGGGTGGATCGTTTGGGGTTATTTCGGGACATTTCGGTACTTTTTTGGGCTTGTGGTTTTCTAAAAAGTGTCCTTATTTCTTATTAGACGTGTGGATGTGATGTTGAGGGTCGTGACTTTTGAATCGATACCTATTTTGACATATGTTCATTTTCGATTTAAACCAGACCGGGTGGGACGTTTGGGGTTATTTGGGGGCATTTGTGTACTTTTTTGCTTTTGGTATTTTCTAAAAAGTGTTCTTATCCCTTATTAGATGTGCGTATGCGATGTTGAGGGACATGACCTTCGAATCAATACCTATTCCGTATATGTTCATTTTCGGTTTAAATCAGACCGAGTGGGTTGTTTGGAGTTATTTGGGGGCCTTTCTATACTTTTTTGGGCTTTGGATTTTCTAGAAAGTGTCATTATCTCTTATTTGGTGTGTGGATGAGATGATGAGGGTTGTGACCTTCGAATCGATACCTATTCCGCCTATGTTCATTTTCTATTTAAACCTGGTCGGGTGGGTCGTTTGGAGTTATTTGGGGGTTTTCTATACTTTTTTATGGTCTGGATTTTCTAAAAAATGTCCTTATCTCTTACTAGATGTGTGGATACGATGTTGAGGGTCGTGACCTTCGAATCGATACCTTTTACAGCATACGTTCTTTTTTTATTTATACCAGACTGAGTGGGTCGTTTGGGGTTATTTGGGGGCAACTCTGTACTTTTTGAGCTTGGGATTTTCTAAAAAGTGTCCGTACCACTTATTAGATGTGTCAATGCGATGTAGAGGGTCGTGACCTTCGGATCGATACCTATTTCCTCATATATTCATTTTCAATTTAAACTAGACCGGGTGGGTCGTTTGAGGGTCACGTCCTTATCTCTTATTAGACGTGTGGATGTGATGTTGATGGTCGTTACCTTCGAATCGATACCAATTTCCACATATGTTCATTTTCGCTTTAAACCAGGTCGGGAGGGTCGTTTTGGGTTATTTGGGGACATTTCTGTACTTTTGTGGGTTTGATATTTTCTAAAAAGTGTCCTTGTCTCTTATTAGACAAGTGGATGCGATGTGGAGGGTTGTGACCTTCGAATCGATACCTATTTCGGCAAATGTTTATTTTCAATTTAAACCAGATCGGGTGGGTCGTTTGGGGTTATTTGGGGGCATTACGGTACTTTTTTTGGTTTGGTATTTTCTAAAAAGTGCCCTTGTCTCTTATTAGACGTGTGGATGCGATGTGGAGGGTTGTGGCCTTCTAATCAAAACCTATTTCGACATATGTTCATTTTCGGTTTAAACCAAACCCGGTGGGTCGTTTGGGGTTATTAGGGGGCATTTCTGTACTTTTTTGGGTCTTGTATTTTTAAAAAATTGTCCTTATCTCTTATTGGATGTGTGGATGCAATGTTGAGATTCGTGACCTTCTAATCAATACCTATTCTGCATATGTTCATTTTCAATTTTAACTAGACCGGGTAGGTCGTTTAGGGTAATTTGGGAGCATTTCGGTACTTTTTTGGGCTTGGGATTTTCTAAAAAGTGTCCTTATCTCTTATCAGACGTGTGGATGCGATGTTGTGGGTCGTGACCATCGAATCGAAACGTATTTTGGCATATGTTCATTTTCAATTTAAACTAGTCTTGGTGGGTCGTTAGGGGTTCTTTGGAGGCATTTCTGTTCTTTTTTGGTCTTGGGATTTTCTAAAAAGTGTCCTTACCTCTTATTAGATGTGTGGATGCGATGTTGAGGGTCGTGACCTTCGAATCGGTACGTATTTCAGCATATGTTCATTTTCGGTTTAAACTAGACCGAGTGGGTCGTTTGGGGTAATTTGGGGGCATTTGGTACTTTTTTGGGCTTGGGATTTTTGAGAAAGTATTCTCATCACTTATTAGACGTGTGGATGCAATGTTGAGGGTCGTGACCTTCGAATCGATACCTATTTTGACATATGTTCATTTTTTGTTTAAACCAGACCGGGTGGATTATTTGGGTTATTTGGGAGCATTTCTGTACTTTTTTGGGCATGGAATTTTCTAAAAAGTGTCCTTATCTCTCTTATTAGATGTGTGGATGCGGTGTTGGGGGTCGTGACCTTCGAATCGATACCTATTTCCACTTCTGCTCATTTTCGATTTAAACCAAACCAGGTGGGTCATTTTGGGTTATTTGGGCATTTCCATACTTTTTTGGGCATGGGATTTCCTAAAAAGTGACCTTATCCCTTATTAGATGTGTGGATGCGATGTTGAGGGTCGTTACCTCCGAATAGATACCTATTTCGACATATGTTCATTTTCGATTTAAACCAGAGTAGGTGAGTCATTTTTGGGTCATTTAGGTGCATTTCTGTACTTTTATAGTTTGGTATTTTCTAAAAAGTGTTCTTATCCCTTATTAGATGTGCGTATGCGATGTTGAGGGACGTGACCTTCGAATCAATACCTGTTCCGCATATGTTCATTTTCGGTCTAAACCAGACCGGGTGGGTCGTTTGGAGTTATTTGGGGGCCTTTCTATACTTTTTTGGGCTTAGGATTTTCTAGAAAGTGTCATTATCTCTTATTAGGCGTGCGGATGCGATGTTGTGGGTCATGACCATCGAATCAATACCTATTCCGTATATGTTCATTTTCAGTTTAAACCAAACTGGGGTGGTCGTTTGGTGTTATTTGGGGGCATTTCTGTACTTTTCTGGGCATAGGATTTCTAAAAAGTGTCCTTATCTCTTATTAGATGTGTGGATGCAGTGTTGAGGGTCATGACCTTCGAATCGATACCTATTTCCACATATGTTCATTTTCGGTTTAAACCAGACCGGGTGGGTCGTCTATGGTTTTTTGGAGCATTTCTGTACTTTTCTGGGCTTGGGATTTTTTTTAAAAAGTATCCTTATCTCTTATTAAACACGTGGATGCGATGTTGAGGGTCTTTACCTCCAAATCGATACCTATTTGGACATATGTTCATTTTTTATTTAAACCGGACCGGGTGGGTCGTGTAGGGTTATTTGGTGGCATTTCGAAACTTTTTTGGGCTGGGGATTTTCTAAAAAGTGTCCTCAACTCTTATTAGATGTGTGGTTGCGATGTTAAGGGTCGTTACCATCGAATTGATACCTATTTCGACACATGTTCATTTTTGGCTTAAACCGGACCGGGTGGGTCGTTTGGGGTTATTTGGGGGATTTTTGTACTTTTTTGGGCTTTAGATTTTCTAAAAAGTGTCCTTATCCCTTATTAGGCATGTGGATGCGATGTTGACGGTCGTTACCTTTGAATCGATACCAATTTCGACATATGTTCATTTTCTCTTTAAACCAGGTTGGGTGGGTCATTTTGGTATTATTTGAGGGCATTTCTGTACTTTTTTGGGTTTAGTATTTTCTAAAAGGTGTCCCTGTCTCTTATTAGATGTGTGGATGCAATGTGGAGGGTCGTGACCTTCAAATCGATACCTATTTCGAAAATGTTCATTTTCGCTTTAAACCAGATCGGGTGGGTCGTTTGGGGTTATTTGGGGGCATTACGTTACTTTTTTGGTTTGGTATTTTCTAAAAAGTGTCCTTGTCTCTTATTAGACGTGTGGATGCGATGTGGAGGGTCGGGACCGTCTAAAAAACCTATTTGGTGTCCTTGGGGGGGGGGGGGGGGGGGGGGGGGGGGGGGGGGGGGGGGGGGGGGGGGGGGGGGGGGGGGAACTATCTTTATCTCTTACTAGATGTGTGGATGCGATATTGAGGGTCGAGACCTTCAAATCAATACCTGTTCCGCATATGTTAATTTTTTATTTAAACCAGAACGGGTGGGTCGTTTAGGGTTATTTGGGGGCACTTCTCAACTTTTTTGGGTCTGCGATTTTCTAAAAAGTGTCTTTATCTCTTATTAGACGTGTGGATGCGATGTTGAGGGTCGCCACCTTCGAATCAAAACCTATTTTGGCATATGTTCATTTGCGGTTTAAACCAGTTCGGGTGGGTCGTTTGGGGTTATTTGGAGGCATTTCTATTCTTTTTGGGCTTCGGATTTTCTAAAATGTGTCCTTATCTCTTATTAGATGTGTGGATGCGATGTTGAGGGTCGTGACCTTCAAATCTATACCTATTTCGACATATGTTCATTTTTTGTTTAAACCGGACTGGGTTGGTCGTTTGGGATTTTATGGAGGCATTTCTGTACTTTTTAGGGTATTGTCTTATCTAAAAAGTGTCTTTATCTCCTATTAGACGTGTGGATGCGATGTTGAGGGTGGTGACCTTCGAATCGATACCTATTTTGGCTTATGTACATTTTCGGTTTAAACCAGACGGGGTGGGTCGTTTGGGATTATTTGGGCGCATTTCGGCACGTTTTTGAGCTTGGGATTTTTGAAAAAGTGACCTTATCTCTTAGTAGACGTGTGGATTCAATGTTGAGGGTCGTGACCTTAGAATCGATACCTGTTTCGACATATGCTCATTTTTTGTTTAAACCACAGACCGGGTGGGTTGTTTGGAGTTATTTGGGGGCATTTCTGTACTTTTTTGGGCATGGGATTTTCTAAGAAGTGTCCTTATCACTTATTAGACGTGGGGATGCGGTGTTGAGGGTCGTGACCATCGTATCGATACCTATTTCCACATATGTTCATTTTCAATTTGAACCAGACCGGGTGGGTCGTTTAGGGTTATTTGGGACATTTCTATACTTTTTTGGGCTAGGGATTTTATAAAAAGTGTCCTTATCTGTTATTAGACATGTGGATGCGATGTTGAGGGTCTTTACCTTCGAATCGATACCTATTTTGACATATGTTCATTTTCGATTTAAACCAGTCCGGGTCGGTCGTTTAGGTTTATTTGGTGGCATTTCGGTACCTTTTTGGGCTTTGGATTTTCTAAAAAGTGTCCTTAACTCTTAATAGATGTGTGGATGCGATGTTGAGGGTCGTGACCATCGAATTGATACCTATTTAGACATATGTTCATTTTCGGTTTAAACCAGACCGGATGGGTCGTTTGGGGTTATTTGGGGGCATTTCTTTACTTTTTTGGGTTTGGTATTTTCTGAAATGCGTCCTTATCTCTTATTAGATGTGTGGATGCGATGCTGAGGGTCATGACCTTCGAATCAATACCTGTTCCGTTTATGTTCATTTTCGGTTTAAACCAGACGGGGTGGGTTGTTTGGAATTATTTGGGGGCCTTTCTATACTTTTTTGGGCCTGGGATTTTCTAAAAAGTCTCCTTATCTCTTATTAGACGTGTGAATGCGATGTTGGGGGTCGTGAGCTTCGAATCGAAACCTATTTCGACATATGTTCATTTTTTGTTTAATCCAGACAGGTTGGGTCATTTGGGATTATTTGGAGCCATTTCTGTAGTTTCTAGGGTTTGGTCTTATCTAACAAGTGTCCATATCTCCTATTAGATGTGTGGATACGATCTTGAGGGTCGTGACCTGCGAATCGATACCTATTTTGGCATATGTTGATTTTCGATTTAAACCAGACCGGGTGGGTCGTTTGGGGTTATTTAGGGGCATTTATGTACTTTTTTTGGCTTGAGATTTTCTAAAAAGTGTCCTTATCTCTTATTAGACATGTGGATACGATGTTGAGGGTCGTGACCTTCTAATCGATACCTATTTCGCATATGTTCATTTTCGATTTAAACCAGACCAGGTGGGTCGTTTGGGATTATTTTGGGGCATTTCGGTACTTTTTAGGGCTTCTGGTTTTCTAAAAAGTATCCTTATCTCTTATTAGATGTGTGGATACGATGTTGAGGGTCGTGACCATCGAATTGATACCTATTTTGACATATGTTCATTTTCGGTTTAAACTAGACCGGGTGGGTCGTTTGGGGTTATTTGGGGGCATTTCTATACTTTTTTGGGTTTGGTATTTTCTAAAATGTGTCATTATCTGTTATTAGATGTGTGGATGCGATGTTGAGGGTCGTGACCTTGGAATCAATACCTGTTCCGCTTATGTTCATTTTTTGTTTAAACCAGACTGGGTGGGTTGTTTGGAGTTATTTGGGGGCCTTTCTATACTTTTTTGGGCCTGGGATTTTCTAAAAAGTCTCCTTATCTCTTATTAGACGTGTAAATACGATGTTGGGGGTCGTGACCTTCGAATCGATACCTATTTCGACATATGTTCATTTTTGGTTTAAACCAGACAGGTTGGGTCATTTGGGATTATTTGGAGCCATTTCTGTAGTTTTTAGGGTTTGGTCTTATCTAACAAGTGTCCATATCTCCTATTAGACGTGTGGATGCGATCTTGAGGGTCGTGACCTTCGAATCGATACCTATTTCGGCATATGTTGATTTTCGGTTTAAACCAGACCGGGTGGGTCGTTTGGGGTTATTTAGGGGCATTTATGTACTTTTTTTGGCTTGAGATTTTCTAAAAAGTGTCTTTATCTCTTATTAGATGTGTGGATGCGATGTTGAGGGTCGTGACCTTCTAATCGATACCTATTTCGCATATGTTCATTTTCGATTTAAACCAGACCGGTTGGGTCGTTTGGGGTTATTTTGGGGCATTTCGGTACTTTTTAGGGCTTGTGGTTTTCTAAAAAGTATCCTTATCTCTTATTAGATGTGTGGATGCGATGTTGAGGGTCGTGACCATCGAATTGATACCTATTTTGACATATGTTCATTTTCGGTTTAAACCAGACCGGGTGGGTCGTTTGGGGTTATTTGGGGGCATTTCTGTACTTTTTTGGGTTTGGTATTTTCTAAAATGTGTCCTTATCTCTTATTAGATGTGTGGATGCGATGTTGAGGGTCGTGACCTTCGAATCAATACCTGTTCCGCTTATGTTCATTTTCAGTTTAAACCAGATTGGGTGGGTTGTTTGGAGTTATTGGAGGGCCTTTCTATACTTTTTTGGGCCTGAGATTTTCTAAAAAGTCTCCTTATCTCTTAATATACGTGTGAATGCGATGTTGGGGGTCGTGAGCTTCGTATCGATACCTATTTCGACATATGTTCATTTTTGGTTTAAACCAGATAGGTTGGGTCGTTTGGGATTATTAGGAGCCATTTCTGTAGTTTTTAGGGTTTGGTCTTATGTAACAAGTGTCCGTATCTCCTATTAGATGTGTGCATGCGATCTTGAGGGTCGTGACCTTCGAATCGATACCTATTTCGGCATATGTTCATTTTCTATTTAAACCAGATTGGGTGGGTCGTTTGGGGTTAGTTAGGGGCATTTATGTACTTTTTTTGGCTTGAGGTTTTCTAAAAAGTGTCATTATGTCTTATTAGACGTGTGGATACGATGTTGAGGGTCATGACCTTCTAATCGATACCTATTTCGCATATGTTCATTTTCAATTTAAACTAGACCGGGTGGGTCGTTTGGGGTTATTTTGGGGCATTTCGGTACTTTTTAGGGCTTGTGGTTTTCTAAAAAGTATCCTTATCTCTTATTAGACGTGTGGAAGCGATGTTGTGGGTCGTGACTTCGAATCGATACCTATTTCACATATGTTCATTTCTTTTAAAAACTAGACCGGTATGACTTTTGGGGTTCTTTGGGGCATTTCTGTACTTCTTTGGGTTTGGTATTTTCTAAAGAGTGTCTTTATCTCTTATTAGACGTGTGGATGAGATAGTGAGGGTCGTGACTTTCGAATCGATACCTATTCCGCATATGTTCATTTTCGATTGAAACCAGACCGGTTGGGTCATTTGGAGTTATTTGGGGCTTTGTATACTTTTTTAAGGCATGGGATTTTCTAAAAATGTCCTTATCACTTATTGGATGTGTGGATACGATGTTGAGGGTCGTGACCTTTGAATCGATAGCATTTTTGGCCTACGTTCATTTTCGATTTAAACCAGATCGAGTGGGTCGTTTGGGGTTATTTGGGGCAATTCTGTACTTTTTGGGCTTGGGATTTTCTAAAAAGTGTCCGTATTCCACTTATTAGATGTGTTGATGCGGTGTTTAGGGTCGTGACCTTCGAATCGTTACCTATTTCCACATATGTTCATTTTCGTTTAAACTAGACCGTGTGGGTCGTTTGAGGTTATTTGGGGCATTTTGTATTTTTTGGGCTTGGGATTTTCTAAAAAGTGTCCGTACTCACTTATTAGATGTGTCGATGCGGTGTTGAGGGTCGTGACCTTCGAATCGATACCTATTTCCACATATGTTCATTTTCAGTTTAAACTAGACCGCGTGGGTCGTTTGAGGTTATTTGGGGGCATTTCTGTACTATTTTGGGCTTGGGATTTTCTGAAAAGTGTCCTTATCTCTTATTATACGTGTGGATGTGATGTTGATGGTCGTTACCTTCGAATTGATACCAATTTTGACATATGTTCATTTTCGCTTTAAACCAGGCTAGGAGGGTCGTTTTGTGTTATTTTGGGGCGTTACGGTACTTTTTTTGGTTTGGTATTTTTTAAAAAGTGTCCTTGTCTCTTAATAGATGTGTGGATGCGATTTGGAGGGTCGTGACCTTCTAATAGAAACCTTTGTTTCTTATAGGTAATATGTGAGTGTATAGAACGAAAAAAGAAGATACAAAAGAAGGCAGCCAATCACCTCCCCTTAGACAGACTTATGGGAGAGGAAGAGGCCCCACACCCCCGAGGACAGACCCTCGAAAATACAAAGAAAAGGCAAGACCCACCCAATCACGGAATCCTAAAGTAGGTCTTCTTATCAGTATCATTGTGAATCTGCCTCATCGGTCTTCAGAAAGTCCGGGGATAAATAATAGTTTCCCCATCCCCATCAGGGGGATAAACCTATTTCGACATATGTTTATTTTTGGTTTAAACCAGACCGGGTGGGTCGTTTGGGTTATTTGGGGGCATTTTTGTACTTTTTTGGATTTGGTATTTTTAAAAAACTATCATTATCTCTTATTGGATGTGTGGATGCAATGTTGAAGGTCGTGACCTTCTAATCAATACCTATTCTGTATATGTTCATTTTCAGTTTTAACCAGACCGGGTGGGTCGTTTAGGGTAATTTGGGGGCATTTCTGTACTTTTTTGGGCTTGGGATTTTCTAAAAAGTATCCTTATCTCTTATTAGATGTGTGGATGCGATGTTGAGGGTCGTGACCTTCGAATCGATACGTATTTCGGCATATGTTCATTTTCGATTTAAACCAGATCGGGTGGGTCGTTTGGGGTTATTTGTGGGCTTTTCGGCATTTTTTTAGGCTTGGGATTTTCGAAAAAGTATTCTCATCTCTTATTAGACGTGTGGATGCAAAATCGAGGGTCGTGACCTTCGAATCGATACCTATTTAAACCAGGATCGGGTGGATCGTTTGGGTTATTTGGGTGCATTTCAGTACTTTTTTGGGCATGGAATTTTTTAAAAAGTGTCCTTATCTCTCTTATTAGACGTGTGGATGTGGTGTTGAGGGTCGTGACCTTCGATTCGATACCTATTTCCACTAATGTTCATTTTTGGTTTAAACCAAATCGGGTAGGTCGTTTAGGGTTATTTGGGCATTTCCATACTTTTTTGGGCTTGGGATTTTCTAAAAAGTGACCTTATCTCGTATTAGACTTGTGGATATGATGTTGAGGGTCGTTACCTTCGAATCGATACCTATTTTGAAATATGTTCATTTTCTGTTAAAACCAGACCGGGTGGGTCATTTGGGGTTATTTGGGGGCATTTCGGTACTTTTTGGGCATGGGATTTTCGAAAAAGTATTCTCATCTCTTATTAGACGTGTGGATGCAATGTTGAGGGTCGTGACCAGCGAATCGATACCTATTTCGGCATATGTTCATTTTTTGTTTAAACCGGACCGGGTGGATTCTTTGGGTTATTTGGGGGCATTTCTGTACTTTTTTGGGCATGGGATTTTCTAAAAAGTGTCCTTATCTCTCTTATTAGACGTGTGGATGCGATGTTGAGGGTCGTGACCTTCAAATCGATACCTATTTCCACTTATGTTCATTTTCGATTTAAACCAAACCGGGTGGGTCGTTTAGGGTTATTTGGGTATTTCCATACTTTTTTGGTCTTGGGATTTTCTAAAAAGTGACCTTTTCTCTTATTAGACGTGTTGAGGGTCATTACCTTCGAATCGATACCTTTTTCAAAATATGTTCATTTTCAGTTTAAACCAGATGGGGTGGGTCGTTTGGGGTTATTTGGGGGCATTTCGGTACTTTGTTGGGCTTGGGATTTTTGAAAAAGTATTCTCATATCTTATTAGACATGTGGATGCAATGCTGAGGGTCGTGACCTTCGAATCAATACCTGTTTTGACATATGTTCATTTTTTGTTTAAACCAGACCGGGTAGATCGTTTGGGTTATTTGGTGGCATTTTTTTACTTTTTTGGGCATGGGATTTTCTAAAAAGTGTCCTTATCTCTCTTATTAGACGTGTGGATGCGGTGTTGAGGGTCGTGACCTTCGAATCGATACCTTTTACAGCATACGTTCTTTTTTTATTTATACCAGACCGGGTGGATCGTTTGGGGTTATTTGGGGGCATTTCGGTACTTTGTTGGGCTTGGGATTTTTGAAAAAGTATTCTCATATCTTATTAGACGTGTGGATGCAATGCTGAGGGTCGTGACCTTCGAATCAATACCTATTTTGACATATGTTCATTTTTTGTTTAAACCAGACCGGGTAGATCGTTTGGGTTATTTGGTGGCATTTTTTTACTTTTTTGGGCATGGGATTTTCTAAAAAGTGTCCTTATCTCTCTTATTAGACGTGTGGATGCGGTGTTGAGGGTCGTGACCTTCGAATCGATACCTATTTCCACTTATGTTCATTTTCGGTTTAAACCAAACCGGGTGGGTCGTTTAGGGTTATTTGGGCATTTCCATACTTTTTTAGGCTTGGGATTTTCTAAAAAGTGACCTTATCTCTTATTAGACGTGTGGATACGATGTTGAGGGTCGTTACCTTCGAATCGATACCAATTTCAAAATATGTTCATTTTCAGTTTAAACCAGACGGGGTGGGTCGTTTTGGGTCATTTAGGGGCATTTCTGTACTTTTTTGGTTTTGGTATTTTCTAAAAAATGTTCTTATCTCTTATTAGATGTGCGGATGCGATGTTGAGGGACATGACCTTCGAATCAATACCTGTTCTATATATGTTCATTTTCGGTTTAAACCAGACCGGGTGGGTCGTTTGGAGTTATTTGGGGGCCATTCTATACTTTTTTGTTCTTAGGATTTTCTAGAAAGTGTCATTATCTCTTATTAGGCGTGTGGATGCGATGTTGTATGTCGTGACCTTCGAATCGATACCTGTTCCGCATATGTTCATTTTCAGTTTAAACCAGATTGGGTGGGTAGTTTGGGGTTATTTGGGGGCATTTCTGTACTTTTCTGGCCATGGGATTTTCTAAAAAGTGTCATTATCTCTTATTAGACGAGTGGATGCGGTGTTGTGGGTCGTGACCTTCGAATTGATACCTATTTTCACATATGTTCATTTTTCGGTTTAAACCAGACCGGGTGAGTCATTTATGGTTGTTTGGGGCATTTCTGTACTTTTTTGGGCTTGGGATTTTCTAAAAAGTGTGCTTATCTCTTTACTAGATGTGTGGATGCAATGTTGAGGGTCGTGACCTTCAAATCGATACCTATTTCGGCATATGTTCATTTTCTATTTAAACTAGATCGGGTGGGTCGTTTGAGGTTATTTGGGGTCTTTTTGTACTTTTGTACTTTTTTGGGCTTGGGATTTTTTAAAAAGTGTCCTTATCTCTTATTAGACAAGTGGATGCGATGTTGAAGTTGACCTTTGAATCGATAACTATTTCAGCCTATATTTATTTTCGGTTTAACCTAGACCGGGTGGGTCGTTTGGAGTTATTTGGGGACATTTCTATACTTTTTTGGGCTTGGGATTTTCTAAAAAGTGTCCTTATCTCTTATTAGATGTGTGGATGTGATGGTTAGGGTCGTTACCTTCAAATCGATACCTATTTTGACATATGTTCATTTTCGATTTAAACCAGACTGGGTGGTCGTTTGGGGTTATTTGGGGGCATTTCGATACTTTTTTGGGCTTAGAATTTTCTTAAAAGTGTCATTATCTCTTATTGGATGTGTGGATGCGACGTTGAGGGTCGTGACCTTAGAATAGATACCTATTTCTACATATGTTCATTTTTTGTTTAAACCAGACCGGGTGATTCGTTTGGGGTTATTTGAGGGCATTTCTGTACTTTTTTGGGTTTGGTATTTTCTATAAAGTGTGCTTATCTCTTATTAGATGTGTGGATGCGATGTTGAGTGTCGTGACCTTCGAATCGATACCTATTCCGCATATGCTCATTTTTTATTTAAACTAGATCAGGTGGGTCGTTTAGAGGTATTTGGGGGCCTTTCTGTACGTTTTTGGGCTTGGGATTTTCTAAAAAGTGACCTTATCTCTTTACTAGACGTGTGGATGCAATGTGTAGGGTTGTGACCTTCAAATCGATACCTATTTCGGCATATGTTCATTTTCTATTTAAACCAGATCGGGTGGGTCGTTTGAAGTTATTTGGGGGCCTTTTTGGGGCTTGGGATTTTCTAAAAAGTGTCCTTATCTCTTATTAGACGTGTGGGCATAGGTTAGGGTCGTGACATTCTAATCGATACCTATTTTGGCATATGTTCATTTTCGTTTTAAACCTAACCGGGTGGGTCGTTTTGGGTTATTTGGGGGCATTGCTATACTTTATTGTGTTTGGTATTTTCTAAAAGTGTCATTTTCTCTTATTAGACGTGTGGATGCGATGTTGAAGGTCGTGACCTTCGAATCGATACTTATTTTCTCATACATTCATTTTCGATTTAAACCAGACTGGGTGGGTCGTTTGGGGTTATTTAGGGGCATTTCTATACTTTTTTGGGCTTAGGATTTTCCCAAAAGTGTCCTTATCTCTTATTAGACGTGTGGATGTGATGATGAGGATCGTTACCTTTGAATCGATACCCATATCCACATATGTTCATTTTCTATTTAAACCAGATCGGGTGGGTCATTTGGGATTATTTGGGGGTATTTCTGTACTCTTTTGGTTTTGGTATTTTCTAAAATATGTCCTTGTCTCTTATTAGATGTGTGGATGCGGTGTTGAGGGTCGTGACCTTCGAATCGATACCTATTTCCACATATGTTCATTTTCGGTTTAAACCAGACCGGGTGGGTAGTTTATGGTTATTTGGGGCATTTCTCTACTTTTTTGGGCTTGGGATTTTCTAAAAAGTGTCCTTATCTCTTTACTAGACGTGTAGATGCAATGTCGAGGGTCGTGACCTTCAAATCGATACCTATTTCGGCATATGTTCATTTTCTATTTAAACCAGGTCGGGTGGATCGTTTGAAGTTATTTGGGGGCCTTTTTGTATTTTTTTTAAGCTTGGGATTTTCTAAAAAGTGTCCTTATCTCTTATTAGATGTGTGGATGCGATGGTTAGGGTCGTTACCTTCAAATCGATACGTATTTCGACATATGTTCATTTTCGATTTAAACCAGACCGGGTGGGTCGTTTGGGGTTATTTGGGGGCATTTTGGTACTTTTTTGGGCATAGAATTTTCTTAAAAGTGTCATTATCTCTTATTGGACGTGTGGATGCGATGTTGAGGGTCGTGACCTTAGAATAGATACCTATTTCGACGTATGTTCATTTTTTGTCTAAACCAGACCGGGTGGTTCGTTTGGGGTTATTTGGGGGCATTTCCGTACTTTTTTGGGTTTGGTATTTTCTAAAAAGTGTGCATATCTCTTATTGGATGTGTGGATGCGATGTTGAGTTTCGTGACCTTCGAATCGATACCTATTCCGCATATGCTCATTTTCGGTTTAAACTAGATCAGGTGGGTCGTTTAGAGTTATTTGGGGGCCTTTATGTATTTTTTTGGGCTTGGGATTTTCGAAAAAGTGACCTTATCTCTTTACTAGACGTGTAGATGCAATGTGTAGGTTCGTGACCTTCAAATCGATACCTATTTAGGCATATGTTCATTTTCGTTTTAAACCTGACCAGGTGGGTCGTTTTAGGTTATTTGGGGGCATTTCTATACTTTATTGTGTTTGGTATTTTCTAAAAAATGTCATTTTCTCTTATTAGATGTGTGGATACGATGTTGAAGGTCGTGACCTACGAATCGATACCTATTTCTTCATACGTTTTTGTATTTTCTAAAGAGTGTCCTTGCCTCTTATTAGACGTGTGGATGCAATGTTGAAGCTTGTGACCTTCGAATCTATACCTATTTTGGCATATGTTCATTTTCGAATTAAAGTTGACCGCATGGGTCGTTTGGGGTTATTTGGTGGAGTTTCTATACTTTATTGGGTTTGGTATTTTTTAAAAAGTGTCGTTATCTCTTATTAGACATGTGGATGCAATGTTGAGGGTCGAGACCTTCGAATCGATACTTATTTTGGTATATGTTCATTTTCGATTTAAACCAGACCGGGTGGGTTGTTTGGGGTTATTTGGGGGCGTTTCGGTACTTTTTTTGGCTTGGGATTTTTGAAAAAGTATTCTCATCTCTTATTAGACGTGTGGATGCAATGTTGAGGGTCGTGACCTTCGAATCAATACCTACTTCAACATATGTTCATTTTTTGTTTTAACAAGACCGGGTGGATCGTTTGGGTTATTTGGGGACATTTTTGTACTTTTTTGGGCATGGGATTTTCTAAAAAGTGTCCTTATCTCTTATTAGACGTGTGGATGCGGTGTTGAGGGTCGTGACCTTCGAATCGATACCTACTTCCACATATGTTCATTTTCGGTTTAAACCAGATCGGGTGGGTCTTTTAGGGTTATTTGGGCATTTTTGTACTTTTTTGGCCATGGGATTTTATAAAAAGTGACCTTATCTCTTATTAGACGTGTGGATGCCATGTTGAAGGTCGTTACCTTCGAATCGATACCTATTTCGACATCTATTCATTTTTAGTTTAAACCAGACCGGGAGGATCGTTTTGGGTTATTTGTGCGCATTTTTGTACTTTTTTGGTTTTGGTATTTTCTAAGAAGTCTCCTTATCTCTGATTAGATGTGTGGATGCGATGTTGAGGAACGTGACCTTCGAATCAATACTTGTTTCGCATATGTTCATTTTCGATTTAAACCAGACTGGGTGTGTCGTTTGGAGTTATTTGAGGGCCTTTTGTACTTTTTTGGACTTTGGATTTTTTAAAAAGTGTCCTTATCTCTTATTAGGCATGTGGATACGATGTTGAGGGTCGTGACCTTCGAATCATACCGATTTCGATATATGTACATTTTTTATTTAAACCAGACCTGGTGGGTCGTTTGGGGTTATTTGGGGACAATTCTGTACTCTTTTGGTCTTGGGATTTTCTAAAAAGTGTCCTTATCTCTTATTGGACGTGTGGTTGCAATGTTGAGGGTCGCTACCTTCGAATCGAGACCTATTTTAACATATGTTCATTTTTTGTTTAAACCAGACTTGGTGGGTTGTTTGGGATTATTTGGAGGGAATTCTGTAGTTTTTAGGATTTGGTCTTATCAAAAAAGTGTCCTTATCTCCTATTAGGCGTGTGGATGCGATGTTGAGGGTGGTGACCTTCGAATCGATACCTATTTTTGCATATGTTTATTTTCGATTTAAACTAGACCAGGTGGGTCGTTTGGGGTTATTTGGGGGCATTTCTGTACTTTTTGGGCTTAGGATTTTTCCAAAAGTGTCCTTATCTTTTATTAGACGTGTGGATGCGATGATGAGGATCGTTACCTTTGAATCGATACCCATTTCCACATATGTTCATTTTCTATTTAAACCAGATCGGGTGGGTCGTTTGGGACGGGTCGTTTGGGACTATTTGGGGGTATTTCTGTACTTTTTTGGTTTTGGTATTTTCTAAAATGTGTCCTCGTCTCTTATTAGACGTGTGGATGCGGTGTTGAGGGTCGTGACCTTCGAATCGATACCTATTTCGGCATATGTTCATTTTCGGTATAAACCAAGCTGATTGGGTCGTTTGGGGTTATTTGGGGGCATTTCTGTACTTTTTTGGATTTTGTATTTTCTAAAAAGTGTCCTTGTCTCTTATTAGACGTGTGCATGCAATGTTGAGGCTTGTGACCTTCGAATCTATACCTTTTTTTTTTTGATAGGTAAGTATGATTGTATAAAGAAACAGAAAAGATACAAAAGAGGGCAGCCCCTTCCCTCCCCCCTTAGACAGGCCTAAGAGGAAGAGGAGAGCTCCCAAAACAACCCGAGGACAGGCCCTCGGTTATACAGCCTAGCAAATGGCCCAAGACTCAAAGTTACAAGTTTCGAAAATAGACTTTCCGGTCATAGTCATTTTTTATCGACTCCACCAATTCCGGTGGAAAATCCGGTGGATAAATAATAACTTCCCCATCTCCAGTATCCATAGAAGCAATAAAGTCTGTGGCTGATTGATCTCCCTCCAAACATGTTTGATTTCCTTACGTTGTAGATGATGGAAGATAGAAGAAATACGATCTCTCAAAGTTTGCATATTCCAAGGGCAGCTCACGACCCCATTCAGAATATCCACTGCAAGCTTGGAATCAGATCTTATGGAAACCTGAAGCTGGCTGTTTTGAGCACAAAGAGAAACCCCCCCTTAAAATTGCATAAAGCTCCATGCTAAGAACAGAATTGTTGTCTCCATTACCCACAAAAGCCATAATGGCTGCACCTGTAGCATCACAAATTATCCCACCATAGGAGGCCCTATCAACCGTTAAGGATCCATCACAATGAAGAACGGTCATATTAGCTGGAGGCCTAAACCAGGCACAAGTTTTCTGAGTAATAGTCTTCCAATCCACCCTAAGCCCCCACTTATCAGCTAGGAACTGGTTCCTCGGGTTTTGGATCACCGAAATGGAAAAAGCAGCACATTTAATAGACACATCCTGCCGAATGGCCTCAACAATCTGGTCATGAGTCCTAACCTTATTCTCAAAAAGTCTTCGATTTCTTTCCCACCAAATATAGTGGACAGTGGCACAAAAGGCCAATTTAGGAACCATATCTAACATATCATCAGCACAAGCACTACTAGCAAGCCAAGCAATTGCACTCTGAATAGTGGTAGGTCCCCCTCCTCCTTGAGAACACAAAGAGCTAACTTTACCCCAAATGCTACTTGAAAAGGGGCAAATGAAGAAGAGATGTTCATGACTTTCAATCCCAGCCCAGCAAAAACTGCAATTCTGTCCAACTTGGATGTTCCTCTTAATAATCTGGTCCTTGGTAGGGAGGCCTTCCATAAGACATCTCCAAGTGGTGCAAGAATGCTTAGGGAAGTTCAGCAAACCAAATAAATTTATGCCAACCTACCTTAGGAGCAGTCCCTCTAAGAGTCTCCCAGGCTGATTTAGTGGTAAATAAGCCATTTGGATTTTCCTTCCAAACAATAAGGTCATCCATATTTCTCAAAATAGGAACATGTTGTAACTCACCCCAAGCACTAATAAGGTCAAAGGAACCAGGAGGAGTGGGATGCCACTCACCATGCCGTATAATATCTGAAACCAAGGCCATACGATTAGAACCCGCATCATATCTGATGCGATCTCCAAACCTCTTAAATAAAACCCCTTGAGGGTGCCACTTATCCAGCCAGAGCCTTGTAAACCGGCCAGACCCAATAAAGTGGTGAATATTGGGCTCAGCCAAGTCTCTATATTTGAGAACTTTACGCCAAACCCAGGAACAATTTTGGGGGGTTTTCACCATCCAAATGGAATCATTCTTCAGATAACGGGCATACACCCATCGAACCCAGAGACTGTCTTTTATGGAGACAATCCACCAAATCTGCTTTAGGATACCCGAAATATTCATATCTGAAATCCTGCGAATACCCAAGCCTCCCTCATCCTTAGGCTTACATACTTTATCCCAAGAAATATAGTGTACCTTTCTTTCCAAGGAAGGGCCCGTCCAAAGAAAGTTTGCAAACATGGATTCCAACTTTCGCTTGACACCACCTGGCAAGGCAAAAATACCTGACCAATAAATATAGCAGCCTGTGGGACAGATCCGAGGAGTTGCAACCTGCCCAAAAAGAAAGGAATCGTGCTTTCCAGCCTTCAAGTCTTTTCCGAACCAGGTCCACAATGGCGGAGCGATCCGCCATTGAAAGTTTTCGAGAAATAAGGGGGACACCAAGGTACCGAATAGGCAACTTAGTGGCCACAAATTCCGTTAAATCCAAAAGTTGCGGTCGGCCGTTTGAGTGAGGCCCCTAAAATAATAGAGGACTTAGCTCTGTTGAGTTTCAACCCGAGTAGGTATGAAAATCGACAAAGCTCCCAAACAAGCCGAAATAGAGTCCGAGACAGCCTTCACAAAGATCATCAAATCGTCTGCGAAAATGAGATGAGAAAGATGGGAGCTTTTACATCTAGGCAGAGACTAATCTGCCCCTCCATCTCTAACTCACGCATCAAAGCCGAGAAACCTTCCATGGCTATAGTGAACAAATAAGGGAGAGGGGTCCCCCGCCGAATTCCCCTCCTCCCCTAAAGTAACCTGTAGGACTCCCATTAAGAAGGATTGAGAAGCATGGTGTGTCAACACACGCCTTCACCCACCGAATAAACATGCTTGGAAACCCCATCCGTTCCATGATCTCAAAAAGAAATTTCCTACTAAGAGAGTCATAGGCCTTATGTAAATCAATCTTCAAAACTGCCGTAGGCGAAGTTCCTTTCTGCTCAATACCCCTAACAATATCATGGCAAACTAAGATATTATCCACAATAGACCGGCCCTTAATAAAAGCAGATTGGTTGTCACTAACTACCTTCCCCACCACTCCTTGCAGCCTATTAGACAAAATTTTTGTAATGATTTTGTAAAATAGATTACAAAGAGCAATAGGTCTATACCCCGCAAAAGAAGAAGTTGCATCAGTTTTAGGGATAAGACTAATGAACGTAGCATTGATAGAACTCGGCATAAAAGAAGTGGAAAAGAACCATTTAATAGCCAGAGTAAGATCCTCACCAACAACCTCCCAAGCATGCTTGAAAAAAGCTGCTCCAAATCCATCCGGTCCAGGAGCCTTAGAATTCTTCAAAGAAAACAACACATCTCTAATCTCCTTATTAGAAACCTTCCCAATAAGACTATTCTGCTGCACAAGATCTAGGCCATGTCTCAAAGGGATCGAACCAGGAAAATATCCAACATCCTCCACCTCCACACCAAACAAGTTCATATAGAAGGACACCGCCTCCTTTTTTATCAGATTTGGCTCCTTGATGACCTCATTCTCAGCATTATGCACCTCCAAGATGTGATTCCTGTTCTACCTACAAACCATGGATTTATGAAAAAATCCATTATTACCATCCCCCAGCTGAATATTTTTAACTCTAGACTTTTCCTTCGAATCTATACCTATTTTGGCATATGTTCATTTTTGGTTTAAAGTTGACTGTGTGGGTCGTTTGGGGTTATTTGGTGGAGTTTCTATACTTTATTGGGTTTGGTATTTTTTTAAAAAGTGTCGTTATTTCTTATTGGACATGTGGATGCGATGTTGAGGGTCATGACCTTCGAATCGATACGTATTTCTGTATATGTTCATTTTCGGTTTAAATCAGACTGGGTGGGTTGTTTGGGGGTTTTTTGGGGGCATTTCGGTACTTTTTTGGGCTTGGGATTTTTGAAAAAGTATTCTCACCTCTTATTAGACGTGTGGATGCAATGTTGAGGGTCGTGACCTTCGAATCAATACCTATTTCGACATATGTTCATTTTTTGTTTAAACAAGACCGGGTGTATCGTTTGGGTTATTTAGAGACATTTCTGTACTTTTTTGGGCATGGCATTTTATAAAAAGTGTCATTATCTCTTATTAGATGTGTGGATGCGGTGTTGAGGGTTGTGACCTTCGAATCGATACCTATTTCCACATATGTTCATTTTCGATTTAAACCAGATCGGGTGGGTCGTTTAGGGTTATTTGGGCTTTCTGTACTTTTTTGGCCATGGGATTTTGTAAAAAGTGACCTTATCTCTTATTAGACGTGTGGATGCCATGTTGAGGGTCGTTACCTTTGAATCGATACCTATTTCGACATCTGTTCATTTTCAGTTTAAACCATACCGGGAGGATCGTTTTGGGTTATTTGGGGGCATTTCTGTACTTTTTTGGTTTTGGTATTTTCTAAAAAGTGTCGTTATCCCTGATTAGATATGTGGATGCGATGTTGAGGGACGTGACCTTCGAATCAATACTTGTTTCGCATATGTTCATTTTTTATTTAAACCAGACTGGGTGTGTCGTTTGGAGTTATTTGGGGGCCTTTTTGTACTTTTTTGGGCTTAGGATTTTCTAAAAAGTGTCCTTATCTCTTATTAGGCGTGTGGATGCGATGTTGTGGGTCGTGACCTTCGAATCATACCGATTTCAATATATGTATTTTTTTTATTTAAACCAGACCAGATGGGTCGTTTGGGGTTATTTGCAGACAATTCTGTACTTTTTTGGTCTTGGGATTTTCTGAAAAGTGTCCTTATCTCTTATTGGACGTGTGTTTGCAATGTTGAGGGTCGCTACCTTCGAATCGAGACCTATTTTGAGATATGTTCATTTTTTGTTTAAACCAGACCGGGTGGGTCGTTTGGGATTATTTGGAGGGAATTCTGTAGTTTTTAGGATTTGGTCTTATAAAAAAAGTGTCCTTATCTCCTATTAGGCGTGTGGATGCGATGTTTAGGCTGGTGACCTTCAAATCGATACCTATTTTTGCATATGTTTATTTTCGATTTAAACCAGACCAGGTGGGTCGTTTGGGGTTATTTGGGGGCATTTCTGTAATTTTTTGGGCTTAGGATTTCCCAAAAGTGTCCTTATCTCTTATTAGACGTGTGGATACGATGATGGGGATCGTTACCTTTGATCGATACCCATTTCCACATATGTTCATTTTTTTTTTAAACCAGATCGGGTGGGTCGTTTGGGATTATTTGGGGGTATTTCTGTACTTTTTTAGTTTTGGTATTTTCTAAAATGTGTCCTTATCTCTTATTAGACGTGTGGATGCGGTGTTGAGGGTCGTGACCTTCGAATCGATACCTATTTCGGCATATGTTCATTTTCGGTATAAACCAAGCCGAGTGGGTCGTTTGGGGTTATTTGGGGGCATTTCTATACTTTTTTGGATTTTGTATTTTCTAAAAAGTGTCCTTGTCTGTTATTAGACGTGTGGATTCAATGTTGAGGCTTTTGACCTTCGATTCTATACCTATTTTGGCATATGTTCATTTTCGGTTTAAAGTTGACCGCGTGGGTCGTTTGGGGTTATTTTGTGGAGTTTCTATACTTTATTAGGTTTGGTATTTTTTAAAATGTGTCGTTATCTCTTATTAGATGTGTGGATGCGATGTTGAGGGACGTGACCTTTGAATCGATACCTATTTTGACATCTGTTCATTTTCAGTTTAAACTAGACCGGGAGGGTCGTTTTGGGTTATTTGGGGGCATTTCTCTACTTTTTTGGTTTTGGTATTTTCTAAAAAGTGTCTTTATCTCTGATTAGATGTGTGGATGCGATGTTGAGGGATGTGACCTTCGAATCAATACTTGTTTCGCATATGTTCATTTTCGGTTTAAACCAGACTGGATGTGTCGTTTGGAGTTATTTGGGGGCCTTTTTGTACTTTTTTGGGCTTAGGATTTTCTAAAAAGTGTCATTATCTCTTATTAGGCGTGTGGATGTGGTGTTGAGGGTCGTGACCTTCGAATCATACCGATTTTGATATATGTACATTTTTTATTTAAACCAGACCAGGTGGGTCGTTTGGGGTTATTTGGGGACAATTCTGTACTTTTTTGGTCTTGGGATTTTTTGAAAAGTGTCCTTATCTCTTATTGGACGTGTAGTTGCAATATTGAGGGTCGCTACCTTCGAATCGAGACCTATTTTGACATATGTTTATTTTCGGTTTAAACCAGACCGGGTGGGTCGTTTGGGATTATTTGGAGGCAATTCTGTAGTTTTTAGGATTTGGTCTTATAAAAAAAGTGTCCTTATCTCCTATTAGACGTGTGGATGCGATGTTGAGGGTGGTGACCTTAGAATCGATACCTATTTTTGTATATGTTTATTTTCGATTTAAACCAGACCTGGTGGGTCGTTTGGGGTTATTTGGGGGCATTTCTATACTTTTTTGGGATGGGATTTTCTAAAAAATGTCCTTATCACTTATTAGACTTGTGGTTGCAGTGTTGATGGTCATGACCTTCGAATCTATACTTGTTTCCACATATGTTCATTTTTTGTTTAAATCAGACCGGGTGGGTCGTTAAGGGTTATTTGGGCATTTCTGTACTTTCTTGGGCTGTGGATTTTCTAAAAAGTGTCCATGTCTCTTACTAGACGTGCGGATGCAATGCTGTGGGTGGTGACCTTTGAATCGATACGTATTTTGGCATATGTTCATTTTCGGTTTAAACCTGACCGGGTGAGTCGTTTGGGGTTATTTGGTGGCATTTCGATACTTTTTTAGGGTTGGGAATTTTGTAAAAGTATTCTCATCTCTTATTAAACGTGTGGACGCAATGTTGATGGTATTGACCTTCGAATCGATACCTATTTCGACATATGTTCATTTTTTGTTTAAACCAGACCGGGTGGGTCATTTGGGGTTATTTGGGGCATTTCTAAACTTTTTTGGGCATGAGATTTTCTAAAAAGTGTCCTTATCTCCTATTAGACGTGTGGATGCAATGTTGGGGGTTGTGACCTTCGAATCGATACCTATTTCGATATATGTTCATTTTGGGTTTAAACCAAACCGGGTGGGTCGTTTGAGGTTATTTAGGGGCATTTTCGTAGTTTTTTGGGCTTAGGATTTTCTAAAAGGTGTCCTTTTCTCTCATTAGATATGTGGATGCGATGTTGAGGGTCGTGACCTTCGAATCGATACCTATTTCGACATATGTTCATTTTCGGTTTAAACTAGACCGTGTGGGTCGTTTGGGGTTAATTGAGGGCATTTCTGTACTTTTTTGGGCTTGGGATTTTCTAAAAGGTGTCCTTATCGTTTATTAAATGTGTGGATGCAATGTTGAGGGTCGTGACCTTTGAATCGATACCTATTCCGCATATGTTCATTTTCGGTTTAAACTAGATCGGGTGGGTCGTTTCGAGTTATTTGGGGGCCTTTCCGTACTTTTTTGGGTTCGAATTTTCTAAAAAATGTCCTTATCTCTTTACTAAAAGTGTGGATGCAATGTTGAGGGTCGTGACCTTCAAATCGATACCGATTTTGGCATATGTTCATTTTCTATTTAAACCAGATTGGGTGGGTCGTTTGAAGTTATTTGGGGGCCTTGTTTTACTTTTTGGGGCTTGGGATTTTCTAAAAAGTGTCCTTATCTCTTATTAGACTTGGAGATACGATGTTGAGGGTCCTGAGCTTCGAATCGATACCTATTTCAGCATATGTTCATTTTCGGTTTAAACCAGACCGGGTGGGTCGTTTGGAGTTATGTGGGGGCATTTCTATACTTTTTTGGGGCTTTGGATTTTCTAAAAAGTGTCCCTATCTCTTATTAGATGTGTGAATGCAATGTTGAGGGTAGTGACCTTCGAAAAGACACCTATTTCGACATATGTTCAATTTCGGTTTAAACCAGACCGGGTGGGTCGTTTGCGGTTATTTGGGGGCATTTCTGCACTTTTGGTATTTTCTAAAAAGTGTCCTTATCACTTATTGGATATGTGAATGCAATGTTGAGTGTCGTGATCTTCGAATCGATACCTATTCCGCATATGTTCATTTTCGATTTAAACTAGATCGGGTGGATCGTTTGGAGTTATTTGGGGGCCTTTCTGTATTTTTTTGGGCTTGGGATTTTCTAAAAAGTGTCCTTATCTCCTTACTAGACGTGTGGATGCGATGTTGAGGGTCGTGACCTTCAAATCGATACCTATTTCGGCTTATGTTCATTTTCTATTTAAATTAGATTGGGTGGGTCGTTTGAAGTTATTTGGGGGCCTTTTTATACTTTTTTGGGCTTGGGATTTTCTAAAAAGTGTCCTTATCTCTTATTAGATAAGTGGATGCGATGTTGAGGGTCGTGACCTTTGAACGATACCTATTTCAGCATATGTTCATTTTCAGTTTAGACCAGATCGAGTGGGTTGTTTGGAGTTATTTGAGGGCATTTCTATACTTTTTTGGGCTTGGGATTTTCTAAAAGGTGTCATTATCTCTTATTAGACGTGTGGATGCGATGTTGAGGGTCGTGACCTTCGAATCGATACCTATTTCCACATATGTTCATTTTCGATTTATACCAGACTTTGTGGTCGTTTAGGGTTATTTGGGCATTTCTATCATTTTTTGGGCTTGGGATTTTCTAAAAAGTGTCCTTATCTCTTAATAGACGTGTGGATGCGATGTTGAGGGTCGTTTGCTTCGAATTAATACCTAATTCGATATATGTTCAATTTCGATTTAAATTAGACCGGGTGGGTCATTTGGGGTTATTTCGGGGCATTTCTGTACTTTTTTGGGAACGGTATTCACTAAAAAGTGTCCTAATCTATTATTACACGTGTGGATACGATGTTGAGGGTCCTGACCTTCGAATCGATACGTATTCCGCATATGTTCATTTTCGGTTTAAACTAGATCGGGTGGGTCGTTTGGAGTTATTTTGGGGCCTTTCTGTACTTTTTTGGGCTTGGGATTTTCTAAAAAGTGTCCTTATCTCTTTCCTAGATGTGTGGATGCAATGTTGAGGGTCGTGACCTTTAAATCGTACCTATTTCGGCATACGTTCATTTTCTATTTAAACCAGATTGGGTGGGTCGTTTGAAATTATTTGGGGCCTTTTGTACTTTTTTGGGCTTGGGATTTTCTAAAAAGTGTCCTTACTTCTTATTGGACATGTGGATGCGATGTTGAGGGTCCTGACCTTCGAATTGATACCTATTTCAGCATATGTTCATTTTTTGCTTAAACCAGACCGGGTGGGTTGTTTGGAGTTATTTGGGGGCATTTCTGTACTTTTTTGGGGCTTGGGATTTTCTAAAAAATGTCCTTATCTCTTATTAGACCTGTGGATGCGATGTTGAGGGTCGTTACTTTCAAATCGATACCTATTTCGACATATGTTTATTTTCGGTTTAAACCAGGCTAGGTGGGTCATTTGGGGTTATTTGGAGGCATTTCTGTCCTTTTTTGGTTTTGGCATTGTCTAACAAGTGTCTTTGTCTCTTATTAGACGTGCGGATGCGATGTTGAGGGTCGTGACCTTCTAATCGATACCTATTTCGGTATATGTTCTTTTTCGATTTAAACCAGACCGGGTGGGTCGTTTGGGGTTATTTGGGGGCATTTCTGTACTTTTTTGGGCTTGGGATTTTCTAAAAGGTGTCCTTATCTCTTATTAGATGTGTGGATGCAATGTTGAGGGTGGTGACCTTCGAATCGATACCTATTTCGACATATTGAACATTTTTTATTTAAACCACATCGGAGGGGTCGTTTGGGGGCATTTCTGTACTTTTTTGGGTTTGGTATTTCCTAAAAAGTGTCCTTATCTCTTATTAAACATGTGGATGTGATGTTGAGAGTCGTGACCTTCGAATCGATACCTATTCCGCATATGTTCTTTTTCTGTTTAAACCAGATCGGGGGATCGTTTCAAATTATTTGGGGCCCTTTCTGTACTTTTTTGGGCTTGGGACTTTCTTAAAAGTGTTTGTACCTCTTGTTAGACATGTGGATGCGTTGTTGAGGGTCGTGACCTTCGAATCGATACCTATTTCGACATATGTTCATTTTTGGTTTAAACCAGACCGGGTGGGTTGTTCGGGGTTATTTGGGGGCATTTCTATAGTTTTTTTGGGTTTCGTATTTTCTAAAAAGTGCCCTTGTCTATCATTAGACGTGTGGATGCAATGTTTTGGGTCGTGACCATCGAATCGATACCTATTTCAGCATATGTTCATTTTTGGTTTAAACATGACCGGGTGGGTTGTTTGGGGTTATTTGGGGGTGTTTCTGTACACCTTTTGGGATTGGGATTTTTTCAAAATGTGTCCTGGTCTCTTATAAGATGTGTGGATGCGATGTTGAGGGTCGTGACCGTCGAATCGATACCAATTTTGACATATGTGCATTTTCGGTTTAAACCAGATCGTGTGGGTCGTTTGGGGTTATTTGGAGGCATTTCTGTACTTTTTTGGATTTGGCATTTTCTAAAAAGTGTCCATATATCTCTTACTAGACGTGTGGATGCGATGTTGAGGATCGTGACCTTCGAATCGTTACCTATTTTGGCATATGTTCATTTTCGATTTAAACCTGGTCGGGTGGGTCGTTTTGGGTTATTTGGGGGCATTTCTGTACTTTTTTGGTTTTGGTTTTTCTAAAAAGTGTCATTGTCTCTTATTAAACTTGTGGATGCGATGTTGAGGGTCGTGACCTTCGAATCGATACCTATTTCGGTATATGTCGTTTGGGGTTATTTGGGGGCATTTCTTACTTTTTTGGGCTTGGGATTTTCTAAAAGGTGTCCTTATCTCTTATTAGACGTGTGGATGCGATGTTGAGGGTCGTGACCTTCAAATCGATACCTATTTCGACATATGTTCATTTTCGGTTTAAAACATACCGGGTGGGTCATTTGGGGTTATTTGGGGGCATTTCTGTACTTTTTTGGGTTTGGTATTTTCTAAAAAGTGTCCTTATCTCTTATTAAATGTGTGGATATGATGTTGAGGGTCGTGACCTTTGAATCGATACCTATTCCGCATATATTCATTTTTGGTTTAAACCAGATCGGGTGGGTCGTTTGGAGTTATTTGGGGCCCTTTCTGTACTTTTTTGGGCTTGGGATCTTCTAAACAATGTCCTTATCTCTTACTAAACGTGTGGATGCAATGATGAGGGTCGTGACCTTCGAATCGATACCTATTTTGACATATGTTCATTTTTTGTTTAAACCAGACCGGGTGGGTCGGTTTAGGTTATTTGGGGGCATTATTTGTAGTTTTTCTGTGTTGGGATTTTCTTAAAAGTGTCCTTATCTCTTATTAGACATATGGATGCGATGTTCAGGGTCGTGACCTTCGAATCAATACCTATTTCAGCGTATGTTCATTTTCGGTTTAAACCAGACCGGGCGGGTCGTTTGGGGCTATTGGGGAGTTTCTGTACTTTTTTGGGATTGGGATTTTCTAAAAAGTGTCCTTATCTCTTATTAGACTTGTGGATGCGATGTTGATGGTCGTGACCTTCGAATCGATACCAATTTAGGCGTATGTTCATTTTCGGTTTAAACCTGACCGGGTGGGTCATTTTGGGTTATTTGGGGGCATTTCTATATTTTTTTGGGTTTCGTATTTTCTAAGAGGTTTCATTTTCTCTTATTAGACGTGTGGATGCGATGTTGGGTGTCGGGACCTTTGAATAGATACCTATTTCCACATATGTTCATTTTTGGTTTAAACCAGACCGGGTGGGTCGTTCGGGGTTATTTGGGGGCATTTCTGTACTTTTTTAGGGTTTGGAATTTTCTAAAAAGTGTCCTTGTCTGTTATTAGACATGTGGATGCGATGTTGAGGGTCGTGACCTTCGGATCGATACCTATTTCAGCATAGGTTCATTTTTGGTTTAAACCAGGTCGGGTGGGTCGTTTGGGGTTATTTGGGGGAGTTTCTGTACTTTTTTGGGATTGGGATTTTCTAAAATGTGTCCTTATCACTTTTTAGACGTGTGGATGCGATGTTGAGGGTTGTGACCTTCAAATCGATACCTATTTCGATATATATGCATTTTCAGTTTAAACCAGACCGGGTGGGTCATTTGGGGTTATTTGGAGGCATATCTGTACTTTTTGGGATTTGGCATTTTCTAAAATGTGTCTTTATCTCTTATTAGATGTGTGGATGCGATGTTATGCATCATGACCTTCGAATCGATACCTATTTCGGCATATGTTCATTTTCGGTTTAAACCAGACCGGGTGGGTCGTTTTGGGTTATTTGGGGACATTTCTGTACTTTTTTGGTTTTGGTATTTTCTAAAAAGTGTCCTTGTCTCTTATTAGACGGGTGGATGCGATGTTGAGAGTCATGACCTTCGAATCTATACCTATTTCGGTATATGTTTATTTTCGATTTAAACAGACCGGGTGAGTCGTTTGGGGTTATTTGGGGGCATTTCTGTACTTTTTTTGGCTTGGGCTTTTCTAAAAGAGGTCCTTATCTCTTAATAGATGTGTGGATGCGATGTTGAGGGTCGTGACCATCGAATCGATACCTATTTCGGTATATGTTCATTTTTGGTTTAAACAGACCAGGTGGGTCGTTTGGGGTTATTTGGGGGCATTTCTGTACTTTTTTGGGCTTGGGATTTTTTAAAATGCGTCCTTATCTCTTATTATATGTGTGGATGCGATGTTGAGGGTCGTGACCTTCGAATCGATACCTATTCCGCATATGTTCATTTTCGGTTTAAACCAGATTGGGTGGGTCATTCGTAGTTATTTGGGGGCCTTTTCGTACTTTTTTGGGCTTGGGATTTTCTAAAAAGTGTCCTTATCTCTTACTAGACATGTGGATGCAATATTGAGGGTCGTGATCTTCGAATCGATCCCTATTTTGGCATATGTTCATTTTCGGTTTAAACCAGATCGGGTGGGTCGTTTGGAGTTATTTGGGGGCCTTTCTGTACTTTTTTGGGCTTGGTATTTTCTAAAAAGTGTCCTTATCTCTTATTAGATGTGTGGATGGGATGTTGAGTGTTGTGACCTTTGAATCAATACCTGTTCTGTATATTTTTATTTTCGATTTAAACCAAATCGGGTGGGTCGTTTGGAGTTATTTGGGGGCCTTTATGTACTTTTTTGGGCTTGGGATTTTCTAAACAGTGTCCTTATCTCTTTACTAGATCTGTGGATGCAATGTTGAGGGTCGTGACCATCAAATCGATACCTATTTCGGCATATGTTCATTTTCTATTTAAACTAGATCGGGTGGATCGTTTGGAGTTATTTGGGGGCATTTCTGTGGTTTTTTGGATCTGGCATTTTCTAAAAAGTGTCATTATCACTTATTAGACGTGTGGATGTGATGTTGAGGATCGTGACCTTCGAATCGATATCTATTTTGGCATATGTTCATTTTCGGTTTAAAGCTGATCGGGTGGGTCGTTTTTTGTTATTTTGGGGCATTTCTATACTTTTTTGGTTTTGGTATTTTCTTAAAAGTGTCCTTGTCGATTATTAGACGTGTGGATGCGATGTTGAGGGTCGTGAGCTTTAAATCGATTCCTATTTTGATATATGTTCTTTTTCGGTTTAAACCGACGGGGTGGGTCGTTTGGGGTTATTTGGGGGCATTTCTGTACTTTTTTGGGCTTGAGATTTTCTAAAAGGTGTTCTTATCTCTTATTAGATGTGTGGATTCGATGTTGAGGGTCGTGACCTTCAAATCGATACCTATTTTGACATATGTTCATTTTTGGTTTAAAACATACCGGGTGGGTCGTTTGGGGCTATTTGGGGGCATTTCTGTACTTTTTGGGGTTTGGTATTTTCTAAAAAGTGTCCTTATCTGTTATTAATCGTCTGGATGCGATGTAGAGGGTCGTGACCTTCGAATCGATACCTATTCCGCATATGTTCATTTTCGGTTTAAACCAGATTGGGTGGGTCCTTTGGAGTTATTTGGGAGCCTTTCTTTACTTTTTTGGGCTTGGGATTTTTTAAAAAGTGTCCTTAGCTCTTACTAGGCGTGTGGATGCAATGATGAGGGTCGTGACCTTCGAATCGATACCTGTTTTGACATATGTTCATTTTCTATTTAAACCAAACCAGGTGGGTCGTTTGGGGTTATTTGGGGGCATTTCTGTTCTTTTTTGGCTAGGGATTTTCTAAAAAGTGTCCGTACCTCTAGTTAGACGTGTGGATGTGGTGTTGAGGGTCGTGACCTTGGAATCGATACCAATTTCGACATATGTTCTTTTTTTGTTTAAACTAGACCGGGTGGGTCATTTTAGGTTATTTGGGGGCATTTTTCTGTACTTTTTCCGACTTGGGAATTTCAGAAAAGTGTCATTATCTCTTTTTTTTTTGATAAGTAAGATGTATGTGTATAAAAGAAAAAGAAAGAAAACAAAAGAAGGCAGCCTACTTCCAACCCTTAGACAACTCTAAGAGGGAGGAAGGGCCCCACACCCCCCGAGGACATGCCCCTCGGTAATACATGAGAAAGCCACTCGACCCAATCAAGGAGGTCTAAACTGGACCTTACCGGAGACATCATCATAAATCAACCGGTTAAGATCCTCAACAAAACCCGAAGGATATAAAATAGTCTCCCCATCACTAAGATCAATAGAAGCAATAAAATCCGTCGGCTGATTCAACTCCCTCCAAACATGCCTTATCTCATAACGAGCCAACTGGTTTAGGCTAGACAAAATCTGAACTTCAAGGTATATACACTCCAAGGGTAGCTGGAAACACCGTAAGAATCTCGATAGCCACCTTCGAATCAGATCTGATGGACATATGGCGAAGCTCTCTCGTAAGCACGAGTAACCCCCTGTAAATGGCTAGTAACTCCATATGAAGAACCGAGGCCTCCACACCTTTGCCGACATAAGCCAAAACAGGGTCCCCCAAGGTATTGCGAATAAGGCCCCGTAAGCAGCTCTATCTCCCCTCAAGGAACCATCGCAATGCAAAGTAAACAAATCTGTTGGAGGTATGGGCCGGACACAAGCTTTGGGAATAGCAGAGCCCATCTCACCGTAAACCCCACATATCGACCAAGAATTGATTCCTAGGTGAATAGGCAACCGAAATAGGGCTTTGAGAGCCCTTAGTCACAACATCAAACTTAATAGCTTGGATAATAGCATCATAAGACCTTGCTTGATTATCGAAGAGACGCTGATTTCTCTCCCACCAAACATGATAGGTTGACGCACAAAAAGCCATCTTAGGGATAACATCCAAATTATCATTAACACACACTACCTGAACAAGCCAGTTAACCACATCGAGGAGGCTAGCCGGGCCTTTGCCACCAAGGAAAAGCATAGAACTAACTCTATCCCAAATGTTTCTGGAAAAAGGACACTCAAAGAATAAATGGCTATGGCATTCTGAATTTCCCCAACAAAGAATACAATTTTGCCCAATATTTATATTCCTTCTTTGAAGCTGGTCTTTTGTGGGGAGCCCCGACATCAGGCATCTCCAAGCAAGACAGAATGCCTAGGCAAAAACCAGGAAACCAAACAAGCTTGTGCCAAGCTACCATTATAGATCTACTCCTCACTTTCTCCCAAGCCGACTTTGTAGAAAAAGTGCCATTAGCCGTACCTTTCCAAACAACAAGATCTGCCCTTCCATTAACAATGGGAATACTAGGGAGGTCTCTAAAAACAGTAATCAAATCAAAAGAGCCCTGAGGGGGGGAAAGCCATTGGCCATTCCTAATAAGATCAGAAACCAAGGTAAGCCTGGTGGATCCAACATCATATCGAATCCGATCACCAAACCTTTTAATCAAAACCCCTTTGGGGTGCCAATAATCCAACCACAGTCTAGTAGAGTGGCCATTCCCAATAATATGATAGATATGGGGTTCAGCCAAGTCCCTATACTTAAGAATCTTTCTCCACACCCAAGAGCAATTTTGGGGAGTCTTAACAGTCCAAATAGAATCATTTCTAAGGTATCGGGTGTACACCCATCTAACCCAAAGGCTGTCCTTCCTAGAAGCAATCCACCAGATTTGCTTAAGGATACCCGCCGAATTCATATCAGAAATCCTCCTAATTCCAAGGCCCCCTTCAGCCTTAGATGTGTGGATGCGGTGTTGAGGGTCATGACCTACGAATCGATACCTATTTTCACATGTGTTCATTTTCGGTTTAAACTAGACTGGGTGGGTCGTTTAGGGTTATTGTGACATTTCTGTACTTATTTGGGCTTTGGATTTTCTAAAAAGTGTCCTTATCTCTTAATAGACATGTAGATTCGATGTTGAAGGTCGTTACCTTCGAATCGATAACTATTTCGACATATGTTCATTTTTTGTTTAAACCACACCGAGTGGGTCATTTGGGTTATTTGGAGGCATTTCTGTACTTTTTTGGGTTTGGTATTTTCTAAAAAGTGTCATAATATGTTATTAAACGTGTGGATGCGATGTTGAGGGTCCTGACCTTCGAATCGATACCTATTCCGCATATGTTCATTTTCTATTTAAACCAGATCGGGTGGGTCATTTGAAGTTATTTGGGGGCCTTTCTATCCTTTTTTGGACTTGGGATTGTCTAAAAAGTGTCCTTATCTCTTATTAGACATGTGGATGAGATGTTGAGGGTCGTGACCTTCGAATCGATACCTATTTCAGCATATGTTCATTTTTTGTTTAAACCAGACTGGGTGGGTCGTTTGGAGTTATTTGGGGGCATTTCTGTACATTTTTGGGGCTTGGGATTTTCTAAAAAGTGTCATTATCTCTAATTAGACATTTGGATGCAATGTTGAGGGTCGTTACCTTCGAATCAATACCTATTCTGCATATGTTCATTTTTTTTTAAACCAGATCGGGTGGGTCTTTTGGAGTTATTTGGGGACCTTTCTGTACTTTTTTGGGCTTGGGATTTTCTAAAAAGTGTCCTTATCTCTTATTAGATGTATGGATGCAATGTTGAGGGTCGTTACCTTCGAATCAATACCTATTCTGCATATGTTCATTTTTTTTTTAAACCAGATCGGGTGGGTCTTTTGGAGTTATTTGGGGGCCTTTCTGTACTTTTTTGGGCTTGGGATTTTCTAAAAAGTGTCCTTATCTCTTATTAGATGTATGGATGCGATGTTGAGGGTCGTGACCTTCGAATCGATACCTATTTTGGCATATGTTCATTTTCGGTTTAAACCAGACCAGGTGAGTCGTTTGGAGTTATTTGGGGCAATTTCTGTACATTTTTGGGGCTTGGGATTTTCTAAAAAGTCCTTATCTCTTATTCGACGTGTGGATGCGATGTCGAGGGTCGTTACCTTCGAATCGATACCTATCTCGACATATGTTCATTTTTTGTTTAAACCAGACCAGGTGGGTTGTTGGGGTTATTTGGGGGCCTTTCGGTACTTGTTTGGGCTTGGTATTTTTAAAAAAGTGTCCTTATCTCTTATTAGATGTGTGGACGCGATGTTGACTGTCATGACCTTCGAATCGATACCTATTCCACATATGTTCATTTTCAATTTAAACAGACCAGGTGGGTCGTTTGGGGATATTTGGAGGCATTTCTGTACTTTTTAGGATTTGAAATTTTCTAAAAAGTGTCTTTATCTCTTATTAGACGTGTGGATACGATGTTGAGGATCGTGACCTTCGAATCAATATCTATTTCGGCATATGTTCATTTTTGGTTAAAACCAGATCGGGTGGGTCGTTTTGGGTTATTTGGGGGCATTTCTATACTTTTTTGGTTTTGGTATTTTCTAAAAAGTGTCCTTGCCACTTATTAGACGTGTGGATACGATGTTGAGGGTCGTGACGTTCGAATCGATACCTATTTCGGTATGTGTTCATTTTCGGTTTAAACAGACCGGGTGGGTCATTTGGGTCTATTTGGGGGCATTTCTATACTTTTTTGGGCTTGGGATTTTCTAAAATGTGTCCTTATCTCTTATTAGATGTGTGGATGCAATGTTGAGCGTCGTGACCTTCGAATCGATACCTATTTCGATATATGTTCAATTTCGGTTCCAACAAAACCTGGTGGGTCGTTCGGGGTTATTTGGGGGCATTTCTATACTTTTTTTGGGTTTTTATTTTCTAAAAAGTTTCCTTGTGTATTATTAGACTTGTGGATGCGATGTTGATGGTCGTGAACTTCGAATCGATACCTATTTTGACATATGTTCATTTTTGGTTTAAACCTGACCGGGTGTGTCGTTTTGGGTTATTTGGGGGAATTTTTGCACTTTTTTGGTTTTGGTATTTTCTAAAAAGTGTCCATGTCTCTTATTAGACGTGTGGATGCGATGTTGAGGGTCGTGACCTTCGAATCGATACCTATATCGGTATCTATTCATTTTTTGTCTAAACAGACTAGGTTGGTCGTTTTGGGTTATTTGGGGGCATTTTTGTACTTTTTTGGGCTTGGGATTTTTGAAAAGGTGTCCTTATCTCTTATTAGACGTGTGGATGCGATGTTGAGGGTCGTGACCTTCGAATCGATGTCTATTTCGACATATGTTCATTTTTGGTTTAAAACATACCTGGTGGGTCGTTTGGGGTTATTTGGGGGCATTTCTGTACTTTTCAAGGTTTGGTATTTTCTAAAAAGTGTCCTTATCACTTTTTAAACGTGTGGATGTGATGTTGAGGGTCGTGACCTTCGAATCGATACCTATTCCGCATTTGTTCATTTTCGATTTTAATCAGATCGGGTGGGTCGTTCGGAGTTATTTGGGGTCTTTCTGTAATTTTTTGGGCTTGGGATTTTCTAAAAAGTGCCCTTATCTCTTCGTAGACGTGTGGATGCAATGATTAAGGTCGTGACCTTCTAATCAATACCTATTTCGGCATATGTTCATTTTCTATTTAAACCAAATCGGGTAAGTCATTTGGGGTTATTTGGGGGTATTTCTATACTTTTTGAGCTTGGGATTTTCTAAAAAGTGTCCGTACCTCTAGTTAGACGTGTGGATGTGGTGTTGAGGGTCGTGACCTTGGAATCGATACCAATTTCGACATATGTTCTTTTTTTGTTTAAACTAGACCGGGTGGGTCATTTTAGGTTATTTGGGGGCATTTTTCTGTACTTTTTCCGACTTGGGAATTTCAGAAAAGTGTCATTATCTCTTTTTTTTTTGATAAGTAAGATGTATGTGTATAAAAGAAAAAGAAAGAAAACAAAAGAAGGCAGCCTACTTCCAACCCTTAGACAACTCTAAGAGGGAGGAAGGGCCCCACACCCCCCGAGGACATGCCCCTCGGTAATACATGAGAAAGCCACTCGACCCAATCAAGGAGGTCTAAACTGGACCTTACCGGAGACATCATCATAAATCAACCGGTTAAGATCCTCAACAAAACCCGAAGGATATAAAATAGTCTCCCCATCACTAAGATCAATAGAAGCAATAAAATCCGTCGGCTGATTCAACTCCCTCCAAACATGCCTTATCTCATAACGAGCCAACTGGTTTAGGCTAGACAAAATCTGGAACTTCAAGGTATATACACTCCAAGGGTAGCTGGAAACACCTGTAAGAATCTCGATAGCCACCTTCGAATCAGATCTGATGGACATATGGCGAAGCTCTCTCTGTAAGCACAGAGTAACCCCCCTGTAAATGGCTAGTAACTCCATATGAAGAACCGAGGCCTCCACACCTTTGCCGACATAAGCCAAAACAGGGTCCCCCAAGGTATTGCGAATAAGGCCCCCGTAAGCAGCTCTATCTCCCCTCAAGGAACCATCGCAATGCAAAGTAAACAAATCTGTTGGAGGTATGGGCCAGACACAAGCTTTGGGAATAGCAGCAGCCCATCTCACCTGTAAACCCCACATATCGACCAAGAATTGATTCCTAGGTGAATAGGCAACCGAAATAGGGCTTTGAGAGCCCTTAGTCACAACATCAAACTTAATAGCTTGGATAATAGCATCATAAGACCTTGCTTGATTACTGAAGAGACGCTGATTTCTCTCCCACCAAACATGATAGATTGACGCACAAAAAGCCATCTTAGGGATAACATCCAAATTATCATTAACACACACTACCTGAACAAGCCAGTTAACCACATCGAGGAGGCTAGCCGGGCCTTTACCACCAAGGAAAAGCATAGAACTAACTCTATCCCAAATGTTTCTGGAAAAAGGACACTCAAAGAATAAATGGCTATGGCATTCTGAATTTCCCCAACAAAGAATACAGTTCTGCCCAATATTTATATTCCTTCTTTGAAGCTGGTCTTTTGTGGGGAGCCCTGACATCAGGCATCTCCAAGCAGTACAGGAATGCCTAGGCAAAAAACCAGGAAACCAAACAAGCTTGTGCCAAGCTACCATTATAGATCTACTCCTCACTTTCTCCCAAGCCGACTTTGTAGAAAAAGTGCCATTAGCCGTACCTTTCCAAACAACAAGATCTGCCCTTCCATTAACAATGGGAATACTAGGGAGGTCTCTAAAAACAGTAATCAAATCAAAAGAGCCCTGAGGGGGGGAAAGCCATTGGCCATTCCTAATAAGATCAGAAACCAAGGCAAGCCTGGTGGATCCAACATCATATCGAATCCGATCACCAAACCTTTTAATCAAAACCCCTTTGGGCTTCGAATCGATACCTATTTTGACATATGTTCAGTTTCGGTTTATACCAGACTGGGTGGGTTGTTAGGGGTTATTTGAAGGCATTTTCGTACTTTTTTGGGTTTGGTATTTTCTAAAAAGTGTCCTCAACTCTTGTTAGACGAGTGGATGCGATGTTGATGGTCGTGACCTTTGAATCGATACCAATTTCGGCATGTGTTCATTTTTTGTTTAAACCAGACTGGGTGGGTCGTTTTGGGTTATTTGGGAGAATTACTGTACTTTTTCGGGTTTGGAATTCTCTAAAAAGTGTCATTATCTCTTATTAGACATATGGATGCCATGTTGAGGGTCGTGACCTTCGAATCGATTCCTATTTCGACATATGTTCATTTTCGGTTTAAACCAGACAGGGTGGGTCGTTTGGGGTTATTTGGGGGCATTTCTATACTTTTTTGGGTTTTGTATTTTCTAAAAGTGTCCTTATTCCTTATTAGACGTGTGGATACAATGTTGAGGGTCGTGACCTTCGAATCGATATCTTTTTGGTTTTTATTTTTTGGATAAGTTCGAATCGATACCTATTTTGGCATATGTTCATTTTCGCTTTGAACTAGATCGGGTGGGTCGTTTGGGGTTATTTCGGGGCATTTCTGTTCTTTTTTGGGTTTGGTATTTTCTAAAAAGTGTCCTTATCTCTTATAAGACGTGTGGATGCGATATTGAGGGTCGTGACCTTCGAATCGATACCTATTTCGACATATGTTCATTTTTCGATTTAACCCAGACTGGGTGGGCCGTTTGGGGTTATTTGGGGTCATTTCTGCACTTTTTTGGATTTTGTATTTTCTAAAAAGTGTCCTTATCTATTATTAGAAGTGTGGATGCGATGTTGTGGGTCGTGACCTTCGAATCGATATCTATTTCGACATCTGTTCAATTTCACTTTAAACCTGATCGGGTGGGTCATTTGGGGTTATTTGGGGGCATTTCTGTACTCTTTTTGGGCTTGGGATTTTCTAAAAAGTGTCATTATCTCTTATTAGATGTGTAGATGCAAAGTGGAGGGTTGTGACTTTCGAATCGATACCTATTTCTGCATGTGTTCATTTTCGGTTTAAACCAAACCGGGTGGGTCGTTTTGGGTTATTTGGGGGAATTACTATACTTTTTCGGGTTTGGGATTCTCTAAAAAGTGTCATTATTTCTTATTACACATGTGGATGCGATGTTTAGGGTTGTGACCTTCGAATCGATACCTATTTCGGTAAATGTTCATTTTCGGTTTAAACCAGACCGAGTGGGTCGTTTGAGGTTATTTGGGGGCATTTCTATATTTTTTTGGGTTTGGTATTTTCTAGAAATTATCCTTATCTCTTATTAGATGTGTGGATACGATGTTGAGGGTCGTGACCTTTGAATCTATATCTTTTTTGAGATATGTTCATTTTTGGTTTAAACCTGATCGTGTGGGTCAGTTGGAGTTATTTGGGAGCATTTCTGTACTCTTTTTGGGCTTGGGATTTTCTAAAAAGTGTCATTATCTCTTATTAGACGTATAGATGCGATGTTGAGGGTCGTGACCTTCGAATCGATACCTATTTCCACATGTGTTCGTTTTCGGTTTAAACCAGACTGGGTGGGTCGTTTGGGGTTATTTGAGGGCATTTTTGCACTTTTCTAGGCACAGTATTTTCTAAAAAGTGTCTTTATCACTTATTAGATGTGTGGATGCGATGTTGAGGGTTGTGACCTTCGAATCGATACCTATTTTGACATATGTTCATTTTTGGTTTAAACTAGACCGGGTGGGTCGTGTGGGGTTATTTCGGGGCATTTCTATACTTTTTTGTGCTTAAAATTTTGTAAAAAGTGTCCTTATCTCTTATTAGACGTGTGGATGCGATGTTGAGGGTCGTGACCATCGAATCGATACCTATTTTGACATATGTTTATTTTCGGTTTATACCAGACCTGGTGGGTCGTTTGGGGTTATTTGAGGGCATTTCAGAACTTATTAGGGTTTTGTATTTTCTAAAAAGTCAGCTTATCACTTTTTAGACATGTGGATGCGATGTTGAGGTTTGCGACATTCGAATCGATACCTATTTTTGGCATAATGTTCATTTTCGTTTCAAACCAGACCGGGTGGGTGGTTTGGGGTTATTTGGGGGCATTTCTACACTTTTTTGGGGTTTGAATTTTCTAAAAGGTGTCCTTATCACTTATTAGATGTGTGGATGCGATGTTGAGGGTTGTGACCATCGAATTGATACCTATTTTGGCATATGTTCATTTTCGGTTTAAACCAGACCGGGTGGGTCACTAGGGGTTATTTCGGGGCATTTATGTACTTTTTTGGGCTTAAGATTTTCTAAAATGTGTCCTTATCTCTTATTAGATGTGTGCATGTGATGTTGAGGGTCGTGACTATCGAATCGAAACCTATTTCAGCATATGTTCATTTTCTGTTTACAACAGACCGGGTGGTTCGTTTGGGGTTATTTGGGTGCATTTCTGCACTTTTTTGGGTTTTGTATTTTCTAAAAAGTGTCTTCATCTCTTATTAGACGTTTGGATGCAATGTGGCGGGTCGTGACCTTCAAATCGATACTTATTTCAACATATATTCATTTTCGGTTTAAATCAGACCGGGTGGGTTGTTTGGGGTTATTTCGGGGCAGTTCACTATTTTTTTGGGCTTGGGATTTCCTAAAAAGTGTCCCTATCTCTTATTAGACGTGTGGATGCAATGTTGAGGTCCGTGACCTTCGAATCGATACCTATTTTGACATATGTTCATTTTTGATTTAAACCAGACCAGGTGGGTAGTTTATGTTGAGGTCTGTGAACTTCTAAAAAGTGTCCTTATCTCTTATTAGACGTGTGGATGGGATGTTGAGGGTCGTGACCTTCGAATCGATACCTATTTCGCCATATATTGATTTTCGATTCAATCTAGACCGGGTGGGTCATTTGGGGTTATTTGAGGGCATATCTGTACTCTTTTTGGGCTTGAGATTTCTAAAAAGTGTCTTTATCTCTTATTACACGTGTGGATGTGATGTTGAGGGTCGTGACCTTCGAATCGATACCTATTTCCGCATATATTCATTTTTTATTAAAACCAGACCGGACCGTTTGCGATTATTTGCGGGAATTTCTGTATTTTTTTGGGTTTGGGATTCTCTAAAAAGTGTCCTTATCTCTTATTAGACATGTGGATACGATGTTCAGGGTCATGACCTTCGAATCGATACCTATTTCGATAAATGTTCATTTTCGATTTAAACCAGACCGAGTAGGTCGTTTGGGGCTATTTGGGAGCATTTTTGTACATTTTTTGGTTTTGTATTTTCTACAAAGTGTCCTTATCCCTTATTAGACGTGTGGGTGCGATGTTGAGGGTCGTGACCTTCGAATTGATACCTATTTCGGCATATGTTTATTTACGATTTAAACCAGACCGGGTCGGTTGTTTGGAGATATTTGGCGGCATTTTTCTGCTGTTTTGGGCTTGGGATTTTCAAAAAAGCGTCCTTATCTCTTATTAGACGTGTGGATGCGATGTAATAGGTCGTAACTTCGAATCGATACCTATTTCGACATATGTTCATTTTCGGTTTAAACTAGACCGGGTGGGTCATTTGGGGTTATTTGGGGGCACTTTTTTACTCTTTTGGGCTAGGGATTTTCTAAAAAGCATCCTTATCTCTTATTAGACATATGGATGTGATGTAAAGGGTCGTGAACTTCGAATCGATAATTATTTTGACATATGTTCAATTTCTGTTTAAACCAGACCGGGTGGGTCGTTTGGGGTTATTTGGGGGCATTTCTGTACTTTTTTGGGCTTGGGATTCTCTAAAAGTGTCCTTATCTCTTATTAGCCATGTAGATGCGATGTTGAGGGTCGTGACCTTTGAATCGATACCTATTTCCGCATATATTCATTTTCGATTTAAACCAAACCGGGTGGGTCGTCTGGGGTAATTTGGGGGCATTCCAGTACTTTTTTGGGTTTGGTATTTTCTAAAAAGTGTCGTTATCTCTTATTAGACATGTGGATGCGAAGTTGAAGGTCGTGACCTTCGAATCGATACCTATTTTGGCATATGTTCCTTTTCGGTTTAAATCAGACCAGGGGGATTGTTTAGGGTTATTTGGGGGCATTTCTATACTTTTTTAGGTTTTGTATTTTCTAAAAAGTGTCATTATCGCTTATGAGACTTGTGGAAGCGATGTTAAGGGTCATGACCTTCGTATCGATACCTATTTGGGATATGTTCATTTTTGGTTTAAATCAGACCAGGTGGGCCGTTTGGGGTTATTTATTGGCATTTTTGTACTTTTTTGGGCTTGGGATTTTCTAAAAAGTGTCCTTATCTCTTATTCGTCGTGTGGATGCGAGGTTCAGGGTCGGGACGTTCGAATCGATACCTATTTCGACATATGTTCATTTTTTGTTTAAACCAGACCTAGTGGGTCGTTTGAGGTTATTTGGGAGCATTTCTATAGTTTTATGGGTTTGGGATTTTCTAAAAAGTGTCATTATCTCTTATTTCGATTTAAACCAGACCGGGTGAGTTGTTTAGGATTATTTGGGGGCATTTCTTTATTTTTTTGGGTTTTGTATTTTCTAAAAAGTGTCATTATCTCTTATTAGATGTGTGGATGCGATGTTGAGGGTCGCGACCTTCAAATTGATACCTATATCGGCATATGTTCATTTCGTTTTAAACCAGACCAGGTGGGTTGTTTGGGGTTATTTGGGGGCATTTCTGCACTTTTTTGGATTTGGCATTTTCTAAAAAGTGTCCTTATCCCTTATTCGACGTGTGGATGCAATGTTGAGGGTCGTGACGTTCGAATCGATACCTATTTCAACATATATTCATTTTCGATTTAAGCCAGACCTAGTCGGTCGTTTGGGGTTATTTGGGAACATTTCTATAGTTGTATGGGTTTGGGATATTCTAAAAAGTGTCTTTATCTCTTATTAGACGTGTGGATGTGATGTTGAGGGTCCAGACCTTTGAATCGATACCTATTTTGGCATATGTTCATTTTTTGTTTAAACCAGACAGGGTGGGTCGTTTGGGGTTATTTGTGGGCAATTTTGTACTCTTTTTGGGCTTGGGATTTTCTAAAATGTGTGCTTATCTCTTATTAGACATGTGGATGCGAGATTGAGGGTTGTGACCTTCGAATCGATACCTATTTTCGCATATGTTCATTTTTTATTTAAACCAGACCGAGTGGGTCGTTCGGGGTTGTTTGGGAGAATTACTGTACTTTTTTGGGTTTTGTATTTTCTAAAGTGTCCTTATCTCTTATTGGACGTGTGGATGCGATGTTAAGGATCGCGACCTTCGAATCAATACCAATTTTGGTATATGTTCACTTTCTGTTTAAACCAGACCGGGTGGCTCGTTCGGGGTTATTTGGGGGTATTTTTGTACTTTTTTGGGTTTGGTATTTTCTAAAAGGTGTCCTTATCACTTATTAGAAGTGTGGATGCGATGTTGAGGGTCATCACCTTCGTATCAATACCTGTTTCGACATACATTCATTTTTTATTTAAACCAGACCGATGGGTCGTTTGGGGTCATTTCGGGGCATTTCTGTACTTATTTGGGTTTGGTATTTTCTAAAAAGTGTCCACATCTCTTATTAGACGTGTGGATGCGATGTTGAGGGTCGTGACCTTCGAACCGATACCTATTTTGGCCTATGTTCATTTTCAATTTAAACCCGACCGGGTGGGTCGTTTGGGGTTATTTAGGGGCGTTTCTGTACTTTTTTGGGTTTGGTATTTTCTAAAAATTGTCCTTCTCTTATTAGATGTGTGTATGTGATGTTGAGGGCTGTGACCTTTGAATCGATACCTATTTAGGCATATGTTCATTTTTATTTTAAACCAGACTGGGTGGGTCGTTTGGGGTTATTTGGGGGCATTTATGCACTTTTTTGGGTTTGGTATTTTCTCAAAAGTGTCCTTATCACTTATTAGATGTGTGGATCCGATGTTGAGGGTCCTGACCTTCAAATCGATACCTATTTTGACAAATGTTCATTTTTTGTTTAAACCGGACCGAGTGGGTCATTTGGGGTTATTTGGGGGCATTTCTGTACTTTTTTGGGTTTGGTATTTTCTAAAAATTGTCCTTATCTTTTATTAAATGTCTCGATACGATGTTGACGGCCGTGACCTTTGAATCGATACCTACTTAGGCATATGTTCATTTTTTTGTTTAAGTCAGACCGGGTGGGCTGTTTGGGGTTTTCTAAAAAGTGTCCTTATCTCTTATTAAACAAGTGGATGCGATGTAGAGGGTCGTGAACTTTGAATTGATATCTATTTTGACATATTTTCATTTTCGGTTTAAACCAGACAGCTCGGGACATTTTCGAACTTTTTTGGGTTTGGTATTTTCTAAAAAGTGTCCTTCTCTCTTATTAGAAGTGTGGATGCGATGTTGAGGGTCGTGACCTTCGAATCGATACCTATTTCCGTATATGTTCATTTTCGGTTTAAACTAGACCGGGTGGGTCGTTTGGGGTTATTTGGGGGAATTTTTGTACTTTTTTGGGTTTGAGATTCTCTTAAAAGTGTCCTTATCTCTTATTAGACAAGTGGATACGATGTTGAGGGTCGTGACTTTCGAATCGATACCTATTTTGACAAAACTTCGTTTTAGGTTTAAACCAGACCGGGTGGTTCGTTTGGGGTTATTTGGGGGCATTTCTTTATTTTTTTGGGTTTTGTATTTTCTAAAAAGTGTCCTTTTCACTTTTTAGACGTGTGGATGCGATGTTGAAGGTCGCGACTTTTGAATTGATACCTCTTTCAGCATATGTTCATTTTCGTTTTAAACCAGACCGGGTGGATCATTTGGGGTTATTTGGGGGCATTTCTGCATTTTTTTATGTTTGGTATTTTCTAAAAAGTTTCTTCATCACTAATGAGAGGTGTGGATGCGATGTTGAGGGTCGTGACCTTCGAATCGATACCTATTTCGACATATCTTCATTTTCGATTTAAACCAGATCGGGTGGGTCCTTTGGGGTTATTTCGGGGCATTTTTGTATTGTGTTTGGGCTTGAGATTTTCTAAAATGTGTCATTTTCTCTTATTAAACGTGTGGATGCGATGTTGAGGGTCCTAACCTTTGAATCGATACCTATTTGACATAAGTTCATTTATGTTTTAAAACAGACCGGGTGGGTCGTTTGGGGTTATTTGGGGGCATTACTGAACACTTTTTGTGGTTGGGATTTTCTAAAAAGTGTGCTTATCCCTTATTAGACGTGTGGATGCGATGTTGAGGGTCGTGACGTTCGAATCGATACCTATTTCGACATAGGTTCATTTTTGGTTTAAACCTGACCTAGTGGGTCGTTTGGGGCAATTTGGGGGCATTTCAGTAGGTTTAATGGGTTTATGATTTTCTAAAAATTGTCCTTATCTCTTATTAGATGTGTGGATGCGATGTTGAGGGTCGTGACCTTTGAATCGATACCTATTTTTACATATGTTCATTTTTTATTTAAACCAGACTGGGTGGGTCGTTTGCGGTTATTTGGGGGCATTTCAGTACTCTTTTTGGGCTTGGTATTTTCTACAAAGTGTCCTTATCACTTATTAGATGTGTGGATGCGATGTTGAGGGTCATGACCTTCGAATCGATACCTATTTTGACATATGTTCATTTTCGGTTTAAATCAGATCGGGTAGGTCGTTTAGGGTCATTTCAGGGCATTTCTATACTTTTTTAGGTTTGGTATTTTCAAAAAAGTGTTCGTATCTCTTGTTAGACGTGTGGATACGATGTTTAGGGTCGTGACCTTCGAATCGATACCTATTTTGGCTTATGTTTGTTTTCAATTTAAACCCGACCAGGTGGGTCATTTGGGGGCTTTTCTATACTTTTTTGGGTTTGGTGTTTTCTAAAAATTTTCCTTATCTCTTTTTAGATGTGTGTATGCGATGTTGGGGGCTGTGACCTTCGAATAGATACCTATTTCGGGTTATTTGGGTCCTGACCTTCAAATCGACACCTATTTCGACTTAAGTTCATGTTCGAGTTAAACCAGACCGGGTGGGTCATTTGGGGTTATTTCGGGGCATTTCTGTACTTTTTTGGGCTTAAGATTTTCTAAAAAGTGTCCTTATCTCTTATTAGACGTGTGGATGCGATGTTGAGGGTGGGGACCTTCGAATCGATACCTACTTTGACATATGTTCATTTTCGGTTTAAACCAAAACGAGTGGGTCTTTACGGGTTATTTTGGGGCATTTTCGTACTTTTTTGGGTTTGGTGTTTTTAAAAAAGTGTCATTATCTCTTATTAAACGTGTGGATGCGATGTTTAGGGTCGTGACCTTCGAATCGATACCTATTTTGGCCTATGTTCATTTTCAGTTTACACCAGACCGGGTGGGTCGTTTGGGGTTATTTGGGGGCATTTCTATACTTTTTTGGGTTTTACATTTTCTAAAAAGTGTCCTTATCTCTTATTAGAAGTGTGGATCCGATGTTGAGAGTCGTGACCTTCAAATCGATACCTATCTTGGCATATGTTCATTTTCGTTGTAAATCAGACCGGGTGGGTCATTTGAGGTTATTTCGGGGTATTTCGATACTCTTTTTGGGCTTGTGATTTTCTAAAATGTGTGCTTATCTCTTATTAGACGTGTGGATGCGATGTTGAGGGTCGTGACCTTCGAATTGATTCCTATTTCCACATATGTTCATTTTTTGTTTAAACAAGATCGGGTGGGTCGTTTGGGGTAATTTGGGAGAACTATACTTTTTTGGGTTTGGGATTCTCTAAAAAGTGTTCTTATCTCTTATTAGACGCATGGATGCGATGTTGGGGGTCGTGACCTTCGAATAGATACCTATTTCGACAAATGTTCATTTTTTGTTTAAACCGGACCAGGTGGGCCATTTGGGGTTATTTGGGGGCATTTCTATACTTTTTTGGGTTTGGTATTTTCTAAAAATTGTCCTTATCTTATATTAGATGTCTGGATGCGATGTTGACGGCCGTGACCTTTAAATCGATACCTACATAGGCATATGTTCATTTTCGGTTTAAATCAGACCGGGTGGGCCGTTTGGGGTTTTCTAAAAGGTGTCCTTATCCCTTTTCGACATATGTTCATTTTCGGTTTAAACCAGACAGGGTGGGCCGTTTGGGGTTATTTGGGGACATTTCTGTACTTTTTTGGGTTTGGTATTTTCTAATAAGTGTCCTTCTCTCTTATTAGACGTGTGGATGTGATGTTGAGGGTCGTGACCTTCGAATCGATACCTATTTTCGCATATGTTCATTTTTGGTTTAAACTAGACCGGGTGGGTTGTTTGGGGTTATTTGGAGGAATTTTTATACTTTTTTGGATTTGGGATTCTCAAAAAAGTGTCCTTATCTCTTATTAGACGTATGTATGCGATGTTGAGGGTCGTGACTTTCGAATCGATACCTATTTCGACAAAAGTTCCTTTTCGATTTAAACCAGACCGGGTGAGTCATTTGGGATTATTTGGGGGCATTTCTTTATTTTTTTGGGTTTTATATTTTCTAAAAAGTGTCATTTTCTCTCATTAGACGTTTGAATGTGATGTTGTGGGTTGTGACCTTCGAATTGATACCTATTTCAGCATATGTTCATTTTCATTTTAAACCAAACCGGGTGGATCATTTGGGGTTATTTGGGGGTATTTCTGCACTATTTTAGGTTTGGTATTTTCTAAAAAGTGCCCTTATCACTTATGTGAGGTGTGGATGAGATGTTGAGGGACGTGACCTTTGAATCGATACCTATTTTGACATATGTTCATTATCGGTTTAAACCAGATCGGGTGGGTCCTTTGGGGTTATTTCGGGGCATTTTTGTACATTTTTGGGCTTAAGATTTTCTAAAAAGTGTCATTATCTCTTATTAGAAGTGTGGATGCGATGTTGAGGGTTGGGACCTTCGAATCGATATGTATTTTGACATATGTTCATTTTCGGTTTAAACGAGACCTAGTGGGTAGTTTGGGTTATTTGGGGGCAATTCTATAGTTTTTTGGGTTTGGGATATTCTAAAAAGTGTCCTTTTCTGTTATTAAACGTGTGGATGCTATGTTGAGGGTCCTGACCTTTGAATCGATACCTATTTGACATAAGTTCATTTGTGGTTTAAAACAGACCGGGTGGGTCGTTTGGGGTTATTTGGGGGCATTACTGAACTCTTTTTGTGCTTGGTATTTTCTAAAAAGTGTGTTTATCTCTTATTAGACGTGTGGATGCGATGTTCAGGGTCGTGACGTTCGAATCGATACCTATTTCGACATAGGTTCATTTTCTGTTTAAACCTGACCTAGTGGGTCGTTTGGGGCAATTTGGGGGCATTTCAGTAGGTTTAATGGGTTTATGATTTTCTAAAAGGTGTCCTTATCTCTTATTAGATGTGTGGATGCGATGTTGAGGGTCGTGACCTTTGAATCGATACCTATTTTTACATATGTTCATTTTTTGTTTAAACCAGACCGGGTGGGTCGTTTTGGGTTATTTGGGGGCATTTCTGTACTCTTTTTGGGTTTGGTATTGTCTAAAAAGTGTCCTTATCACTTATTAGATGTGTGGATACGATGTTGTGGGTCGTGGCATTCGAATCGATACCTATTTCGACCTATGTTCATTTTTGGTTTAAACCACACTGGGTGGGTCGTTTGGGGTATTTTCGGGGCATTTTTGTACTTTTTTGGGCTTAAGATTTTCTAAAAAGTGTCCTTGTCACTTATTAGACGTGTATATACGATGCTGAGGGTCGGGACCTTCGAATCGATACCTATTTCGACATATATTCAGTTTTTTATTTAAACCAGACTTGGTGGGTCGTTTGGGGTTATTTGGGGGCATTTCTATAGTTTTATGGGTTTGGGATATTCTAAAAAGTGTCCTTATCTCTTATTAGATGTGTGGATGCGAGGTTGAGGGTCTTGACCTTTGAATCAATACCTATTTTGACATGTTCATTTTTTGTTTAAACTAGACCAGGTGGGTTGTTTGGGATTATTTGGGAGCATATCCGCACTCTTTTTGGACTTGGGATTTTCTAAAATTTGTGTTTATCTCTTATTAGATGCGTAGATACGATGTTGAGGGTCGCGACGTTCGGATCGATACCTATTTCGATATAGGTTGATTTTCGGTTTAAACTAGACCAAGTGGGTCGTTTGGGGTTATTTGGGGGCATTTCTATAGTTTTTTGGGTTTGGGATATTCTAAAAAGTGTCTTTATCTCTTATTAGACTTGTGGGTGCGATGTTGAGGGTCGTGACCTTCGAATCGATACCTATTTTGACATATGTTCAATTTTTGTTTAAACCAGACTGGGTGGGTTGTTTGAGGTTACTGGGGGGCATTTATCTACTCTTTTTGGGCTTGGTATTTTCTAAAAAGTGTCCTTATTACATATTAGATGTGTGGATGCGATGTTGAGGGTCATGACCTTCGAATCGATACCTATTTCGACATATGTTCCTTTTCGATTTAAATCAGACCGGGTGGGTCATTTGGGGTCATTTTGGGGCATTTATGGACTTTTTTGGGTTTGGGATTTTCTAAAAAGTGTCATTATCACTTATTAGATGTGTGGATCCAATGTTGAGGGTCGTGACCTTCAAATCGATACCTATTTCGACATATGTTCATTTTCGATTGAAACCAGACCGGGTAGGTCGTTCGGGGTTATTTCGGGGCATTTTTGTACTTTTTTGGGCTTAAGATTTTCTAAAAAGTGTCCTTATCTGTTATTAGACGTGTGGATGCGATGTTGAGTGTTGGGACTTTCGAATCGATACCTATTTCGACATATGTTCATTTTCGGTTTAAACCAGAACGGGTGGGTCGTTAGCGATTATTTTGGGGCATTTTCATACATTTTTGGGTTAGGTATTTTCTAAAAAGTGTTCTATCTCATATTTGACGTGTGGATGCGATGTTGAGGGGCGTGACCTTCTAATCGATACCTATTTCGGCCTATGTTCATTTTTAGTTTACATCAGACCGGGTGGGTTGTTTAGGGTTATTTGGGGGCATTTCTGTACTTTTTGGGATTTTACAATTTCAAAAAAGTGTCCTTATCTCTTATTAAAAGTGTGGATGCGATGTTGAGTCGTGACCTTCGAATCGATACCTATTTTAGCATATGTTCATTTTCGGTTTAAATCAGACCGGGTAGGTCATTTGGGGTTATTTCGGGGCATTTTTGTACTCTTTTTGGGCTTGGGATTTTATAAAATGTGTGCTTATCTCTTACTAGACATGTGATGCGATGTTGAGGGTCATGACCTTCGAATCGATACCTATTTCCGCATATGTTCATTTTTTGTTTAAACCAGACCGGGTGGATCATTTGGGTTTATTTGGGAGAATTACTATACTTTTTTGGGTTTGGGATTGTCTAAAAAGTGTCCTGATGACTTATTAGATGCGTGGATGCGATGTTGAGGGTCGTGACCTTTGAACAGATACCTAGTTTGACAAATGTTCATTTTCGGTTTAAACCAGACTAGGTGGGTCATTTGAGGTTATTTGGGGGCATTTCTGTACTTTTTTGGGTTTAGTACTTTCTAAAAATTGTCCTCATCTCTTATTAGATGTCTGGATGCAATGTTGAGGGCCCTAACCTATGAATCGATACCTATTTTGGCATATGTTCATTTTCAGTTTAAATCAGGCCGGGTGGGCCTTTTGGGGTTTTCTAAAAAGTGTCCTTATCTCTTATTAGAGTCGTCTGGAAGCGATGCTGAGGGTCGTGACGTTCGAATCGATACCTATTTGGATATAGGTTCATTTTCGGTTTAAACCAGACCTAGTGGGTCGTTCGGGGTTATTTGGGGGCATTTCTTTAGTTTCATGGGTTTGGGATATTCTAAAAAGTGTCATTATCTCTTATTAGACGTGTGGATGCGAGGTTGATGGTCGTGACCTTTGAATCGATACCTATTTTGACATATGTTTATTTTTTGTTTAAACCAGACCGGGTGGGTCATTTGGGGTTATTTGAGAGCATTTATGTACGCTTTTTGGGCTTGGGATTTTCAAAAATGTGTCCTTATCTCTTATTAAACGTGTGGATGCAATGTTGAGGGTCGTGACATTCGAATCGATACCTATTTCAACATAGGTTCATTTTCGGTTTAAACCAGACCTAGTGGGTCGTTTGGGGTTATTTAGGGGAATTTGTATAGTTTTTTGGGTTTGGGATATTCTAAAAAGTGTCCTTATCTCTTATTAGACGTGTGGATGCGATGTTGAGTGTCGTGACCTTTTAATCGATACCTATTTCAAAATATGTTCAATTTTTGTTTAAACTGGACCGGGTGGGTCGTTTGAGGTTATTTTGGGGCATTTCTATACTCTTTTTGGGCTTGGTATTTTTTACAAAGTGTCCTTATCACTTATTAGATGTGGGGATGCGATGTTGAGGGTCATGACCTTCGAATCGATACCTATTTCGACATATGTTCATTTTCGGTTTAAATCAGACCAAGTAGGTCGTTTGAGGTCATTTCGGGGCATTTCTGTACTTTTTTAGGTTTGGTATTTTCTTAAAAGTTTCCTTATATCTTATTAGACGTGTGGATGCGATGTTGAGGGTCGTGACCTTCGAATCGATACCTATTTTGGCTTATGTTCATTTTCAATTTAAACCCGATCAGGTGGTTCATTTGGGGTTATTTGGGGGTTTTTCTGTACTTTTTTGGGTTTGTTATTTTCTAAAAATTGTCCTTAAACCTTATTAGATGTGTGTATGCGATGTTGAGTGCCGTGACCTTTGAATCAGTGCCTATTTAGGCATATGTTCATTTTCATTTTAAACCAGACTGGGTTGGTCGTTTGGGGTTATTTGGGGGCATTTATGCACTTTTTTGGGTTTGGTATTTTCTAAAAAGTGCCCTTATCACTTATTAGATGTGTGGATCCGATGTTGAGGGTCGTCACCTTCAAATCGATACGTATTTAGACATATGTTCATTTTCTATTTAAACCAGACCGGGTAGGTCGTTTGGGGTTATTTCGGGGCATTTCTGTACTTTTGTGGGCTTAAGAATTTTTAAAAAGTGTCCTTATCTCTTATTAGATGTGTGGATGCGATGTTGAGGGTGGGGGACTTTCGAATCGATACCTATTTCGACATATGTTCATTTTTGGTTAAAACCAGACCGGGTGGGTCGTTAGGGGTTATTTTGGGGCATTTTCATTCTTTTTTGGGTTTGGTATTTTCTAAAAAGTGTCCTTATCTCTGATTAGACGTGTGGATGCGATGTTGAGGGTCGTGACCTTCGAATCAATACCTATTTCGGCCTATGTTCATTTTTAGCTTGCACCAGATCGGGTGGGTCGTTTGGGGTTATTTAGGGGCATTTCTGCACTCTTTTGGGTTTCACATTTTCTAAAAAGTGTCCTTATGTCTTATTAGAAGTCTGGATGCAATGTTGAGAGTCGTGACCGTCGAATCGATACCTATTTTAACATATGTTCAATTTCGGTTTAAATCAGACCGGGTGGGTCATTTGGGGTTATTTCGGGGCATTTTTGTACTCTTATTGAGCTTGGGATTTTCTAAAATGTGTGCTTATCTCTTATTAGACGTGTGATGCAATGTTGAGGGTCATGACCTTCGAATCGATACCTATTTCCGCATATGATCATTTTCGATTTAAACCAGACCGGGTGGGTCGTTTGGGGTTATTTGGGAGAATTACTGTACTTTTTTGGGTTTGGGATTCTCTAAAAAGTGTCCATATCTCTTATTAGACGCATTGCTGCGATGTTGAGGGGCGTGACCTTCGAATAGATACCTAGTTCGACAAATGCTCATTTTCGGTTTAAACTAGACCGGGTGCATCATTTGGGGTTATTTGGGGGCATTTCTGTACTTTTTTGGGTTTGGTACTTTCTAAAAATTGTCCTTATCTCTTATTAGATGTCTGGATGCGATGTTGAGGGCCGTGACCTACGAATCGATACCTATTTAAGCATATGTTCTTTTTTCAGTTTAAATCAAACCGGGTGGGCCGTTTGGGGTTTTCTAAAAAGTGTCCTTATCTCTCTTATTAGAGTCGTCCGGAAGTGATGCTGAGGGTTGTGACGTTCGAATTGATACCTATTTTGACATAGGTTCATTTTCGGTTTAAACCAGACCTAGTGGGTCATTTGGGGTTATTTGGGGGCATTTCAATATTTTTATGGTTTGGGATATTCTAAAAAGTGTACTTATCTCTTATTAGACGTGTGGATGCGAGGTTGAGGGTTGTGACCTTTGAATCGATACCTATTTCAACATATGTACATTTTTTGTTTAAACCAGACCAGGTGGGTAGTTTGGGGTTATTTGGGAGCATTTCTGTACGCTTTTTGGGCTTGGGATTTTCTAAAATGTGTCCTTATCTCTTATTAAACTTGTGGATGTAATGTTGAGGGTCGTGACATTCAAATCGATACCTATTTCAACATAGGTTCAGTTTCGGTTTAAACCAGACCTAGTGGGTCTTTTGGGGTTATTTGGGGGCATTTCTATAGTTTTTTGGCTTTGGAATGTTCTAAAAAGTGTCCTTATCTCTTATTAGACGTGTGGATGCGATGTTGAGGGTCGTGACCTTTCAGTCGATACCTTTTTCAACATATGTTCAATTTTTGTTTAAACCAAACCGGCTGTGCCGTTTAAGGTTATTTGGGGGCATTTCTGTACTCTTTTTGGGCGTGGTATTTTCTAAAAAGTGTCCACATCACTTATTAGACGTGTGGATACGATGATGAGGGTCGGGACCTTCAAATCGATACCTATTTCGACATGTTCATTTTCGATTTAAACAAGACCTCGTGGGTCATTTGGGGTTATTTGGGGGCATTTCTTTAGTTTTATGGGTTTGGGATATTCTAAAAAGTGTCCTTGTCTCTTATTAGACGTGTGGATGCGAGGTTGAGGGTCGTGACATTTGAATCGATACCTATTTTGACATATGTTCATTTTTTATTTAAACCAGATCGAGTGGGTCGTTTGGGATTATTTAGGAGCATTTTTGTACTCTTTTTGGGCTTGGGATTTTCTAAAATGTGTGCTTATCTCTTATTAGACATGTGGATGTGATGTTGAGGGTCGTGACGTTCAAATCGATACCTATTTCGACATAGGTTCATTTTCGGTTTAAACAGACCTAGTGGGTCGTTTGGGTTATTTGGGGGTACTTCTATAGTTTTTTGGGTTTGGCATATTCTAAAAAGTGTCCTTATCTCTTATTAGACGTGTGGATGCGATGTTTAGGGTCGTGACCTTTCAATCGATACCTTTTTTTTTTTTGATAAGTAATTTGTGAATGTATAGAAGAAGAAAAGAAAGATACAAGAGAAGGGAACCTACTGACACCCCTTAGACAGACCTAAGGAGGAGAAAGAGGCCCCACACCTCCGAGGACAAACCCCTCGGATATTCAAGGAGAACCACCCAAACCCAATTATGGAGGCCTAAACTGGGCCTTACCAACAGAATCATCATGAATCAGCCGCATTAGGTCCTCATGAAACTCTTGAGGATACATAATAGTTTCCCCATCCCCACTATTTATGGAAGCAATAAAGTCCGCCGGTTGGTTCAGTTCTCTCCAAACATGCCTCACTTCATAGCGAGCCAACTGGTCCAACCTAGAGATGATCTGGTACTTCAAAGCATAAACATTCCAGGGGCAGCCAATCACATTTGTAACAATCTCCACGGCCAACCTCGAGTCAGATCTGATAGAAATATAATGGAGGTTCCTCTCTATGCACAAAACCACTCCTCTGTGGATAGCTATCAATTCCATGCTAAGAACCGAAGCTTCCGACCCTTTACCAACATAGGCCAGAATCGGATCTCCTAAGGAATCACGAATGAGACCCCCATAAGCAGCTCTATCTCCTTTCAAGGACCCATCACAATGGAGAGAAATCAATTGAGCAGGGGGCTTTGGCCAAAAACAGATTTTGGGAGCCGAATTGGCCCACTGCACTTGGACCCCCCACTTGTCAACCAAAAATTGATTCCTAGGAGTATGGGCTGCCAATAACGGACATTGAGAACCTTTAGTGGAAACATCAAATTTGATGTCTTGAAGGATCTTATCATAAGACCTTGACTGATTACTAAAGAGCCGTTGATTCCTCTCCCACCAAACATGATAAATCGTGGCACAAAAAGCAAGCTTGGGAATAAAATCCATCTTATCTTTAGCACAAACCACATGAGAAAGCCAATTGACCACATCAGTCAGGGTAGCAGGTCCTTTGCCATTGATAGAACACATAGAGCTAACCCTATCCCAAATGGTATTAGAAAAGGGACAGGCAAAGAAGAGATGGGCATGGCTCTCCAAACCTCCCCAACACAGGACGCAATTCTGTCCTACAGCAATATTCCTTCTAATGAGTTGGTCTTTAGTTGGCAACCCTCCCATCAAGCACCTCCAGGTAGTACAAGAGTGCCTAGGAAAAAAACCAGGAAACCAAACAAGCTTATTCCAATCCACCTTTGTTGCACTACTTCTAATAAGATCCCAAGCCGACTTGGTAGAAAAGAGACCATTAGAAGTTTCCTTCCAAACAATAAGATCCTCCTCACCACTCACAATAGGAATACTAGGGAGATCCCTCGAAATAGTTATCAGATCAAAAGAACCCTGAGGGGGCAGATGCCAATGGCCATCCCTAATAAAGTCCGAAACCAAGGCAAGCCGGTGAGAACCGGCATCATAACGGATCCGATCTCCATATCTTTTAATCAAAACCCCTTTAGGATGCCAATTATCCAACCAAAGTCTAGTAGCTTGGCCATTCCCAAAAATATGATGGATATGTGGCTCAACCTGATCTCTAAATTTGAGGACTTTCCGCCAAACCCAAGAGCAATTTTGGGGGATCTTTGCAGTCCAAATGGAATCTTTCTTTAGGTAGCGGGTATTGACCCACCTAACCCAAAGACTGTCTTTCTTAGAGGCAATCCACCAAATTTGTTTAAAAATCCCTGCAATATTCATATCGAAATTCTCCTAATACCAAGGCCCCCTTCAGCCTTAGGTTTGCAAATCTTATCCCAAGAGATGTAATGTACCTTACGATCAAGAGACGGGCCAGACCAAAGGAAGTTGGAGAAGATGGATTCCAGCTTATTCTTTAGAGCTCCAGGCAGCCCGAAAATCCCTGACCAGTAAATGTAGCAGCCTTGAAGAACAGAGCTTAAAAAGTTGAAGCCGCCCTGCAAAGGATAAGAGCCGAGCTTTCCAACCATGAAGCTTACTCCTCACTCAATCCAAAATGGAAGAACAATCTGCAAAAGCCAGCTTTCGAGCAATGAGAGGAACACCAAGATACCGGATAGGTAACTTGGTATCCACAAAGTTCGTTAATTCCAAAAGTTGCAGTCTGGCCGTGTGGGTGAGGCCCCCTAAAATAATAGAGGACTTAGCCCTATTGAGTTTCAACCCGGAGTAGGTATGAAAATCATCCAAGGCCCCCAGGCAGGCCGAAACAGAATCTGTGGTGGCCTTCACAAAGATCATCAAGTCGTCGGCAAAGATAAGGTGGGAAAGGTGGGAACACTTACACCTGGGAAGCAGGCTAATGCTGCCTTCCACCTCCAACTTCCTCATCAAAGCTGAAAACCCCTCCATGGCAATAGTGAACAAATAAGGCGAAATAGGGTCCCCCTGCCGTATTCCCCTACCCCCTTTGAAAAAACCAGTAGGACTTCCATTCAATAGGATGGAGAAGCAAGGAGTATCAACACAAGCCTTCACCCAACCAATAAACTTCTGTGGGAAACCCATTCTGTCCATTAAATCAAACAAGAACTTCCTACTAAGGGAGTCATATGCTTTATGAAGGTCAATCTTCAGCACTGCTGTTGGGCTAGATCCTTTCTGCTCTATACCTCGAACCACATCATGACAGACAAGGATGTTGTCCACAATAGACCTCCCCTTGATAAAAGCTGACTGGGAATCACTTACCACCTGCCCAATTATTCCTTGTAATCTATTAGATAAGATTTTAGTAATGATCTTATAAAAAAGATTGCAAAGAGCTATGGGCCTATATCCAGCAAAAGAAGAGACATCTCCCGTCTTAGGAATCAAGCTAATAAAAGTAGCATTAATCGAACTTGGAAGGCGAGACTTCAAAAAGAACCATTTCACTGCCAAAGTCAAATCCTCACCAACTACTTCCCAAGAATGCTTGAAGAAAGCAGCCCCAAACCCATCCGGTCCTGGAGCTTTGGAATTTTTCATAGCAAACACAACCTCCATAATCTCCTTATTGGACACCCTCCCAATAAGACCTTCTTGTTGGGCATGGGATAAGCCGTATTGCAAGGGAACCGTGCTAGGAAAAAAACCACCATCCACCGAATCAGTCCCAAATAATTTCTTATAGAAAGAGACAGCTTCATCTTTAATTTGGTTGGAATCCTTAACCATGTCACCTCCTTCCCCTTGAATTTCCAAAATATGCTTCCTATTCTGCCTGCAGATCATGGACTTGTGAAAGAAGCTATTATTCCCATCCCCACCTGAATATGCTTCACCCTTGATTTCTCCCTCAAGAATTTTTCTTCAATGGCCAAAGCTTCCCATAACTTCACCTTAGCTTGAGACTCCAAAAGAACCAGATTCTTGTTATCGGGGTGATCACCAAGATTGCATTGAATTTGGAACAAATCAGCCTCTGCAGCCTTCACCGCAATGAAAACATCTCCAATGCACTCTTTATTCCATTTTTTCAGTTCCTTTTTAACATTCCTTAACCGGGCAGCAAACCTCATGATAGGATTGAGAACCATACTAATGGCTGCTCCCAGCCCTCCCGAACCATCTCATCATAACCATCCTGCAAATCCAAGCCTCAAAAAACCTAAAAGGTTTAGGTCCGAAATTAGCCTCCTCTAACACAGCCAGCACTACTAGAGAGTGGTCGAGAGACCGGAGGGTAAAAAGTAGCCTCGAAGATCTAAAATCCACCCAAGCCAAGTTGACCAACACTCTATCAAGCTTACAAGATCCTAGCATCGCCACTTTGTCATGTTATTCCATGTCATAGCTTCCCCTTTCCACTTTAAATCAATCAGCCCGAGTCATCAATAAAATTATTGAAATCATCAATAGCCTCCAACCGAACAGGATCCCCACCAAATTTCTCATTTTGATGCCAGTAACATTGAAGTCCCCTAAAACAGTCCAAGGGGTAGTAACAACACCAGCAATACTCCCCACATCTTCCCACAAATCCTTCCGGCCAGCCATAGTATTTAGAGCATACACTACAGTGCACAGAAAAGAGGTTGATGTACCCACAACCAACACCTTAACATGAATAAACTGCTTAGATTTTCGAATTTCTTCAACATTAAAGAAATTAGGATCCCAACCCAACCAAATCCGAATAGTATTATCAATCTCCCCATTATGCACATATTTCCAGTCTGAAATAAAATTATCAAAAATGGCAGCACAGTTCTCCAACCTAACTTTAGTTTCCAAGAGACAAACCAATTTAGCTTGATGGTCTTTGCACACCTTCTTAATCCCCAGCTGTTTGGTTGAGGCATTCATGCCTCTTACATTCCAAACTAAACACTTCATTTAGCAACCAGGTTAAAGCCATCAACTCCACCCGTACTAGGTCCATCTCCCTTAACCTCACTAGAGTCTTTCGGGTTTACAAGAACCCGTTGGGCCTGGAACTTAGACCCCCTCCCCATGGTTCGGCCTAGAATAGAATAAGAAATAGAACCAGATTGACCCATACCTTTTCCAGAAAGCCCTTGAATTGATCGAATGTCCGCAGCTTGCTTCTTTAGTCTTTCCATATTGGCCGAGGGCTTAGCTGGAATTATCCCTTTCTCCTTTGATCTCAACAGATCTTCAGCTCTGTTATCACCTTGCATAGGCGCCCCAGCAGCACCCACCAACGGATTTGGATCAATCATCTTCAAAGATTCCAAAGCTGCCACCTCACCATCCCTATTTAAAGAATTAATTTCAGTTGCCATTCCATCCATAGATAAAGCACTAGGATCACTTTCCACCAAAACAGATTTTGAATTTTGAGTCAAGAAAGGGCAGCTATCCACATTAGGGATAATAGCTACAGGTTGGGGGGTGAAACTTATTTCCTCCAAATCTGCCTCAATTATTCCTCCTTCTTCCATGCACAGCACGCTAGGGGTCTCAGCTTCCTTAATTGTGTAGTCACTGACATCATTCTCTCTCTCCATAATTACTCCATCGACCCTCTCTCCACCCTCAACTATTCTTTTCCTCATGGCCAACGCATAGGCTTTAGTAGGAGAAGACCCAGCTGTCTCTTTCATGACATTTGAATTTGCCAGATTTTCCACACCAACCCTCTTCTCCCCATCTTTCTTATTTAATGAATCCCTTGACTCTTGCTCATCCTCCAGCCCATCTCCTAATAAAATATTGCAAGAATCAGCATCCAACATCAGCTCCTTTGGATCATATGCAACCTCTTCCGTTAGATCTTCCAACAATGCAAAAGCATTAATATGGAGAACATCCTTCCCCTTGTCAGTAGCAATATCTCCTCTACCCTTGTCTTTTCCTGCAAATAAGGGATCTGCCTTCACTAGAGTATCTTCTCTATCATCGGATCCAGCAAGGGCAATCGGCTGCTTAGAATCTACATCATCACTAACCTCCTGCCCATCAGCACCACCACTACCGGCCAATGCTCCTTCAACAGTCCCCGAAGTTCCTTTCACCCGCCACTCCTTCAACAATCTCTCCATAGAACTTGTCATTTTATCTGCCACAATAGGCTTGCCAATAACACTTCCGATAGAACTGAGAGCTTCAGAAGACCAGAAATGAAAGGGGAGATTGGGTAACGAGACCCATACCGGGATAGAACATAAATTCACCCTTTCTAAGGATACATCTGGACTCCAAGGGCGCAAGATCATTGGTTTTCTTTGAACATACCATGGCCCTCCTTCAAGGACTTTAACTTTGTCATCTTCAAGATTAAAGCGAAAAATAAAAATTCCACTCTCTAATAAATTAACATCAACATGACCTGCAATCTTCCACTGTTTCAATAAAACATCCCTTGCAAAGGTAAAGCTTGGCCTGCCACCAATGAAGTGCCCCATAAGGGTGTTCTTCCACCGTTCAAGTCCCTTGCTGACCATTGCCTCCGGGCATTTGCAGCCAAAACCCCATCAATCAACTCTGGTTTCACATAGGACAGCTTGAGACCATCACCATAAGTCAAAGAAGAAGAAGAAAAAAGAGCAGACCAAGGAACACTAGCCTTCCCTTCCTCGAATCTCTAACACCATTCTCAAAATCTTCATTATGCTGAGTATTACCATCTTTCCCAGCCCCTTCAAGGGCAGCAGCTGAATCGGTTCTAGAACCTGTACCACACCATCTCCAATATTCTCACCATGCACCAACGGAGCACCATCCCCACCAAACCACCAAGGGTAGGCCACACCTCCTTCCCGAGCCACCGGAGCAGCACCACTTTCCCCCAAGCTGATATTCCCCCCACCTTCCCTTCCTCCCGGATTGAGAAGAAGGGGAGGACCATTAGCCGAAGCTAATGGCCTGCCGGCCATCACCAAGAGCAAACCAAAAACTTAATTCTCCTATCTTTTTGCCCACATGGCTCCTCAAAGCTCTCTTTCTCTTCTTCCTCTCCTTTCTCTCTATTCTTTCCTCTCCTTTCAATCGATACCTATTTCAACATATGTTCAATTTTTGTTTAAACCAGACCTGCTGGGGCGTTTGAGGTTATTTGGGGGCATTTCTGTACTCTTTTTGGGCTTGGTATTTTCTAAAAAGTGTCCTTATCACTTATTAGATGTGTGAATGCGATGTTAAGGGTCTTGATCATCGAATCGATACCTATTTCGACATATGTTCATTTTTGGTTTAAACCAGATCGGGTGGGTCGTTTGGGGTCATTTCAGGGCATTTATGTACGTTTTTCGGTTTGGTATTTTCTTAAAAGTGTCGTTATCTCTTATTAGACGTGTGGATGCGATGTTGAGGGTCGTGACCTTCGAATCGATGCCTATTTTGGCCTATGTTTGTTTTCAATTTAAACCAGATCGGGTGGATCATTCGGGGTTATTTGGAGGCATTTCTGTACTTTTTTGGGTTTGGTATTTTCAAAAATTGTCCTTATCTCTTATTAGAAGTCTGGATGCGATGTTGAGTGTCGTGACTTTTAAATCGATACCAATTTTTTACATATGTCATTTTTTGTTTAAACCAGTCGGGGTGGGTCGTTTGGGGTTATTTGGGGGCATTTTTGTACTCTTTTTGGGCTTGGGATTTTCTAAAATGTGTCCTCATCTCTTATTAGACTCTTGTGGAAGCGATGCTGAGGTTCGTGATGTTCGTATCGATGCCTATTTTGACATAGGTTCATTTTCGGTTTAAACCAGACCTAGGGGGTTGTTTGGGGTTATTTGGGGGCATTTCTATAGTTTTATGGGTTTATGATATTCTAAAAAGTGTCCTTGTCTCTTATTATATGTGTGGATGCGGTGTTGAGGGTCGTGACCTTTGAATGAATACCTATTTCGACATATGTTCATTTTTTGTTTAAACCAGACTGGGTGGGTCATTTGGTGTTATTTGGGGGTTTTTCTGTACTCTTTTTGGGCTTGGTATTTTCTTAAAAGTGTCCTTATCACTTATTAGATGTGTGGATGCGATGTTGAGGGTCGTGACCTTCGAATCGATACCTATTTCGACATATGTTCAATTTCGGTTTAAACCACACTGGGTGGGTAGTTTGGGGTATTTTCGGGGCATATCTGTACTTTTATGGGCTTAAGATTTTCTAAAAAGTATCCTTGTCTCTTATTAGATGTGTGGATGCAATGTTGAGGGTCGGGACCTTCAAATCGATACCTATTTCGACATATGTTCATTTTTTGTTTAAACCAGACCAGGTGGGTCGTTTGGTGTTATTTGGGGGCATTTCTGTACTCTTTTTGGGCTTGGTACTTTCTTAAAATTGTCCTTATCACTTATTAGATCTGTGGATGCGATGTTTAGGGTCGTGACCTTTGAATCGATACCTATTTTGACATATGCTCAATATCGGTTTAAACCACACCAGGTGGGTTGTTTGGGGCTTTTTCGCGGCATTTCTGTACTTTTTTGGGCTTAAGATTTTCTAAAAAGTATCCTTGTCTGTTATTAGATGTGTGGATGCAATGTTGAGGGTCGGGACCTTCGAATCGACACCTATTTCGACATATGTTCATTTTCAATTTAAACCAGACCTAGTGGGTCGTTCGAGGTTATTTGGGGGCATTTCTATAGATTTATGGCTTTGGGAGATTCTATAAAGTGTCCTTATCTCTTATTAGACGTGTGGATGCGAGGTTGAGGGTCGTGACCTTTGAATCGATACCTATTTTGATATATTTTATTTTTGGTTTAAACCAGACCTGATGGGTCGTTTGGGGTTATTTGGGAGCATTTCTGTACTCTTTTTGGGCTTGTGATTTTCTAAAATGTGTGCTTATCTCTTATTAGACGTGTGGATGCGATGTTGAGGGTTGTGACGTTCGAATCGATACCTATTTCGACATTGGTTCATTTTCGGTTTAAACCAGACCTAGTGGGTCATTTCGGGTTATTTGTGGGCATTTCTACAATTTTTTGGGTTTGGTATATTCTAAAAAGTGTCCTTATCTCTTATTAGACATGTGGATGTGATGTTGAGGGTCGTGTCCTTTCAATCGATACCTATTTCAACATAAGTTCAATTTTTTTTTAAGCCTGACCGGCTGGGTCGTTTGAGGTTATTTGGGGGCATTTCTGTACTCTGTTTGGGCTTAGTATTTTCTAAAAAGTGTCCTTATCACTTATTAGATTGTGGATGCGATTTTGAGGGTCTTGACCTTCGAATCGATACCTATTTCGTCATATGTTCATTTTCGGTTTAAACCAGACCAGGTGGGTCGTTTAGGGTCATTTCAGGGCATTTCTGTACGTTTTTAGGTTTGGGATTTTCTAAAAAGTGTCATTATCTCTTATTAGACGTGTGGATGCGATGTTGAGGGTCGTGACATTCGAATCGATACCTATTTCGGCCTATGTTCATTTTCAATGTAAACTAGACTGGGTGGGTCATTTGGGGTTATTTAGGGCATTTCTGTACTTTTTTTGGGTTTGGTATTTTCTAAAAATTGTCCTTATCTCTTATTAGATGTGTGGATGCGATGTTGTGGGCCGTGACCTTTGAATCGATACCTATTTAGGTATATGTTCATTTTTGCTTTAAACCAGACCGGGTGGGTCGTTTGGGGTTATTTTGAGGCATTTCTCCACGTTTTTGGGTTTGGTATTTTCTAAAAAGTGTCCTTATCACTTATTAGATGTGTGGAAGCGATGCTGACGTTCGTGACGTTCGAATCGATGCCTATTTTGACATAGGTTCATTTTCGGTTTAAACCAGACAGGGTGGGTCATTTGGTGTTTTTTCGGGGCATATTTGTACTTTTTTGGGCTTAAGATTTTCTAAAAAGTATCCTTGTCTCTTATTAGATGTGTGGATGCAATGTTGAGCGGCGGGACCTTCAAATCGATACCTATTTCGACATATGTTCATTTTTTGTTTAAACCAGACCGGGTGGGTCGTTTGGTGTTATTTGGGGGCATTTCTGTACTCTTTTTGGGCTTGGTATTTTCTTAAAATTCTCCTTATCACTTATTAGATGTGTGGATGCGATGTTTAGGGTTGTGACCTTCGAATCGATACTTATTTTGACATATGTTCAATTTCGGTTTAAATCACACCAGGTGGGTCGTTTGGGGTTTTTTAGTGGCATTTCTGTACTTTTTTGGGCTTAAGATTTTCTAAAAAGTATCCTTGTCTCTTATTAGATGTGTGGATGCAATGTTGAGGGTCGGGACCTTTGAATCGACATCTATTTCGACATATGTTCATTTTCAATTTAAACCAGACCTAGTGGGTCGTTTGAGGTTATTTGGGGGCATTTCTATAGATTTATGGGTTTGGGATATTCTATAAAGTGTCCTTATCTCTTATTAGACGTGTGGATGCGTGGTTGAGGGTCGTGACCTTTGAATTGATACCTATTTTGATATATGTTTATTTTTTGTTTAAACCAGACCTGGTGGGTCATTTGGGGTTATTTGGGAGCATTTCTGTACTCTTTTTGGGCTTGTGATTTTCTAAAATGTGTGCTTATCTCTTATTAGACGTGTGGATGCGATGTTGAGGGTTGTGACTTTCGAATCGATACCTATTTCGACATTGGTTCATTTTCGGTTTAAACCAGACCTAGTGGGTCGTTTCGGGTTATTTGGGGGCATTTCTACAATTTTTTGGGTTTGGTATATTCTAAAAAGTGTCCTTATCTCTTATTAGACATGTGGATGCGATGTTGACGGTCGTGACCTTTCAATCAATACCTATTTCAACATAAGTTCAATTTTTGTTTAAGCCTGACCGGCTGGGTCGTTTGAGGTTATTTGGGGGCATTTCTGTACTCTGTTTGGGCTTAATATTTTCTAAAAAGTGTCCTTATCACATTTATATTGTGGATGCGATGTTGAGGGTCTTGACTTACGAATCGATACCTATTTCGACATATATTCATTTTCAGTTTAAACCAGACCAGGTGGGTCGTTTGGGGTCATTTTAGGGCATTTCTATACGTTTTTAGGTTTGGTATTTTCTAAAAAGTGTCCTTTTCTCTTATTAGAATTGTGGATGCGATGTTGAGGGTCGTGACCTTTGAATCGATACCTATTTCGGCCTATGTTCATTTTCAATGTAAACCAGACTGGGTGGGTCATTTGGGGTTATTTAGGGCATTTCTGTACTTTTTTGGATTTGGTATTTTCTAAAAACTGTCCTTATCTCTTATTAGATGTGTGGATGCGATGTTGTGGGTCGGGACCTTCGAATAGATACCTATTTCGACATATGTTCATTTTCGATTTAAACCAGACCTAGTGGGTCATTTGAGGTTATTTGGGGCCATGTTTATAGATTTATAGGTTTGGGATATTCTATAAAGTGTCCTTATCTTTTATTTGACGTGTGGATGCGCGGTTGAGGGTCGTGACCTTTCAATCGATACCTATTTCAACATATGTTCAATTTTTGTTTAATCCTGACCGGCTGGGTCGTTTGAGGTTATTTGGGGGCATTTCTGTACTCTGTTTGGGCTTAGTATTTTCTAAAAACTGTCCTTATCACTTATTAGATTGTGGATGCGATGTTGAGGGTCTTGACCTTCGAATCGATACCTATTTCGACATATGTTCATTTTCGGTTTAAACCAGACCAGGTGGGTCGTTTGGGGTCATTTCAGGGCATTTCTGTACGTTTTTAGGTTTGGTGTTTTCTAAAAAGTGTCCTTATCTCTTATTAGACGTGTGGATGCGATGTTGAGGGTCGTGACCTTCGAATCGATACCTATTTCGGCCTATGTTCATTTTCAATGTAAACTAGACTGGGTGGGTCGTTTGGGGTTATTTGGGGCATTTCTATACTTTTTTGGGTTTGGTATTTTCTAAAAATTGTCCTTATCTCTTATTAGATGTGTGGATGCGATGTTGTGGGCCGTGACCTTTGAATCGATACCTATTTATGTATATGTTCATTTTCACTTTAAACCAGACCGGGTGGGTCGTTTGGGGTTATTTTGAGGCATTTCTGCACTTTTTTGGGTTTGGTATTTTCTAAAAAGTGTCCTTATCACTTATTAGATGTGTGGATACGATGGTGAGGGTCGTGACCTTTGAATCGATACCTATTCTGACATATGTTCATTTTTGGTTTAAACCAGACCGGGTTGGTCGTTTGGGGTTATTTGAGGGAATTTCTATACTTTTTTGGGTTTGGCATTGTCGAAAAATTGTCTTTATCTCTTACTAGATGTGTGGATGCGATGTTGAGGGTCGTGACTTTTAAATCGATACCTATTTCGACATATGTCATTTTTTGTATAAACCAGACCGGGTGGGTCGTTTGTGGTTATTTGGAGGCATTTTTGTACTCTTTTTGGGCTTGGGATTTTCTAAAATGTGTCCTTATCTCTTATTAGAGTCATGTGGATGCGATACGGAGGTTCGTGACGTTCGAATCGATACCTATTTCGACGTAGGTTCATTTTCGGGTTAAACCAGTCCTAGTGGGTCGTTTGGGGTTATTTGGGGACATTTCTATAGTTTTATGGGTTTATGATATTCTAAAAAGTGTCCTTATCTCTTATTATACGTGTGAATGCGATGTTGACGGTCGTGACCTTTGAATCGATACCTTTTTTTTTTCGATAAGTAAGATGTATGTGTATAAAAGAAAAAGAAAGAAAACAAAAGAAGGCAGCCCTACTTCCAACCCTTAGACAACTCTAAGAGGGAGGAAGGGCCCCACACCCCCCGAGGACATGCCCCTCGGTAATACATGAGAAAGCCACTCGACCCAATCAAGGAGGTCTAAACTGGACCTTACCGGAGACATCATCATAAATCAACCGGTTAAGATCCTCAACAAAACCCGAAGGATATAAAATAGTCTCCCCATCACTAAGATCAATAGAAGCAATAAAATTCGCCGGCTGATTCAACTCCCTCCAAACATGCCTTATCTCATAACGAGCCAACTGGTTTAGGCTAGACAAAATCTGGAACTTCAAGGTATATACACTCCAAGGGCAGCTGGAAACACCTGTAAGAATCTCGATAGCCACCTTCGAATCAGATCTGATGGACATATGCCGAAGCTCTCTCTGTAAGCACAGAGTAACCCCCCTGTAAATGGCTAGTAACTCCATATGAAGAACCGAGGCCTCCACACCTTTGCCGACATAAGCCAAAACAGGGTCCCCCAAGGTATTTCGACATATGTTCATTTTTTGTTTAAATCAGGTCGGGTGGGTCGTTTGGTGTTATTTGGGGGCATTTCTGTACTCATTTTGGGCTTGGTATTTTCTTAAAAGTGTCCTTATCACTTATTAGATGTGTGGATACGATGTTGAGGGTCGTGACCTTCGAATCGATACCTATTTCGACATATGTTCAATTTCGGTTTGAACCACACCGGGTGGGTCATTTGGGTTTTTTTGGGGCATTTCTGTACCTTTTTGGGCTTAAGATATTCTAAAAAGTGTCCTTGTCTCTTATTAGATGTGTGGATGCGATGTTGAGGGTCGGGACCTTCGAATCGATACCTATTTCGACATATGTTCACTTTCGATTTAAACCAGACCTAGTGGGTCGTTTGGGGTTATTTGGGGGCATTTCTATAGATTTATGGGTTTGGGATATCTAAAAACTGTCATTATCTCTCTTTAGACGTGTGGATGCGAGGTTGAGGGTCGTCACCTTCGAATCGATACCTATTTCGACATATGTTCATTTCGGTTTAAACTAGACCGGGTGGGTCATTTGGGGTCATTTCAAGGGATTTCTGTACGTTTTTGGGTTTGGTATTTTCTAAAAAGTGTCCTTATTGATGCGATGTTGCGGGTCGTGACCTTCGAATCGATACCTATTTTGACATATGTTCATTTTCGGTTGAAACCAGATCGGGTGGGTCGTGTGGGGTTATTTCTGTACCTTTTTGGGTTTGGTATTTTCTAAAAAGTGTCCTTATCTCTTATTAGATGTGTGGATGCGATGTTGAGTGTCGTGAACTTCGAATCGATACCTATTTCAACTTTTGCTCATTTTTTGTTTAAACGACACCGGATGTGTCGTTTCGGGTTATTTCGGGGCATTTCTATACTTTTTTGGGCTTATGATTTTCTAAAAAGTGTACTTATCTCTTGTTAGATGTGTGGATACGATATTAAGGGTCGTGACCTTCTAATCGATACCTATTTCGACGTATGTTCATTTTCGGTTTAAACCAGATCGGGTGGATCGTTTGGTGTTATTTGGGGGCATTTCTGTATTTTTATTTATTTTGTATTTTCTAAAAAGTGTGCTTATCTCTTGTTAGATGTGTGGATGCGATGTTGAGGGTCGTGACCATCAAATCGATACCTATTTTTACATATGTTCATTTTCAATTTAAACCCGACTAGGTGGGTCGTTTGGGGTTATTTCGGGGCATTTTTGTATTATTTTGGGCTTAAGATTTTCTAAAAAGTGTCCATATCTCTTATTAGACGTGTGGATGCGATGTTGAGGGTCGGGACCTTAGAATCGATACCTATTTCAAAATATGTTCATTTTCGATTTATACCAAACCGGGTGGTTCGTTAGGGGTTATTTGGGGGCATTTCCATATTTTTTTGGGTGTGGTATTTTCAAGAAAGTGTCCTTATCTCTTATTAGACGTGTGGTTGCAATGTTGAGGGTCGTGACTTTCATATCGATACCTATTTCTGCCTATGTTCATTTTCAGTTTACACCAGAGCGGGTGGGTCATTTTGGGTTACTTGGGGGCATTTCTATACTTTTTTTGGTTTTACATTTTCTAAAATGTGTGCTTATCTCTTATTAGACGTGTGGATACGATGTTGAGAGTCGTGACCTTCGAATCGATACCTATTTTGGCATATGTTCATTTTTGGTTTAAATCAGACCGGGTGGGTCATTTGGGTTTATTTCGGGGCATTTCTGTAATCTTTTGGGCTAGGGATTTTCTAAAAAGTGTCTTTATCTCTTATTAGACATGTTGATGCGATGTTGAGGGTCGTGACCTTCGAATCGGTACCTATTTCGACATATGTTCATTTTTGGTTTAATCCAGACCGGGTGGGTCGTTTGGGGTTATTTCAGAGCATTTTACTACTTTTTTGGGCTTGGGATTTCCTAAAAAGTGTTCTTATCTCTTATTAGACATGTGGATACGGTGTTGAGGGTCGTGACCTATGAATCGACATCTATTTTGACATATGAGATTTGTGGGGAGAATCCAATCTATAATGGTAACCATGTTAGTATGGAGCTGGCTAAGGAAAAATCCGCGAAAGATATTAGAGAAGCAATAGATTCTGCTGAGGTGGCACCTAATCATTCGATGAGACAAACTCCAATTCAAATTCAAAGGAATGGTGCGGCCCATATGGAAGGAGATAACTTATTAGAGGATTCTATTCTGTCAAATGAGAAGAGTCAGCCCCTATGAAATCTCTCACTAATTTTGATAAACTTAGAAAGCAATCTGCTGAGATTCGTGCAGCTCAAGGGCAAATGGGGAAAGGTATGTCCCAATCGAATTTAAATTCTTATTCTTTGCTGGGTCGACCCACGGGGAGGGGGTCCAAGTTCCAAGCCCAACGGGTTCTTATAAACCCGAAAGAGACTAATGTTGCCAAAGGTGTGGGACCTAGTAAAGGGGGAGATGATAGTTCTACCCTTCCTACTAAATGAAGTGCTTAGCTTGGAATGTTAGAGGCATGAATGCCTCTACTAAAAGAATGGAGATAAAGAAGGTGTGTAAAGACCATGAGGTTAAATTGGTAGGGCTTTTCGAAACCAAGGTTAAGTTGGATAATTGTGCTTCTATTTTTGATAGTTTTTTGACGGGTTGGAAGTATTTGCATAATGGAGATCTTGATAACTCTATTCGGATCTGGCTAGGTTGGGACCCGAATTTTTATGATGTGGTTTTGGTGCAAAAATCCAAACAGTTCATACATGCTAAGGTGTCAATTGTGGGTACCTCGGTGTTTTTCTTTTGTACTGTTGTTTATGCTCTTAGATCTGTGGTGGCTAGGAACGAATTGTGGGAGGATGTTGGGGCTATTGCTAGTGCCATTATTAACCCTTGGGCTGTACTAGGGGATTTTAATGTGATTCGAAGTAACAATGAAAAAATTGGAGGGGACCCTGTTCGGATTGAAGCTATGGATGATTTTAATTCATTTATAGACGGTACTGGGCTTCTAGACTTGAAATGGAAAGGGGAGGCTTTGACCTGGAATAATAGACAAGTGGGAGAAGCAAGAATTTGTTGCAAGCTTGATAGGGTTCTGGTCAATTTAGCTTGGATGGATGTGTTTAGATCCTCTGATGCAACCTTTTACCCTCCTGGGCTTTCTGATCATTCTCCAATGGTGGTGGCTGTGGTGGATAAAGCAGATTTTGGCCCAAAACCTTTCAGATTTGTTGAGGCTTGGATTGGTAGAGATGGCTATGATGAGGTGGTTCGGCAGGGGTGGGAGCAGCCTGTGAATTTGGCTCTTAATCCCATTCTTAAGTTTGCGGCCAGATTGAGGAATGTCAAAAAAGGGTTGAGGAGCTGGAATAAGGAGTGTGTGGGGGATGTTTTTCTTGCAGTAAAGAGGCTGAGGCTGATTTGTTTCAGATCCAGAGGTAGCTTAGTGAGCACCCTGATGATCCGAATTTGGTGCTGATGGAGACACAGGCTAAAAAGAAACTTTGGGAGGCTTTGGATCCTGAAGAGAAATTTTTGAAAGAAAAGTCTAGGGTGAAACACATTCAGTTGGGGGATGGTAATAATAGCTTTTTCTACAAATCTGTGATTTGTAGGCAGCATCGGAAGCACATCATGGAAATTCAAGGGGAGAATGGAGATATTGTGAAGAATCCTAACCAGATTAAGGAAGAAGCTATTTCTTATTATAAGAAATTATTTAGGACTGATTCGGTTGACAGTGGTTTCTTTCCTAGCTCCATTCCTTTGCAGCGTGGTTTGTCTCAAGCTCATCAGGAAAGCCTTACTAGGAGAATCTCTAATAAGGAGATTATGGAGGTTGTGTTTGCTTTTAAGAATTCTAAGGCTCCAGGACCAGATGGTTTTGGGGCAGCCTTTTACAAGCATTCATGGGAGATTGTGGGAGAAGATTTGACTCTGGCTGTAAAGTGATTTTTCATGAAGTCTTACCTTCCTAGTTTGGTTAATGCTACTTTTATCTGCCTTATCCCTAAGACAGGAGATGTAACCTCATTTGCGGGATATAGGCCTATAGCCCTTTGCAATCTCTTTTACAAAATCATTACCAAAGTGTTATCCAATAGGCTGCAAGGAGTGATTGTGCAGGTGGTCAATGACTGTCAGTCTGCTTTCATCAAGGGCAGGTCTATAGTAGAGAATATTTTGGTTTGCCATGATGTGGTTCGAGGGATTGAGCAGAAAGGCACTAGCCCCACAGCTGTTTTGAAGATCGATCTCCATAAAGCTTATGATTCTCTCAGTAGGAGGTTTTTGTTTGAGATTATGGAGAGAATGGGTTTCCCTCAGCAGTTCATTGGTTGGGCGAAGGCTTGTGTGGACTCCCCTTCTTTCTCCATTTTCTTGAATGGGAGTCAGCAGGATATTTTAAAGGAGGAAGGGGTATTCGGTAGGGGGATCCAATATCTCCTTACCTATTTACTATTGCTATGGAGGGCTTCTCGGCTATGATGAGGAAATTGGAGGTTGAAAATAGGATCACTCTTCTCCCCAGGTGCAAGAGGTCCCATCTCTCTCACTTTATTTTTCTTGATGATTTGATGATATTCGTGAAAGCCACCACGGACTCTATTTCGGCATGCTGGGGGTCTGAGTGATTTTCATACCTACTGCGGTTGAAACTCAACAGGACTAAGTCCTCTATTATTTTAGGGGCCTAACCCACACGGCCAGACTACAACTTTTGGAATTAACGAATTTTGTGGATACCAAATTACCTATTCGGTATTTAGGTGTTCCGCTTGTCTCTCGGAAATTAACTTTTGCTGATTGCACCTCTATTCTGGATCGTGTTAGGAGCAGACTTGATGGATGGAAGGCTCGGCTCTTATCTTTTGCAGGGAGGCTTCAGCTGTTGATCTCAGTCCTTCAGGGGTGTTATATCTATTGGTCAGGACTCTTTGGTTTGCCTGGTGCTCTCAAGACAAAGCTGGAGTCTATGTTCTCGAATTTTCTATGCGCCCATCTCTTCATCGTAAGGTACATTACATTTCTTGGGAAAGAATTTGTAAGCCTAAGGCTGAAGGGGGCCTTGGAATTAGGAGGATTTCTGATATGAATTCTGCGGGTATCCTTAAGCAAATCTGGTGGATTGCTTCTAGGAAGGACAGCCTTTGGGTTAGATGGGTGTACACCCGATACCTTAGAAATGATTCTATTTGGACTGTTAAGACTTCCCAAAATTGCTCTTGGGTGTGGAGAAAGATTCTTAAGTATAGGGACTTGGCTGAACCCCATATCTATCATATTATTGGGAATGGCCACTCTACTAGACTATGGTTGGATTATTGGCACCCCAAAGGGGTTTTGATTAAAAGGTTTGGTGATCGGTTTCGATATGATGTTGGTTCCACCAGGCTTGCCTTGGTTTCTGATCTTATTAGGAATGGCCAATGGCTTTCCCCCCCTCAGGGCTCTTTTGATCTGATTACTATTTTTAGAGACCTCCCTAGTATTCCCATTGTTAATGGAAGGGCAGATCTTGTTGTTTGGAAAGGTACGGCTAATGGCATTTTTTCTACAAAGTCGGCTTGGGAGAAAGTGAGGAGTAGCTCTATAATGGTAGCTTGGCACAAGCGTGTTTGGTTTCCTGATTTTTTGCCTAGGCATTCCTGTATTGCTTGGAGATGCCTGATGTCAGGGCTCCCCACAAAAGACTAGCTTCAAAGAAGGAATATAAATATTGGGCAAAATTGTATTCTTTGTTGGGGAAATTCAGAATGCCATAGCCATTTATTCTTTGAGTGTCCTTTTTCCAGAAACATTTGGGATAGAGTTAGTTCTATGCTTTTCCTTGGTGGTAAAGGCTCGGCTAGCCTCCTCGATGTGGTTAACTGGCTTGTTCAGGTAGTGTGTGTTAATGATAATTTGGATGTTATCCCTAAGATGGCTTTTTGTGCGACAATCTATCATGTTTGGTGGGAGAGAAATCAGCGTCTCTTCAGTAATCAAGCAAGGTCTTATGATGCTATTATCCAAGCCATTAAGTTTGATGTTGTGACTAAGGGCTCTCAAAGCCCTATTTTGGTTGCCTATTCACCTAGGAATCAATTCTTGGTCGATATGTGGGGTTTACAGGTGAGATGGGCTGCTTTTATTCCCAAAGCTTGTGTCTGGCCCATACCTCCGGCAGATTTGTTTACTTTGCATTGCGATGGTTCCTTGTGGGGAGATAGAGCTGCTTACGGGGGCCTTATTCGCAATACCTTGGGTGACCTGATTCTGGCTTATGTCGGCAAAGGTGGCTATCGAGATTCTTACAGGTGTTTCCAGCTGCCCTTGGAGTGTATGGAAGTTCCAGATTTTGTCTAGCCTAAACCAGTTGGCTCATTATGAGATAAGGCAAGTTTGGAGGGAGTTGAATCAGCCAGCGGATTTTGTTGCTTCTATTGATCTTAGTGATGGGGAGACTATTTTATATCCTTCGGGTTTTGATGAGGATCTTAACCGGTTGATTTATGATGATGTCTCCGGTAAGGTCCAGTTTAGACCTCCTTGATTGGGTTGGGTGTCTTTCTCATGTATTACCGAGGGGCATGTCTTTGGGGGGTGTGGGGCCCTTCTTCCCTCTTAGAGTTGTCTAAGGGTTGGAAGTAGGCTGCCCACTTTTGTTTTCTTTCTTTTTCTTTTATACACATACATCTTACTTATCGAAAAAAAAAATGTTCATTTTCGGTTTAAACCAGACCGGGTGGGTTGTTTGGGGTTATTTGGGGCATTTCTATACTCTTTTTGGGTTTTGTATTTTTTAAAAAGTGTCCTTATCTCTTATGAGACATGTGGATGCGATGTTGAGGGTCGTGACCTTTGAATCGATACCTATTTCGGCATATGTTCATTTTTGGTTTAAATCAGACCGGGTGGGTCGTTTGGGGTTATTTGGGGGCATTTTTGTACTCTTTTGGGCTTGGGATTTTCTAAAAAGTGTCTTTATCCCTTATTAGACATGTGGAAGCGATGTTGAGGGTCGTGTACTTCAAATCGATACCAATTTTGACTTATGTTCATTTTCGGCTAAAATCTGACAGGGTGGGTCGTTTGTGGTTATTTGGGGGCATTTTCGTACTATTTTGGGTTTGGGATTATCTAAAAAGTATCAATATCTCTTACTAGACGTGTGCATGCGATGTTGAGGGTCGTGACCTTTGAATCAAAACCTATTTCGACAAATGTTAATTTTTGGTTTAAACCAGATCGGGAGGGTCATTTATGGTTATTTGGGGAAATTTTGATACTTTTTTGGGTTTGATATTTTCTAAAAAGTGTCTTTATCACTTATTAGACGTGTGGATACGAAGTTGAGGGTCATGACCTTCGAATCGATACCTATTTTGGCGTATGTTCATTTTCATTTTAAACCTGGCCGAGTGAATCGTTTGGGGTTATTTGGGGGCATTTCTGCACTTTTTTGGGTTTGTGATTCTCTAAAAAGTGTCCTTATCTCTTATTAGACGTGTGGATTCGAACGTTAAGGGCCGTGACCTACGAATCGATACCTATTTCGACATATGTTCATTTTCTATTTAAACTAGACCGGGTGGGTCGTTTGGGGTTGTTTGAGGGCATTTCTGTACTTTTTTGGGTATTGTATTTTCAAATAAGTGTCCTTAACTCTTATTAGACATGTGGATGCGATGTTGAGGCTCGTGACCTTCGGATCGATACCTATTTCGGCATATGTTTATTTTCGATTTAAACCCGACTGGGTGGGACATTTGGGGTTATTTGGGGGCATTTCTGTACTCTTTTGCTCTTGGGATTTTCTAAAAAGTATCCTTATCTCTTATTAGACGTGTGGATGCGATGTTGAGGGTCGTGAACTTCGAATTGTTACCTATTTTGACATATGTTAATTTTTTGTTTAACCAAACCGGGTGGGTCGTTTGGGGTTATTTGGGGGGATTTTCGTACATTTTTGGGATTTGTATTTTCTAAAAAGTGTCCTTATCTCTTATTCGACGTGTGGATACGATGTTGAGGGTCGCGACCTTCGAATCGATACATTTTTCGGCATATGTTCATTTTCAGTTTAAACCAGACCGGGTGGGTCGTTCGGGATTATTTGGGAGCATTTCTGTACTTCTTTGGGTTTGGTATTTTTGAAATAGTATCGTTATCTCTTATTAGATGTGTGGATACGATGTTGAGGGTCATGACCTTCGAATCGACACCTATTTCAACATATGTTCATTTTTGGTTTAACCAGACCGGGTGGGTCGTTTGGGGTTATTTAGGGGCATTTTTGTACATTTTTGGGATTTGTATTTTCTAAAAAGTGTCCTTATCTCTTATTAGACATGTGGATGCGATGTTGAGCGTCGCGACCTTCGAATCGATACCTTTTTTGGCATATGTTCATTTTCAGTTTAAACCAGACCGGTTGGGTCGTTTGGGGTTATTTGGAGGCATTTCTGTACTTTTTTGGGTTTGGTATTTTCGTAAAGGTGTCCTTATCTCTCTTATTATATGTGTGGGTGCGATATTGAGGGTCGTGACCTTCTAATCGACACCTATTTCGACCTATGTTCATTTTTGGTTTAAACGTTATCGGGTGGGTCGTTTGGGGTTATTTCGGGGCATTTTTGTACTTTTTTGGGCTTACGATTTTCTAAAAAGTGTCTATCTCTTATTGGACGTGTGATGGCGATGTTGAGGGTCGCGTCCTTCGAATCGATACCTATTTCGACATATGTTCCTTTTTGGTTTAAACCAGACCGGGTGGGTCGTTTATGGTTATTTGGGGGCATTTCTGTACTTTTTTTTGTTTTGTATTTTCTAAAAAGTGTCCTTATCTCTTATTAGACGTTTGGATACGATGTTGTGTGTCACGACCTTCGAATCGATACCTATTTTGGCATATGTTCATTTTTGCTTCAAACCAGATCAGGTGGGTCGTTTGGAGTTATTTGGGGGCATTTCTGTACGTTTTTTGGTTTGGGATTTTCTAAAAGGTGTCCTAATCTCTTATTCGATGTGTGGATGCGATGTTGAGGGTCGTGACCTTCGAATCGATGCCTATTTTGACATATAATCTTTTTCGGTTTAAACTTGATGGGTGGGTCGTTTTGGGTTATTTCGGAACTTTTTTGGGCTTAAGATTTTCTTAAAAGTGTCCTTATCTGTTGTTATACCTATGGATGCGATATTGAGGGTCTTGACCTACGAATCGATACCTATGTCGACATATGTTCATTTTTTATTTAAACCAGACCGGGTGGGTCGTTTGGGGTTATTTGGGTGCAGTTCAGTACTTTTTTAGGTTTGGTATTTTCTCAAAAGTGTCCGTATCTCTTATTAGAAGTGTGGATGCGATGTTGAGGGTCGTGACCTACAAATTGATTCATATTTTGACATATGTTTATTTTTTGTTTAAACCAGACCAGGTGGGTCATTTGGGGTTATTTGGGGGCATTTCTGCACTTTTTTAGGTTTGGTATTTTCTAAAAAGTGTCCTTATCACTTATTAGACGTGCGGATGCGAAGTTGAGGGTCGAGACCTTCGCATCGATACCTATTTTGCCATATGTTCATTTTCGGTTTAAACCAGACCAGGTGATTTATTTTGGGTTATTTGGGGGCATTTCAGTACTTTTTTGGGTTTGTGATTCTGTAAAAGTGTCCTAATCTCTTATTAGACGTGTGGATACGATATTAAGGGTTGTGACCTTTGAATCGATACCTATTTTGGCATCTGTTCATTTTCGATTTGAACCAGACCGGGTGGGTCGTTTGGGGTTATTTGGGGGCATTGTTGTACTTTTTTTTTTTCTATAAGTAAGAAGATTGTATTAGAAAAGGAAGAAAAAACTACAAAAGAAGGCATTCTCTAAGAACCCGACAAGGGGAAGAGAACCTAAAGCACGATGGGACAGGCCCCATCAAACAAGAACCGAGCCAAAAAGGATACGGCCTATCATAAGTGACAAAATCCGAGTCCTGCTTAAGGTAGTCAATAAGGGCAGGGGGGAAATCTCCAGGATCCCAAACTACCCCATGTGAGTCGCAAGGGACTGCAGCCATAAAATCTGCCGGTCGATTTTGTTCTCTCCAAACATGGATGAATTCTTTCATTCTCAAATCATTAGCCAAAGCAAGGATTCTACTCTTGAGAGGTTGTACTTTCCAAGGTCCTACAACCTTGCCAGAAATAGTGTCAATCGCCAACTTGGAATCGGATCCGATAGAAACATCAAGGATTCCTCTCTCTATGCAAAGGGAGATGCCTCTATGTATAGCAGCCAGCTCCATGGAGAGAATGCAAAGTTCCAGCCCTTGGTTAGCAAATGCAGCTACAGGTTGTCCAATCGCATTACGAATCACTCCTCCAAAAGCAGCTCTACCATCGGACAACGAACCATCACAGTGAAGGGACCACAAATTGTTAGGAGGTAAGACCCACGAGCATGGTCTCGGCATCCTAATAGTCCAATGAACTTGCAAGTTCCAGGCCGAAGCAATGTGGGAATTAGCAGGACTAGGATCCCCACTCAAAGAACCAGATGTGACTGCAGACCTAACATCCCCCTTGATAGCTTCCACAATCTGATCCTTAGATCTAGCCTTTTGGCGAAAAATTCTGAAATTTCTTTCAAACCAAATATGCTTGACAGTGGCACAAAATGCAAGCTTTAAAACCACACCTAAGCTCCCCGCTCTTCCTGCCGCATACCGAACCCAAACGGCAGCATCAAATATGTTCATGGGAGCCTGTCCATGAAGAGAACACATACCAAAGATCCTCCTCCAAATATCAATGGAAAAAGGGCAAGCAAAGAAAAGATGGTTTCTGCTCTCAATACCAGCCCAACAAAACTCACAACTATGTTGAACCGGCATCCCCCTGTGAAGAAGATTATCCCTAGTGGGGAGAGCATCGACCAGACACCTCCAAGAAACAAAAGAGTGGGACTTAATGCTGCCTTCAAACCAAACTGCTTCACTCCAATCCACGGGGTTGGCCTTCACACGGGTGGCATTCCAAGCCGATTTGGTTGAAAAAGATACCTGCGGATTGCCATCCGACTACCAAACCGGATTGTCACCATGCAACTTATCAATGGAGGGAGGGCTCTCCACACATCAATAAGGTCAAAAGAGGTTGAAGGGCCAGGCAGCCAGTCTCCATCCCGAACAATTTCCTTGACAAGTGCATGATGGGCTGCAAGCGCATAAGATCCCGCATCATAGCAAATCCTACTACCAAACCTATTAAAAAGGACTCCCTCTGGGTGCCACTTGTCGAGCCAAAGTTTGGTAGATCTGCCATTGCCAATGAAGGTATTAATTAAAGGCAATGCCTAAGGGTTGGAAGTAGGCTGCCTTCTTTTGTTTTCTTTTGTTTTCTTTCTTTTTCTTTTATACACATACATCTTACTTATCGAAAAAAAATAAAGGCAATGCCTTATCTCTATATTTCAAAACTTTCCTCCAAACCCAAGAGCAATTTTGCAACACCTTAACTATCCAAAGCGATTCCTGCTTGAGGTACCTCTGCTGGACCCAATGCACCCAAAGTCGGTTTTGCTTGGAGGCAATCCACCAGAGTTGCTTCATATCCCTCGAAATAGTAATCAGATCAAAAGAACCCTGAGGGGGTAGATGCCAATGGCCATCCCTAATAAAGTCCAAAACCATGGCAAGCGGGTGAGAACCAGCATCATAACGGATCCGATCCCCAAATCTTTTAATCAAAACCCCTTTGACATGCCAATTATCCAACCAAAGTCTAGTAGCTTGGCCATTCTCAATAATATGATGGATATGTGGCTCAATCTGATCTCTAAATTTGAGGACTTTCTGCCAAACCCAAGAGCAATTTTGGGGGATCTTTGCAGTCCAAATAGAATCATTCTTTAGCTAGCGGATATTGACCTACCTAACCCAAAGCCTGTCTTTCTTAGAGGCAATCCACCAAATTTGTTTAAAAATCCCCGCAATGTTCATATCAGAAATTCTCCTAATACCAAGACCCCCTTGGGCCTTAGGTTTGCAAATCTTATCCCAAGAGATGTAATGTACCTTACGATCAAGAGACGGGCCAGACCAAAGGAAGTTGGAGAAGATGGAATCCAGCGTATTCTTTAGAGCTCCAGGCAGCCCGAAAATCCTTGACCAGTAAATGTAGCAGCCTTGAAGAACAGAGCTTAAAATTTGAAGCCGCCCTGCAAAGGATGAGAGTGGAGCTTTCCAACCATCAAGCCTACTCCTCACCCGATTCAAAATGGAAGAACAATCTGCAAAAGCCAACTTTCAAGCAATGAGAGGAACACCAAGATACCGAATAGGTAACTTGGTATCCACAAAGTTCGTTAATTCCAAAAGTTGCAGTCTGGCCGTGTGGGTGAGGCCCCCTAAAATAATAGAGGACTTAGCCCTGTTGAGTTTCAACCCAGAGTAGGTATGAAAATCATCCAAGGCCCCTAGGCAGGCCGAAACAGAATCCGTGGTGGCCTTCACAAAGATCATCAAGTCGTCGGCAAAGATAAGGTGGGAAAGGTGGGAACACTTACACCTGGGAAGGAGGCTAATGCAGCCCTCCACCTCCAACTTCCTCATCAATGCTAAAAACCCCTCCATGGCAATAGTGAACAAATATGGAGAAATAGGATCCCCCTGCCGTATTCCCCTACCCCCTTTGAAAACACCAGTAGGACTTCCATTCAATAAGATGAAGAAGCAAGGAGTATCAACACAAGCCTTCACCCAACCAATAAACTTCTGAGGGAAACCCATTCTTTCCATTAAAACAAACAAGAACTTCCTACTAAGGGAGTCATATGCTTTATGAAGGTCAATCTTCAGCACTGCTGTTGGGCTAGATCCTTTCTGATCTAAACCTCGAACCACATCATGACAGACAAGGATGTTGTCCCCCAAATAACCCCAAATGAACATATGTCGATACCTATTTCAACATATGTTCATTTTCGGTTTAAACAAGACCGGATGGGTTGTTTGGGGTTATTTTGGGGCATTTCTGTACTTTTTTGGGTTTGGGATTTTCTAAAAAGTGTTCGTACCTCTTATTGGACGAGTGGATATAGTGTTGAGGGTCGTGACCTATGAATCGATACCAATTTTGACATATGTTCATTTTTGGTTTAAACTAGATCGGGTGGGTCGTTTGGGGTTATTTGGGGGCATTTTTGTACTTTTTTAGGCTTGGGATTTCCTTAAAAGTATCCTTATCTCTTATTAGACGTATGGATACGATGTTAAGGGTCGTGACCTTTGAATCGATACCTTTTTTTGATAGGTAAGTGTGATTGTATTAAGAAAGAGGATAAAAATACAGAAGAAGGCAGCCCTTGTCCTCCCCCCTTAGACAGGCCTAAGAGGGGGAGGAGAGCCCCTAAAACAACCCGAGGACAGGCCCTCAGTCGAAAAGCCTAAGACCAGGCCAACAACTCAATGAGACAAGGTCCTTAAAAAAACTTTACCATCTGAATCATTCTTAACCAACTCCACCAAGTCCTGTGGGAAATCAAGTGGATTAAAAATTGCTTCCCCATCCCCCGTATCCATGGCTGCAATAAAGTCTGCTGGCTGGTTGAGCTCTCTCCAAACATGTTTGATCTCCTTACGCTGTAATTGCTGTAGTAGCGTAGCTATACGGTCCATCAAGATTTGCATGCTCCAAGGGCAGTCCACAGCCCCATTAAGAATATCTACTGCCAATTTGGAATCGGATCTGATGGAAACCCGAAGTAGGTTCCTTTGAATACAAAAAGTGACCCCCTTTAAAATTGCAAAGAGCTCCATGCCTAGAACAGAATTAATATCTCCCTTCCCCGCATACGCCATTATGGCAACACCTGCATCATCACGAATGATTCCACCATAGGAAGCTCTATCAGCTGTTAAGGACCCATCACAGTGAAGGACTGCCATGTGAGTAGGAGGTCTAAACCAAGCACTCCTTCCAATCCACCCTAATCCCCCAATTATCAGCCAAGAACTAGTTCCTTGGGCTGTGGACAGCAGAAATGGGAAAGGCAGCACACTTAATGGCCACATCAAGACGAATTGCCTCTATAATCTGATCATGGGTTCTAACCTTGTTCTCAAACAGCCTTCGGTTTCTCTCCCACCAAATGTAATGCACAGTAGCACAAAAACCCAACTTGGGAACCAAATCCATCCTATCATTTGCACAACCAACACTCAAGAGCCAAGCAAGCACATTCTGGAGATTTGTAGGGCCTCCACCCCCTTGGGAGCAAAAAGAACTAATTTGACCCCAAATGCTAGTGGAAAAAGGGCAATTAAAGAAAAGATGCTCATGACTTTCAGTACCAGCCCAACACAAGATGCAATTCGGCCCAACCTGAATATTTCTTTTAATAAGCTGATCTTTGGTAGGTAGAGCTTCCATAAGGCATCTCCAAGTTGTGCAAGAATGCTTAGGGAAATTCTGAGTAAACCAAACAAATTTACGCCACCCTACTTTAGGGGAGGATCTTCTAACAGTGTCCCAGGCTGACTTAGTAGTAAATAAGCCATTAGGGGAATTCTTCCAAATAATAAGGTCATCCCTGCCTCTCAAAATAGGAACATGTTGCAAATCCCCCCAAGCACTAATAAGGCATGTTTGGAGGGAGTTGAATCAGCCGGCGGATTTTATTGCTTCTATTGATCTTAGTGATGGGGAGACTATTTTATATCCTTCGGGTTTTGTTGAGGATCTTAACCGGTTGATTTATGATGATGTCTCCGGTAAGGTCCAGTTTAGACCTCCTTGATTGGGTCGGGTGTCTTTCTCATGTATTACCGAGGGGCATGTCCTCGGGGGGTGTGGGGCCCTTCCTCCCTCTTAGAGTTGTCTAAGGGTTGGAAGTAGGCTGCCTTCTTTTGTTTTCTTTCTTTTTCTTTTATACACATACATCTTACTTATCGAAAAAAAAAAGATCAAAAGACCCATGAGGAGTAGGATGCCAGGTGCCTTATCTTATAATACCCGAAACCAGAGCCATACGATGAGAACCCGCATCGTATCTGATACGATCCCCAAAATTTTTGATTAAAACCCCTTGAGGATGCCACTTATCAAGCCATAGCCTTGTAGCATGGTCAGACCCAATAAAGTGGTGAACATGGGGTTCAACCAAATCTCTATACTTGAGGACTTTACGCCAAACCCAAGAGCAATTTTGGGGAATTTTCACAGTCCAAATAGAGTCATTTTTTAAATAACGGGCATAAACCCACCAAACCCACAGGCTATCCTTTTTGGAGGCAATCCACCAGATTTGCTTAGGGATACCCGCAATATTCATTTCTGAAATTTTGCGGATACCTAAGCCACCCTCATCCTTAGGTTTGCAAATTCTATCCCAAGAAACATAATGTACCTTTCGTTCCAAGGAGGGGCCCGTCCAAAGGAAATTTGAGAACATGGATTCCAGCTTTTGCTTGACACCACCTGGTAATGCAAAGATGCCCGACCAATATATATAGTAGCCCTGAAGAACAGAGGTAAGAAGCTGCAACCGTCCTACAACGGATAAGAAATGAGCTTTCCAGCCGTCAAGTCTTCGCCTCACTAGATCCAAGATAGCGGAGCAATCTGCCATAGAAAGTTTACGAGGTACAAGTGGAACACCAAGGTACCGAATGGGCAGCTTAGTGTCCACAAAATTCGTTAATTCCAATAGTTGCAGCCTGGCCGTTTGGGTAAGGCCCCCTAAAATAATAGAGGACTTAGCTCTATTGAGTCTCAACCCAGAGTAAGTATGAAAATCAGACAGAGCCCCCAAACAAGACAAAATAGAGTCAGGGACAGCCTTCACAAAAATCATCAAATCATCTGCAAAGATCAGGTGTGTAAGATGGGAGCTTTTGCACCTTGGAAGCAGGCTGATCTGTCCCTCAACTTCCAACTTCCGCATTAAGGCCCAAAACCCTTCCATAGCAATTGTGAATAAATAAGGGGATAGCGGGTCCCCCTGTCTTATCCCCCTCTTGCCCCTAAAATAACCTGTTGGGCTCCCATTGAGAAGGATCGAGAAACTAGGAGTATCAACACAAGCCTTCACCCACCGAATAAACTTGCTTGGAAAACCCATCCTTTCCATGATCTCAAAAAGAAACTTCCTACTTAGAGAGTCATAAGCTTTATGTAAGTCAATTTTCAGCACCGCCGTAGGGGGAGTCCCCTTCTGCTCTATACCCCTAACCACATCATGACATACTAGAATATTATCCACAATGGAGCGGCCTTTGATAAACGCAGACTGGTTGTCACTAACCACCTTCCCCACAACTCCTTGTAACCTATTAGACAAAACTTTTGTAATAATTTTATAAAATAAGTTACAAAGGGCAATAGGCCTATAACCCGTAAACGAAGAAGTATTATCAGTCTTTGGGATAAGACTAATAAAAGTAGCATTGATAGAGGTAGGCATACTGGACTTCAAAAAAAAAACCACTTAACGGCCAAAGTGAGATCCTCCCCAACAACCTCCCAAGCATGCTTAAAAAAGGCTGCCCCAAATCCATCCGGTCCTGGAGCTTTTGAGTTTTTCATGGAAAAAACCACCTCTCTAATCTCCCTGTTAGATACCTGCCCAATAAGACTGTTCTGCTGCGCAAGGTCCAGACCATGTTGCAAAGGGACAGTCTCTGGGAAGAACCCAACATCTTCAACATTAGCACCAAACAGATTTATGTAAAAAGAAATTGCCTCCTCTTTAATCAGATTCAGATCCTTGATAACCTCATTTTCGGCATTGTACACCTCCAAAATGTGATTCCTGTTTTGCCTGCACACCATAGACTTATGGAAAAAGCTATTATTACCATCGCCCAATTGAATGTTCTTGACTCTAGATTTCTCTTTAAGAAACTTTTCTTCAGTATTAAGGGCTGCCCACAACTTCTTCTTGGCTGCTGTTTCTAAAGAAACCAAATTGAGGTCATTGGGATGGGCAGCAAGGCTGATTTGGATCTGAGCTAAGTCCGAAGAAGCCTCCTTCACTGCAAGAAAAACATCCCCAATACTATCTTTATTCCATTTCTTCAGCTTTGTCTTGACATTTTTGAGCCTGGCAGCAAACCTAAGTATAGGATTAAGCTTCATATTCACCGTGCTGTCCCACCCTTTAGCTACCACTTCATCAAACCCCTCCCTACCAATCCAAGCCTCAAAGAACCGGAAAGGTTTAGGACCAAAATTTACCCCATCAAGAATTGAAATCACAGCTGGAGAGTGATCCGAAAGCCCTGGGAGCAGAAAAGTAGCTTCTGAAGACCTGAGAACATCCAACCAAAATAAGTTAACCATGACCCTATCCAACTTGCAGCAAACTCGAGAGCTGCCCCCTTGCCCATTATTCCAAGTAAATAATTCCCCCTTCCACTTTAAGTCCATAAGGCCCGTGTCAAAAATAAAAGTATTAAAATCATCAACAGCCTCCTGACGGATAGGTTCTCCTCCAAGCTTCTCACTTTGTTGTCGAACAATATTAAAGTCCCCTAGAGCAATCCAAGGACCTGAAATATTAGAACCAAAACTAGTAACATCCCTCCAAAGCTCCCTCCTCTCCTCCACTGAATTAGAAGCATAGACAGTAGTGCACAAATAACTGAGAGAGGATCCCAAAGTCGTCACTTTCAAATGGATAAATTGGTCAGATTTTAGAATCTCCTCCACTTTAAACACAGCCGAATCCCATCCCACCCAAATGCGAGCTGTAGAACCTACTTCTCCATTATGGAGATACTTCCAATTTGAAATGAAAGAGTCAAAAACAGCAACACAATTCTCTGTTTTCACCTTAGTCTCAAGAAGAATAGCTAATTTTGCATTATTATCCAGAATCACTTTCCTAACCCCACGCTTCTTTGTAGGGACATTCATGCCCCTAATGTTCCAGGAAATGCAATTCATCAAAGATGATGGGCTACCATATCAGTCCCACCCTTAATGGGTCCCTCTATTCTCATGCCTAGCCCTTCCTTTACAGGAATTCGTTGAGGCTGGAATTTTGTACTTCTTCCACCAGGCCGGTTAAATAAAGAAGAGCTAATAGAATTAGAAAAACCCATACCTCTGTCCAAGGGTCCTTGGCTGGCCCGGTTCTCTGCTGCCACCCTCTTTAATCTTTCAAAATTAGCTGAAGGTTTGTTGGCCAGACTAGCTCCCTTGCCTTTTAAAGACAGCATCTCTTCACCACTTTTATTTCCTTCAAAATTGGTATTATCCTTTTGCGCATCAGGTGCATCTTCTTTCCTTCCCAATGGAGACAGCCTTGAGCTACAATCCAATGGATTTGCCAATGCCAGCTCCCCCTTAGAAGATATAGAATATGCCCCTTTAATTTCTCCATCTTCCAAGCACAACGCACTAGGTGTCTTCTCAATATGGGAAGTGGGAAGATTTGAATTTAAACTTTGACCAGCAGCATTTAATTGTGGCATTTCCTCCATAATATCTCCAAGCAGATCCGCCAATCTGATTATTCAAGGAAAATCCCCAATCACCTCCTTTCCCAAATTTGGAAGGGTAGATAACGGCTGGGAGAAGAATTTTCTCCTTCCATATTCGAATCCTCCAACAGTTCGTTACCTAAGAGAATGGCACAAGACTCGATCCAGATCAAATCGTCAGGATCATAATGCACCTCCTCCGTAAGATGTTCCAACAGGGCAAAAGCATTGGACTGTGAAATATCCTTAGTACTAGACTTACCTTCAAGAATTAACTCAGATTTCTTCAAAACCTTCTTGCCAAAGTTGGCGCCTTGACCCAAGGAATTGAGATCTCCTCCTTTATTCTTGCGAGAACTATGGGAATCCAAATTTGAATTTGAATTACCAATTCCAGTCTGCTCGGCTGGCAAGTCAGCCTCATTTCTGGCCACAGTTGCAGCTTCTTTCCTGGCAGCACCCTTCACCCTCCATTCTTGCTTGGTTCTCGAGTATTTTTTATCAAGCTTATGGCTGCCAGACTTGCATGCATCAATCATATGCCCAAAGACCTTACAATGCACACAAAGAGGGGGCTTCCAATCATAAACCACTCGTTGATTGAAGACAAAACCACCATCACCATAAACTGGAACGGACAGAGGCAGCTATTTGTTGGCAGAAACCTCCACACACAAACGAGCGTAGGACAATCTCTCCATGGACCTTTTCATCTTGTCCGTAACAATAGGCTTCCCAATGACACTCCCAATAGAACTAAGAGCTTCAAAAGACCAAAAATGAAAAGGGAGATTGGGAAGAGAAACCCATACCGGGACAGAACATAAATCCACTCTCTCTAAGCAAACATCTGGACTCCAAGGATGCAGGATCATCGGCCTTCTTTGAACATACCAAGGTCCCCCTTCAAGAACTTTAGTTTTGTCATCTTCAAGATTAAAGTGAAATATAAAAATTCCACTCTCTAATAAGTTAACATCAACATGCCCTGCAATCTTCCATTGCTTCAGGAGCATATCCCTTGTAAAGGTAAAACTAGGCCGACCACCAATGAAGTGCCCCATTAGGGTGTTTTTTTTTTTTTTCGATAAGTAAGAAGATTGTATTAGAAAAGGAGGAAAAACTACAAAAGAAGGCATTCTCTAAGAACCCGACAAGGGGAAGAGAACCCAAAGCATGATGGGACAGGCCCCATCAAACAAGAACCGAGCCAAAAAGGCTACGGCCTGTAATAAGTGACAAAATCTGAGTCCTATTCAAGGTAGTGAATAAGGGCAGGGGGGAAATCTCCAGGATCCCAAACTACCCCATATGAGTCGCAAGGGACTGCAGCCATAAAATCTGCTGGTCGATTTTGTTCTCTCCAAACATGGGTGAATTCTTTCATTCTCAAATAACCCCAAACGACCCACATAGTCTAGTTTAAACCGAAAATGAATATATGTCGAAATTGGTATTGATTCGAAGGTCACGATCTTCAACATCGCATCCACACGTCTAACCAGAGATAAGGACATTTTTAACTAATACCAAACCCAAAAAAGTACAGAAATGCCCCAAAATAACCCCAAACGACCCACCCGATCTGGTTTAAACCGAAAATGAACGTATGCCAAAATAGGTATCGATTTGAAGGTCACGACCCTCAACATCGCATCCACACGTCTAATAAGAGATAAGGACACATTTCAAAAAATCCCAAACCCCAAAAAAGTATAGAAATGCCCCCAAATAACCCCAAACATCCCACCCGGTCTTGTTCAAACTGAAAAAGAACATATGTCGAAATAGGTATCGATTTGAAGGTCATGACCCTCAACATCGCATCCACACGTCTAATAAGAGGTACGGACACTTTTTAGAAAATCCCAAGCCCAAAAAAGTATAGAAATGCCCCCAAATAACCCCAAACGACCCACTCGGTCTGGTTTAAACTAAAAGTGAACATATGTCAAAATAGGTATCGATTCAAAGGTCACGACCCTCACCATCGCATCCACACGTCTAATAAGAGTTAAGGACACGTTTTAGAAAATCCCAAGCCCAAAAAAGTTCAGAAAGGCCCCCAAATAGCCCCAAACGACCCACCCAGTCTGGTTTAAACCGAAAATGAACATATGCCGAATAGATATCGAATCGAAGGTCACAACCCTCAACATCGTATCTACACATCGAATAAGAGATAAGGACACTTTTTAGAAAATACCAAACCCAAAAAACTACAGAAATGCCCCCAAATAATCCCAAACAACCCACTCGGTCTAGTTTAAATCGAAAATGAACAACATATGCCCAAATAGGTATTGATTCGAAGGTCACGACCCTCAACATCGCATCTACACATCTAATAAGAGACAAGGATACTTTTTAGAAAATACCAAACCCAAAAAAGTATAGAAAAGCCCCCAAATAACCCCAAACGAGCCACCCGGCCTGGTTTAAATCGAAAATGAACATATGGCAAAATAGGTATGGATTCGAAGGTAATGATCCACAACATTGCATCCACACGTATAACAAGAGATAAGGACACTTTTAAGAAAATCCCAAGCCCAAAAAAGTACAAAAATGCCCCCGAAATAACCCCAAACGACCCACCCGATCTGGTTTAAATCGAAAATGAACATATGTCGAAATAGGCATCGATTCGAAGGTCACGACCTTGAACATTGCATCCATACGTCTAATATACGATAAGGACACTTTTTAGAAAATCCGAAGAATAAAAATGTATAGAAATGCTCCCAAATAACCCCAAACGACCCACCCGATACGGTTTAAATAAAAAACTGAACGTATGCCGAAATAGGTATCGATTCGAAGGTCACGATCCAAAACACCACATCCACACGACTAATAAGAGTTACGAACACATTTTAGAAAATCCCAAGCCCAAAAAAGTACAAAAATTCCCCCCAGATAACCCCAAACGATCCATCCGGTCTTGTTTAAATTGAAAATGAACATATGCCGAAAAAGGTATCGATTCGAAAGTCATGACCCTCAACATCTCATCCACACGTCTAATAAGCGACAAGGACAGTTTTTAGAAAATAGGAAACTCAAAAGAGTATAGAAATGCCCCTAAATAACCCCAACCGACCCACCCGGTCTGGTTTGAACCAAAAATGAACGTATATCGAAATAGGTATCGATTCAAAGGTAACGACCCTGAACATCGCATCCACACTTCTTATAAGAGATAAGGACACTTTTCAGAAAATCCCAATCCCAAAAAAGTACAGTAATTCCCCCAAATAACCCCAAACGACCCACCCAGTCTGGTTTAAACCAAAGATGAACATATGCCAAAATAGGTGTTGATTCGAAGGTCACGACCCTCAGCAACGCATCCACACGTCTAATAAGAGACAGTGACACTTTTCTGAAAATTCCAAAACAAAAAAAGTAAATAAATGCCCCCAAATAACCTCAAACGACCCACATGGTCTTGTTTAAACCAAAAATGAATATATGTCGAAATTGGTATCGATTCGAAGGTCACAATCTTCAACACCGCATCCACACATCTAACCAGAGATAAGGACATTTTTAACTAATACCAAACCCAAAAAAGTACAGAAATGCCCCAAAATAACCCCAAACGACCCACCCGATCTGGTTTAAACCGAAAATGAACGTATGCCGAAATAGGTATCGATTTGAAGGTCACGACCCTCAACATCGCACCCACACGTCTAATAAGAGTTAAGGACACGTTTTAGAAAATCCCAAGCCCAAAAAAATTCAGAAAGGCCACCAAATAACCCCAAACGACCCACCCAGTCTGGTTTAAACCAAAAATGAACATGTGCCGAATAGGTATCGAATCGAAGGTCACAACCCTCAACATCATATCCACACGTCGAATAAGAGATAAGGACACTTTTTAGAAAATACCAAACCCAAAAAACTACAGAAATGCCCCCAAATAATCCCAAACAACCCACCCGGTCTAGTTTAAATCGAAAATGAACAACATATGCCCAAATAGGTATTGATTCGAAGGTCACGACCCTCAACATCGTATCTACACGTCTAATAAGAGACAAGGATACTTTTTAGAAAATACCAAACCCAAAAAAGTATAGAAAAGCCCCCAAATAACCCCAAACGAGCCACCCAGTCTGGTTTAAACCAAAAATGAACATATGGCAAAATAGGTATGGATTCGAAGGTAACGATCCTCAACATTGCATCCACATGTATAACAAGAGATAAGGACACTTTTAAGAAAATCCCAAGCCCAAAAAAGTACAAAAATGCCCCCAAATAACCCCAAACGACCCACCCGATCTGGTTTAAACTAAAAATGAACATATGTCGAAATAGGCATCGATTCGAAGGTCACGACCATGAACATTGCATCCATACGTCTAATATGCGATAAGGACACTTTTCAGAAAATCGCAAGAATAAAAATGTATAGAAATGCTCCCAAATAACCCCAAACGACCCACCCGGTACGGTTTAAATAAAAAACTGAACATATGTAGAAATAGGTATCGATTCGAAGGTCACGACCCACAACACCACATCCACACGACTAATAAGAGTTACGAACACATTTTAGAAAATCCCAAGCCCAAAAGAGTACAAAAATTCCCCCCAGATAACCCAAACGATCCACCCGGTCTTGTTTAAATCGAAAATGAACATATGCCGAAATAGGTATCGATTCGAAGGTCACGACCCTCAACATCTCATCCACACGTCTAATAAGCGACAAGGACAGTATTTAGAAAATAGGAAACTCAAAAGAGTATAGAAATGCCCCTAAATAACCCCAACCGACCCACCCGGTCTGGTTTAAACCGAAAATGAACATATATCGAAATAGGTATCGATTCGAAGGTAACGACCCTGAACATCGCATCCACACTTCTTATAAGAGATAAGGACACTTTTTAGAAAATACCAAACCCAAAAAACTACAGAAATGCCCCCAAATAATCCCAAACAACCCACCCGGTCTAGTTTAAATAAAAAATGAACAACATATGCCCAAATAGGTATTGATTCGAAGGTCACGACCCTCAACATCGCATCTACACGTCTAATAAGAGACAAGGATACTTTTTAGAAAATACCAAACCCAAAAAAGTATAGAAAAGCCCCCAAATAACCCCAAACGAGCCACCCAGTCTGGTTTAAACCAAAAATGAACATATGGCAAAATAGGTATGGATTCGAAGGTAACGATCCTCAACATTGCATCCACATGTATAACAAGGGATAAGGACACTTTTAAGAAAATCCCAAGCCCAAAAAAGTACAAAAATGCCCCCAAATAACCCCAAACGACCCACCCGATCTGGTTTAAACCGAAAATGAACGTATGCCGAAATAGGTATCGATTTGAAGGTCACGACCCTCAACATCGCATCCACACGTCTAATAAGAGTTAAGGACACGTTTTAGAAAATCCCAAGCCCAAAAAAGTTCAGAAAGGCCACCAAATAACCCCAAACGACCCACCCAGTCTGGTTTAAACCAAAAATGAACATGTGCCGAATAGGTATCGAATCGAAGGTCACAACCCTCAACATCATATCCACACGTCGAATAAGAGATAAGGACACTTTTTAGAAAATACCAAACCCAAAAAACTACAGAAATGCCCCCAAATAATCCCAAACAACCCACCCGGTCTAGTTTAAATCGAAAATGAACAACATATGCCCAAATAGGTATTGATTCAAAGGTCACGACCCTCAACATCGTATCTACACGTCTAATAAGAGACAAGGATACTTTTTAGAAAATTCCAAACCCAAAAAAGTATAGAAAAGCCCGCAAATAACCCCAAACGAGCCACCCAGTCTGGTTTAAACCAAAAATGAACATATGGCAAAATAGTTATGGATTCGAAGGTAACGATCCTCAACATTGCATCCACATGTATAACAAGAGATAAGGACACTTTTAAGAAAATCCCAAGCCCAAAAAAGTACAAAAATGCCCCCAAATAACCCTAAACGACCCACCCGATCTGGTTTAAACTAAAAATGAACATATGTCGAAATAGGCATCGATTCGAAGGTCACCACCATGAACATTGCATCCATATGTCTAATATGCGATAAGGACACTTTTCAGAAAATCGCAAGAATAAAAATGTATAGAAATGCTCCCAAATAACCCCAAACGACCCACCCGGTACGGTTTAAATAAAAAACTGAACATATGTCGAAATAGGTATCGATTCGAAGGTCACGACCCACAACACCACATCCACACGACTAATAAGAGTTACGAACACATTTTAGAAAATCCCAAGCCCAAAAAAGTACAAAAATTCCCCCCAGATAACCCAAACGATCCACCCGGTCTTGTTTAAATCGAAAATGAACATATGCCAAAATAGGTATCGATTCGAAGGTCACGACCCTCAACATCTCATCCACACGTCTAATAAGCGACAAGGACAGTTTTTAGAAAATAGGAAACTCAAAAGAGTATAGAAATGCCCCTAAATAACCCCAATCGACCCACCCGGTCTGGTTTGAACCGAAAATGAACATATATCGAAATAGGTATCGATTCGAAGGTAACGACCCTGAACATCGCATCCACACTTCTTATAAGAGATAAGGACACTTTTCAGAAAATCCCAATCCCAAAAAAGTACAATAATTTCCCCAAATAACCCCAAACGACCCACCCGGTCTGGTTTAAACCAAAGATGAACATATACCAAAATAGGTGTCGATTCGCAGGTCACTACCCTCAACAACGCATCCACACGTCTAATAAGAGACAAGGACACTTTTTTGAAAATTCCAAAACCAAAAAAGTAAATAAATGCCCCCAAATAACCCCAAACGACCCACATAGTCTGGTTTAAACCGAAAATGAATATATGTCAAAATTGGTATCGATTCGAAGGTCACGATCTTCAACACCACATCCACACGTCTAACCAGAGATAAGGACATTTTTAACTAATACCAAACCCAAAAAAGTACAGAAATGCCCCAAAATAACCCCAAACGACCCACCCGATCTGGTTTAAACCGAAAATGAACGTATGCCAAAATAGGTATCGATTTGAAGGTCACGACCCTCAACATCGCATCCACACGTCTAATAAGAGATAAGGACACATTTCAAAAAATCCCAAACCCAAAAAAAATATAGAAATGCCCCCAAATAACCCCAAACGTCCCACCCGGTCTTGTTCAAACTGAAAATGAACATATGTTGAAATAGGTATCGATTTGAATGTCATGACCCTCAACATCGCATCCACACGTCTAATAAGAGGTACAGACACTTTTTAGAAAATCCCAAGCCCAAAAAAGTATAGAAATGCCCCCAAATAACCCCAAACGACCCACCCGATCTGGTTTAAATCGAAAATGAACGTATGCCGAAATAAGTATCGATTTGAAGGTCACGACCCTCAACATCGCATCCACAAGTCTAATAAGAGTTAAGGACACGTTTTAGAAAATCCCAAGCCCGAAAAAGTTCAGAAATGCCACCAAATAACCCCAAACGACCCACCCAGTCTGGTTTAAACCAAAAATGAACATGTGCCGAATAGGTATCGAATCGAAGGTCACAACCCTCAACATCGTATCCACACGTCGAATAAGAGATAAGGACACTTTTTAGAAAATACCAAACCCAAAAAACTACAGAAATGCCCCCAAATAATCCCAAACAACCCACCCGGCCTAGTTTAAATAAAAAATGAACAACATATGCCCAAATAGGTATTGATTCAAAGGTCACGACCTTCAACATCGCATCTACACATCTAATAAGAGACAAGGATACTTTTTAGAAAATACCAAACCCAAAAAAGTATGGAAAAGCCCCCAAATAACCCCAAACGAGCCACCCAGTCTGGTTTAAGCAAAAAATGAACATATGGCAAAATAGGTATGGATTCGAAGGTAACGATCCTCAACATTGCATCCACATGTATAACAAGGGATAAGGACACTTTTATGAAAATCCCAAGCCCAAAAAATTACAAAAATGCCCCCAAATAACCCCAAACGACCCACCCGATTTGGTTTAAACCGAAAATGAACATATGTCAAAATAGGCATCGATTCGAAGGTAACGACCTTGAACATTGCATCCATACGTCTAATATGCGATAAGGACACTTTTCAGAAAATCGCAAGAATAAAAATGTATAGAAATGCTCCCAAATAACCCCAAACGACCCACCCGGTACGGTTTAAATAAAAAACTAAACATATGTCGAAATAGGTATCTATTCGAAGGTCACGACCCCCATCACCACATCCACACGACTAATAAGAGTTACGAACACATTTTAGAAAATCCCAAGCCCAAAAAAGTGCAAAAATTCCCCCCAGATAACCCAAACGATCCACCCGATCTTGTTTAAATAAAAAATGAACATATGCCAAAATAGGTCTCGATTCGAAGGTCACGACCCTCAACATCTCATCCACACGTCTAATAAGCGACAAGGACAGTTTTTAGAAAATAGGAAACTCAAAAGAGTATAGAAATGCCCCTAAATAACCCTAACCAACCCACTCGGTCTGGTTTGAACCAAAAATGAACATATATCGAAATAGGTATCGCTTTGAAGGTAACGACCCTGAACATCACATCCACACTTCTTATAAGAGATAAGGACACTTTTTAGAAAATCCCAATCCCAAAAAAGTACAGTAATTCCCCCAAATAACCCCAAACGATCCACTCTGTCTGGTTTAAACCAAAGATGAACATATACCAAAATAGGTGTCGATTCGAAGGTCACGACCCTCAAAAACGCATCCACACGTCTAATTAGAGACAAGGACACTTTGTTGAAAATTCCAAAACCAAAAAAGTAAATAAATGCCCCCAAATAACCCCAAACGACCCACATAGTCTGGTTTAAACCGAAAATGAATATATGTCGAAATTGGTATCGATTCGAAGGTCACGATCTTCAACACCGCATCCACACGTTTAACCAGAGATAAGGACATTTTTAACTAATACCAAACCCAAAAAAGTACAGAAATGCCCCAAAATAACCCCAAATGACCCACCCGATCTGGTTTAAATCGAAAATGAACGTATGCCAAAATAGGTATCGATTTGATGGTCACGACCCTCAACATCGCATCCACCCGTCTAATAAGAGATAAGGACACATTTCAAAAAATCCCAAACCCAAAAAAAGTATAGAAATGCCCCCAAATAACCCCAAACGTCCCACCCGGTCTTGTTCAAACTGAAAATGAACATATGTCAAAATAGGTATCGATTTGAAGGTCATGACCCTCAACATCGCATCCACACGTCTAATAAGAGGTACAGACACTTTTTAGAAAATCCCAAGCCCAAAAAAGTATAGAAATGCCCCCAAATAACCCCAAACGACCCACCCGGTCTGGTTTAAACTAAAAGTGAACATATGTCAAAATAGGTATCGATTCAAAGGTCACGACCCTCAACATCGCATCCACACGTCTAATAAGAGTTAAGGACACGTTTTAGAAAATCCCAAGCCCAAAAAAGTTCAGAAAGGCCCCCAAATAACCCCAAACGACCCACCCAGTCTAGTTTAAACCGAAAATGAACATATGCCGAATAGGTATCGAATCGAAGGTCACAACCCTCAACATCGTATCCGCACATCGAATAAGAGATAAGGACACTTTTTAGAAAATACCAAACCCAAAAAAGTATAGAAAAGCCCCCAAATAACCCCAAACGAGCCACCCAGTCTGGTTTAAACCAAAAATGAACATATGGCAAAATAGGTATGGATTCGAAGGTAACGATCCTCAACATTGCATCCACATGTATAACAAGGGATAAGGACACTTTTATGAAAATCCCAAGCCCAAAAATGTACAAAAATGCCCCCAAATAACCCCAAACGACCCACCCGGTCTGGTCTAAACCAAAAATGAACATATGTCGAAATAGGCATCGATTCGAAGGTCACGACCTTGAACATTGCATCCATACGTCTAATATGCGATAAGGACACTTTTCAGAAAATCCGAAGAATAAAAATGTGTAGAAATGCTCCCAAATAACCCCAAATGACCCACCCGGTACGGTTTAAATAAAAAACTGAACATATGTCGAAATAGGTATCGATTCGAAGGTCACGACCCACAACACCACATACGCACGACTAATAAGTGTTACGAACACATTTTAGAAAATCCCAAGCCCAAAAAAGTACAAAAATTCCCCCCAGATAACCCAAACAATCCACCCGATCTTGTTTAAATCGAAAATAAACATATGCCAAAATAGGTATCGATTCGAAGGTCACGACCCTCAACATCTCATCCACACGTCAAATAAGTGACGAGGACAGTTTTTAGAAAATAGGAAACTCAAAAGAGTATAGAAATGCCCCTAAATAACCCTAACCGACCCACTCGGTCTGGTTTGAACCAAAAATGAACATATATCGAAATAGGTATCGATTCGAAGGTAACGACCCTGAACATCGCATCCACACTTCTTATAAGAGATAAGGACACTTTTCAGAAAATCCCAATCCCAAAAAAGTACAGTAATTCCCCCAAATAACCCCAAACGACCCACCCGGTCTGGTTTAAACCAAAGATGAACATATACCAAAATAGGTGTCGATTCGAAGGTCACGACCCTCAACATCGCATCTACTTGTCTAATAAGAGACAAGGACACTTTTTAGAAAATACCAAACCCAAAAAAGCATAGAAAAGCCCCCAAATAACCCCAAATGAGCCACCCGGTCTGGTTTAAACCGAAAATGAACATATGGCAAAAT